>NC_091445.1:61865866-62165866 GCF_964237555.1 Oryctolagus cuniculus
GCCATTGCGGCCATCTGAAAAGTGAACCATCGGTTGGAAGACCTTTCTCTCTCTCTCTGCCTCTCCTCTCTATGCGTAACTCTGACTTTCAAATAAATAAGTAAATCTTTAAAAAAATTTGAATTCCATAAAAGTCAAGCTTCTCCCTTTATCAACTCTCTGAGACTCCCTACAAAAGAATACCACCATGGCTGGCACTGTGGCGTAGGTTAAGCCTCCACCTGCAGTACCAGCATCGCACATGGACACTGATTCAGGTCCCAGGTGCTGCACTTCTAGCTCCCTGCTAATGATCCTGGGAAAGCAGTGGAGGGTGACCCAAGTGCTTGGATCTTTGTACCCATGTGGGAGACCTGAAAGAAGCTTCTGGCTCCTGGTTTCAGCCTGGCCCAGTCTTGGCCGTTGCAGCCATTTGAGGAGTGAACCAGTGGATGAAAGATCAATTCTCTCTCTCTCTCTCTCTCTCTCTCTCTCTCTCTCTCTCTCTCCACTTTCTCTCTCTCCCTCTCTCTCTCTTTCTCTCACTCCCACCCTCCCCCCGTTTCTCTCTGTATCTCTGCCTTTCAAATAAATAAATAAATCTTTTGGAAAAAAAAAAAGAATGCCACTTGTTTCCTTAGTTTGGATTTTTCTTTTTCTGCTATTTTCTTCTCTGTTTCATTTATGTTTTTATACTCCCAGAAGAGTAGAGTGAGTGCACGGCCCTGCACCCCATGGGAGACCAGGATAAGTACCTGGCCCCTGCCATCGGATCAGCGTGGTGCGCCGGTCGCAGCGGCCAGCCGTGGTGGCCATTGGAGGGTGAACCAACGGCAAAGGAAGACCTTTCTCTCTGTCTCTCTCTCTCTCACTGTCCACTCTGCCTGTCAAAAAAAATTTTTAAAAAAAGAGAAAAAAATCAGTCTTTATCAGTTGAGGATGGATACTGGAAAAATTTGTTAGAATTCATAACTCAGCAAGCATAGCTCTTGGTTGAATAACCTAAATAGTATTATCTTTATAAATTTTTTTTCAAAGTTGAACCATATTTTAAAAATAGGAACACATAGTTCACAAGAGAGTTGATGATTTAATTAGTAACCTGCCTTGTTTAAAAAGTATTTAAGATGTCTATAAGCATTATCTATTCTCTGAAGTTCTTTGGATTGCATTGAATGACAGATGTTATATAAATAAAAAGCAATAGCTTTGTATTCATCACTTTCATCCTCAAAGGATAGGATAAAAGACCCTTACAAGAATGTAAACCTGAAAATTATGAGCCCTGTGCTGAGCCTCACTATGGTCTATAGAATTATTAAATGGACATTGGAATGGAAGGTTAATGAACTTAGATTTTCTGTTGATTTGAAATAACGAATCCTCTGGCCTTTGTATCAGCCAGTATTAGATTTTTTCCCCCAGATCACTCCTTAATACCTGTACCAAAGACACTGAGGATGAAAATGTTCAATTTCAAGATCTCATATTGGCTTATGTTACATTTATAACATAGAAACCTGTAAAAGTGGGCTTTTGTAGCTGTCCAAAGGTGTGCTACTATTCTAAGTATATTGGGTTTGTCAGGCAGCAGAGTTGATTGAATTCCTATAATTGCCATTTATAATAACAAAGGAGATGCACATGGTTGTATTAGAGACTGTTTTGCTGAATACTTGCTCCCATCCATGAAATCATGAGACTGACTGGCAAAGCACTAGATTGCTTACTTATCACAGTGCTCATTATTCTGAAATTGTTACAATTGATCTTAATAAATTGGACAGCAGCATTTGGTCTTAGTTACCTCACTCCATAAACATTACATTGGCCATTCAAATATTGGTCCTTTCACTGACATGCCTTAGATTTGACTGCTACAGGGCTCCCTCTGGAGGTCAGCAGAGCCCAAGGTCATTAAGAAAACAGCTTTAGCCTTAGCACAAGATAAACTCTGTTTTTTCATACAGCTCCTACAGGAATGAGGTCCTGTATTTGTAAGCTTAGGAAATGATTATCTGTATCTGAAGTTGTAAGAAAGCAGCTAATTTTCCTCTTATGGGTGAATTTTCATCATTTCTATGTGTTAGTACTTCATCTTTTGTACTTATCCATTTTCTCTATTTATTGAAGTCTTTCAGCCAAAGTGAAAACAAAAGAAAATCAAAGTTCAGAAAAATGCCAAGTTTTACAGTATTTATTTGTTTTAAATATCAGGGAAAGCCAGAATAAATTGGTTCTGGTTCCACAATGTCCACTAGTTGAGTAGCAGCCAATGATCCTACAGAGTTAGTCTAAACATTGTCTGAAAATGTTTTAAGTACATAGAGATGCAGACCAATGGTTTTGGAGGACGGCTGACGTCTTTGAAGGTAAATATGTACTAGCTAAGATCATTTTCAAAATAAAGCAAATTAACTTGCAACAAACTGTGTTACTTTATTTGAATTTACTTTCACAGGAAAAAATAATAAAAATATGTTTCTCCATCCTTTCTTTCTTTCCTTCCTTCCTTCCTTCTTAGTTGGTTTGTTGGTCTCTCCCTCTCTTCTCCTTCCCTTCTTTCCTTCTCTCTTTTCCTACTTCTTCTTTCACTCATTTTTTTAATTAAGAACAGTCTAATATAATTTTGATGTATTAAAAATAAAACTATAACAGGAATTTGCTTCAAAATAATACAATCAAGAGAAATACAGGGAGGGTATGGATGAGATAACATTGGCCATAAATTGATAGTTATTAAACTTAAGTAATAGGTACATGGGAATTCATTAGGCTTTCATGACTACTTTTATATATTTTTAAAATTTCTATGATGAAAAGATTTTTTGAAAGGTTTTGTAAAACTATTGTATTTACAAAAATGGCACAAAAGATAACTCAACAATCAATGCATGTACATATGTTATTCACATCTTCAACAACAAAAGGTATTCTAACATTATAGACCTGAGTAAGAATACTAGCTTCAATGGCAGTTGTTAAGTACTAGAGTCACATAAATTATGCCAGAGTGGGCAAATTTTGCCCAAGTAAAATTCTACTGTTAAAGCTGAAACAGGTTTAAGTCCATTCAGTGTTGTGTTTTTTTTTTTTTTTTTTTTTTTTTTTTACAGGCAGAGTGGACAGTGAGAGAGAGAGAGACAGAGAGAAAGGTCTTCGTTTGCCGTTGGTTCACCCTCCAATGGCCGGCGCACCGCGCTGATCCGATGGCAGGAACCAGGTGCTTCTCCTGGTCTTCCATGTGGTGCAGGGCCCAAGCACTTGGGCCATCCTCCACTGCACTCCCAGGCCATAGCAGAGAGCTGGTCTGGAAGAGGGGCAACCGGGACAGAATCTGGTGCCCCGACCAGGACTAGAACCCACTGTGCTGGCGCCGCAAGGTGGATGATTAGCCTATTGAGCCACGGCGCCGGCCCAGTTTCAAGCACAGAAATACAATCTTTCAAAAATCCCATCTAGTTGTGTTTTGAATTATGTGACTTTTCTTACAACTTGTGGTCTGAAACTTCTGTTCTACAAAATCCAAAAGGAAAATATAGAAAAAAATCATTACAACAGAGGTTATGTTAAATAAGAGTAACATACAAAGCTATAATTAAATGAAGTAAGTAAAGCTGTGAAACTTGTTACTTGTTGGCACCTACACTAGGATTTAGGTAATATATACAATTATTTTCAAGTAGATTATGTTGCTCTAACATGTCTTTTTTTTTTTTTTTTTTTTTTTTTTTTTTTTTTTTTGACAGGCAGAGCGGACAGTGAGAGAGACAGAGAGAAAGGTCTTCCTTTGCCGTTGGTTCACCCTCCAATGGCCACCACGGCTGGCGTGCTGCGGCCGGCACATCGCGCTGATCTGAAGCCAGGAGCCAGGTGCTTCTCCTGGTCTTCCATAGGGTGCAGGGCCCAAGCACTTGGGCCATCCTCCACTGCACTCCCTGGCCACAGCAGAGAGCTGGCCTGGAAGAGGGGCAACCGGAACAGAATCTGGCGCCCTGACCAGGACTAGAACCCGGTGTGCCAGCGCCACAAGGTGAAGGATTAGCCTAGTGAGCCGCGGTGCTGGCCGCTCTAGCGTGTCTTTTTCATCAGTGCACTATTTAACTAACTCAAAAATTCTACACCTGTCTATTCCCTTACAATAGCAGCACACACTACTCCAACTGCAAAGCTGTCAGTCTGAAATGACTTAGAGAATGAAAGGAAGAAAGAAGTGGATAGGTAACATAGCAAAGAGAAATAATGGGAGACAGAAGATTCGTGCAGTTCGGCTCTTTTCATCATTTTATCCAGGGCTGCAGTAGGAAGTTGCTTTTGCTTTTGCCACGTTGCAATCCAAACAATGAAAGTATTTTGGCCCTTTCTGCAACTGGTTCCTTAAAAAACCTGAACCTCCAGGCTTTTGTCCCAGATGAGGATACCTTGCTTTTAATTTTGCTTCTTCAGCTTTCTCTGGACTAGTCACTTTATCTTCCATTTCCTTCTTCTCCTCTGCAGAGGCTATCTCATGGACTTCCACGGACGTAGCGCTCCCTCCAACCCCACTTCTCCCCATAAAAGGGTCTTAAATATAATTCTTAATGAATCTGATTGAGAGCAGGCAATGTCCTTGTATTAGAGTATGGAGAAAAATTCTTAAAATTTATTTTCCTATTTAGGTTTTTATTCCATATAATATACAATTCATGCAAAGAAAGATAATGTTTACATGACTATAATTTATAAACAAGCAAGCCCATAGTGTGGGCTACAATCTCAAATATTTGTTGTTGTCCAGGGTACATGACCAAGTCCAGAGACCTCCATAGCAGAGGAAGAAGACTGGAACTTACATGAAGATGGTGTACTACTCTGAGCAGAATCAGTCATTTAATGTATTAGTTCTCAGTTGTATCTGGATGTACTATTTTATCAATTCTTTTTCTAAAAGATGATTATTTAGCGTCTTAATTGGTTTGGACTACTCTAACAAATTACTATGATCTAAGTAGGTCATAAACAACGTAAATTTCTCACAGTAGGGAGTCTTGAAGTCCAAGATTAGAATGCCAGCACAGTCAAGTTCTGGGAAAGGATTTCAGCATATGAATTTGGGGAAGACACAAATATTTGTTACATAACAATATCCTTGTCTTTTCAAGTATAGAAGAAAGTTTTTAGCCTGAATTCATGGTGGGGCATGGAAGAAAAAATATCTGTGAACTCTTTGTATTTCCATATACATTATTTCAGAGGCCTACCCACAATGTTTAGTAAATATTGACCAACTTCTTCTTGTAGAACTACAGCTATTTCTTGCCTCCGGGCCCTCCCAAGATACATGTATGCACACATAGACACACACGCAGCCAGGATTTGATAAATTATTTAGTGTACAAGGATTTGAGAACTTAGTATTCTTTCATATCATTGTGGGCTTTAAAGTGCTATGATATCCTTTTTGATTCATCGCTTAATTAGAAATATATTACTTAATTTTCAAATAGTTGGAAATTTTCACAGTATCTTTGTGTTGTTGTCTCTGGTTTAATTCTACTGTGATCAGAGAATATGCTTTGTATGGTTTTCATTCTCTGAAATTGTTGTATATTTTAAGCTCAGCATATGGGACAAGTTTTTTTTTTTTTTAAACATCTTTAAACCCTCTTTTAATTCCATTTTCCATGAACTCATTTATTTATTTATTCATTCATTCATTTTAAAGGTACAAAGATACACACACACACACACACAGAGAGAGAGAGAGAGAGAGAGAGAGAGAGAGAGAGAATCTTCCATCTAGTGGTTCACTCCTCCATGCCCTGCAACTTTTTTTCTGGGCTAGACTGAAGCCAGAGGCCTAGAACTCATTTCAGGTCTTCCACATGGCTGGCAGGGACCCAAGTACTTGAGCTAACATGTGTTACCTCCTATATCTATCTATATCTATATCTATATCTATATCTATATCTATATCTATATCTAAAGTTTTGTCAGCATCATTGGTTGAAGAGATTATCCTTACTCTACTGTATGGTCTGAGCACTTCTGTTAAAAATCAGTTGGCTTTATATGTGTTTATTAATTTCTGAGCTCTCTATTCTGTTCCATTGATTTATGTATCAGTTTTATGCCAGTACTATGTTGTTGTAATTACTATACCTTTGTAGTATGCTTTGAAGTCAGTTATTGTGATGTCTCCAGCTTGATTTTTCTTGTTCAAGATCACTTTAGCTATTTTGTGTCTTTTGTGATTCCATATGAATTTTAGGATTGTTTTTTCTAATTCTGTAAAGTATGTCATTGGTATTTTGATAGAAATTGCATTGAATATGTACATTGCTGTAGGTAGTATAGACATTTTAATGGTATTGATTCTTCCAATCCATGAGCAAGGAATATTTTTCCATTTTGTTGTGTCATTGATAATTTCTTTCATCAGTGTTTGATGATTTGCATTGTAGTGATCTCTCATTTCTTTGGTTAAATTTATTCCCAAATATTTCATTTTTGTGGTTATTGTGAATGGGATTTCTTTCTTGTTTTCTCTTTCTGTGAGTTCATAATTAGCATTCAAGAAAGGTACTATCTGATGTATGTTTATTTTGTAATCTGCAACTTTACTGAATTGGTTTATCAATTCTAATGGCCTTTTGGTGGAGGGTTTAGGTTTTTCCATGCACAACATCTTGTCATTTGAAAAGATGGATAATTTGACTTTCTCTTTTCCAATTTTGATGTCCTTTATTTCTTTCTCCTCCCTAATTACTCTTGCTAAAACTTCCAGTACTATGATGAATAAGAGTGGCAAAAGTGGACTGCCTTGTCTTGTTCTAGATCTGAGGGGAAATACTTTCAGCTTTTCCCCATTTAGTAAGATATTGGCTGTAAGTTTGTGGTATATAGCTTTTATACTTTTGAGGAATGTTCTTTCTATACATGTTTTTGTGGAGGGTTTTTATCAAAAAGGGGTGTTGAATCTCATCAAATGGTTTCTCTGTATACATTGAGATGACCATATGGTTTTTGTTCCTCATGTTATTCTAACTGGTAACACCTTACCAGAAAAGAGAATACCTTTATACTGAAGAGATCAGCAAAAGTAGGACTGCAATTATTAACTTGTTGTCTTGATGTAGTGAATTGCAGTTTTAGCTGCACAATAGAATTACCTGAGAGCTTTGAAAATATCAGTTTCCTTGCCCTATCCCAGACTAATTGAATCAGAATCTGGATATAAGCTCAACATCTCTAATGAACATCTAGGATTATAACTAAAGGGCAGATGGCTGCTTGGTCAGTCTTTTGCCAATTTGTGTCTGTTGTCAGATACAGGCCGATTCACTGGCAAATGCTGAACTCTCTTCTTTCCTTAGTTGTGTCATCATGGTCAAAGACTTTGAAAGGTGATTAGGCTCTTGGCCTCAGGTGCTTTGCACAACAGCTTGTTTATTGAGGAGTGTGTGACAGTCACATCAGTGACCTGGGAAATTGGCCTCTGTCAAAGCCAATTAGTTGCACTGTTTCCACTTTAATGAAGCAGATCAATTAATGTGGGGGGTGTTCATACTAGAAAATTCTGGGGTCTGCCAGACCAGCAGTGTTAGGATATTATGTGATTAGACACAAAATTCATTCACTCATTCAACAAGCATCTGTTGGGCACAACTATGTCCAGGACACTGAAAATAAAATGAATGGAAGCACAATGCCAACCTTCAAAGAGTTCTCAGTGTTTTTTTTTTTTTTTCGTCTCAGCATAAACCACTAATTTCTTAGCCATCTACAGTGAATCAATTCTTAGCCTCAAAATTGCATCCTCTTTTCTCCAGATTTGGGAATTTTGCATATACAAAAAGCGGCAAGTAGTTCATCTCACTATAAGGAATTTCCATTTAAGTGAAATAAATTATAAATTTAGTTTCATAAAAACTCAATACAGGGTCTGGCATTGTGGTGTAGCAGGTAAAGCTGCTGCCTGCGACACCTGCATCCCATGTGAGGGCTAGTTTGAGTCTCAACTGCTCCACTTCTGATTCAGCTCCCTGATAATGTGCCTGGAAAAAGCAGTAGAAGATGGCCCAAGTCCTTGGGCCCCTGCACCCACATAGGAGACCTGGAAGAAGCTCCTAGCTCCAGGCTAGATTGACTTTGCCACCTTAGATAACCAATAAATGAAGAAAATATATGAAACAATAGGTTTTATGACACTGGGTATTAAGCAATGAAATCCCTAAAAGACAGGAGATCAATGAAGTGAACCCTATCATAACCCCCAGGTTAGTCTCTTAAGAGATTCTAGTCTGTATCATTGGGAGGGGGATCCCAAACAGAGCCTGGAAAATTCCCTGACATGAGATGGAGCTAAAAGTCTGGAATGAACACGATGGCTAGAACTCATAGAAGAGAATACTGGGCAAGAAGGAGCTAAGCAGAGTGCTTTACACATAGAGCCACAATATTTCCTGTACTCAGAAATCATACTGGAAGAGTTTGTGAGGCATGGAGTATTTGGAAGAATGCTCAGCTAACTCTTGTCTTGGTAGCGTGTGTTGGGGTGGGGGCGGGTGGTAATTAGTACGATACTGAGGACTGTTCTGGTTCCACTTGATAACAGATAAAAAGCAAGGCCTAAAAGGATCAAACCATTCCCATATGTCTTAACTGTGGTCCAGAACAAAGCACAAGAATATTTATAAACTATAAAACAAACGACAAGATAAAACTCACAACTTGCACCCAATAAATAATTACCAGGCAGACAAAAGAAAAGTACAACCCACAATAAGGGGAAAAAGTCAATCAATCAAAACAAACTCAGAACTAAATAGATGTTAGAATTAGCAGAAAGACAAAGATACTAAAAAAGTATTTCATACATTTAAAAAGCTAAACAGAGGCATGAAATATATATGTAAAACCAAATAGAGCCGGCGCCGCGGCTCACTAGGCTAATCCTCCGCCTTGCGGCGCCGGCACACCAGGTTCTAGTCCCGGTCGGGGCGCCGGATTCTGTCCCGGTTGCCCCTCTTCCAGGTCAGCTCTCTGCTGTGGCCCGGGAGTGCAGTGGAGGATGGCCCAAGTACTTGGGCCCTGCACCCCATGGGAGACCAGGATAAGTACCTGGCTCCTGCCATCGGATCAGCGCGGTGCGCCGGCCGCGGCGGCCATTGGAGGGTGAACCAACGGCAAAGGAAGACCTTTCTCTCTGTCTCTCTCTCTCACTGTCCACTCTGCCTGTCAAAAAATAAAAAAAAAAAAGAATAAAAAAAATAAAAACCAAATAGAACAGCAAGAGATGAGAACTATAATATCTGTGATGAAAAATACACTGTATGGGATTAGCAGCATGCTAAACACGGGAGAAGAAAAAATAGGGATCAAGGATAGTTATAGACACTCTATCAAATGTATAAATAAAATAAATGTTCTTAAAAATGAGCAGTGGGCCGCCACACTCCATCAAGTAGACTTGTATGTGCTTAATTGGAGACACTAAGAAAGAAGAGTGAAAGGGGCAGAAAAAATGTTTGAAGAAATAATGGTCAAAATGTTCCAAGTTTGCTGAAAAACCCAGACATTCGAGCACAAGAAACCAAAAAAACAAACAAACAAAAAAACCAAAAAACCTATACCAAAACTCATTATAATAAAATTGTCAAAATAGTTATAAAGAGAAAATCTTAAAAGCAGTCAGAGTGAAAACAGTTATTATACAGAGTGAGAAAGGAGACAACATATTTCATATGAAAAATGCAAATGAGAAGACAAATCTCATTTACAATGATTTTAAAAATGCAAATTAAATACAGGAATAATTTTTTCAAGCCTCTAAAGAGCACCAATAAAAACTATATATAAACTCACTTTCTTTTTTTTTAAAGATTTTATTTATTTATTTGAGAGGCAGAGTCACAGACAGAGAGAGGGAGAGACAGAGAGAAGGATGCTCCAACCATTGGTTCATTCCCCAAATGGTCACAACTACCACAGCTAAGCCGATCCAAAGCAAGGAGCCAGGAGATTCTTACAGATCTACCATGTGGGTGCAGGTGTCCAACCACGTGGGCCATCTTCCATTGCCTTCCCAGGCCACAAGCAGAGATCTAGACTAGTGCCCCTATGGGATGCCAGCACCACAAGCGGAGACTTAACCCACTGTGCCACAGTGCTGGCCTCTGAACTCATTCTTAATAATGAAAGACAAGTTTATTTCCCTTAAAGATCAGGAACATGAAGATGTTGCCCATTCTTACCAGTTCAGCTCAACATTGTCCTGGATATTCTAGTTAATGCAGTAAGGTAAGAAAAAGGAATAAAATTCATCCCAATTGAAAAGGTAAAATTAAACTTTTTTTCAAAATAATAAACACAAATAGAACCCACAAACAAACAAAAAAGCTACTGGAATGAAAAAGTAGTATAACAAGGTGACAGAATATAAGACTGATACACAAGTTAAATTTTATTTTTATATATAGTAGCAACAAACAATCAGAATTTGAAGATAATACCTTTTGTAGGAGCATCAGGAAATAAGAAATATTATGATAGAAAAGAATGAAAAGAATGAAAAACCTCACATGGAAAACCACAAAATATTGCTTAGAAAAATTAAAGACGTAGGGACAAGCATCTGGCCTAGTAGGTAAGCCATCAATTGAAATGCCTGTATCCCATGTCAATATGCCTGGTTCTAGTCTTGGCTCCACTTCTCATGCTAGCTTCCTGTTAATGTGCAGCCTGCAACATGGGTGACAGAAAGTGGTGTGAATCAAGTGGTTAGGCCCCTGCCACCCATGTGAGAAACCTGGATTGAGTTCTAGGCTCCTAGCCTCAGCCCAGCCCAAGCATTGCAGACATTCAGAGAGTGAGTCAGCAAGATGGGAGTGTCTCTCTCTCATTCCCAAATAAATTTTTTAAAAAATCTAAATTAATGGTGATATATACTGTGTTCATAGGTTGGGAGACTCAATATTGTTATGTTCTCATTTCTCTCCAAATTAATCTATAAATGCAAAATAATTCCAATCAAAATTTCAGCAGGCATTTTAATAGAAATGGACATATTGAATCTAAAATCATATGGCTATGCAAAGGACCTATATGGAGTAGCCAAAATAATTTTGAGAAAGAACAATTAGGAGAATAACATAATAAATTCACCAAAATCAAGATAGTAAGATACTGACATCAATATACACACATACATAAATGGAATAGAATAAAAGAAATAGACAAAAGTAAAAAGGCAATTTGGTAGGGGAAAGGAAAATGTCTTAGTCAGTATGGGTTCCTATAACAAATTACCATAGATTGGCTGGCTTAAAATTTTTTTTTCTCAGTCTAAGATCAGGGTGCCAAAATGATTGGATTCTGGTCAGTGCCATCTTTCAGGCTATAGATTGCCAACTTCTCATTGTATTTTCATGAGGTAGAAAGAGGGCAAGAAAAGTCTCCAGAGCCCATGCGTGAGGGCTCCACCTTCATGACCTAATTATACCTACTAAAGTCCTAATCTTTAATACCATTCCATTGGGTGAGGGTTTCAGTGTATGAATTTGGGGAGAACACAGACACTCAGTTCATTACAGATAGCCTTTTCAACAATGATACTAGGACATTTGGAAATTCAAAGGCAGAAAATTTTAACTTGGATGTGTACCTCCTACCTTACAAAAATAATAACTCAAGTGTGTCATGCATATACAAGTAACACTTCAAATTGTAGAATTTCTGGATTAAAAAAAGTAGGAAAAAAACCTTTGTGACCTTAGGCTAAGCAAAAAAATTCATAGATAGGATAGATAGCATAAGCTATGAAAGAAAATTTGATATATTGAAATCCAAAATTAAAAATTTCTGCTCCTAAAAAGACATTCTAGAGAGATTAAAAGACAAATACTTTTAGCCAAGTCAGTTGCAAAGTAATATGCAGATTACTTATAGGATGAGTTGGATCTTAACATATGTTCAACAACATTGTATGTTTTACTGGTTGTTTAATAACCTGATACAAAAAAAATGTTTTTGATGACTAGAAAAAGGTAAATGAAAAATAAATAACAGCGCTATTACTTATTACTGATGCAGACATGAAAGCTATCTCTTGAGAGTGGAAAAATGGGGGTGATGTCAGTTTTCTGTGGGGATGCAGAAGACAAAGAGAAGATGGGAGTCATAATCTGCATAATACATCATACAATATGCGTTCAGAAATTACCAGTAAATCCAAAGTAAGAAACTTTGACCCAGTCCTATTCAGTGAAAATATTCTTAAAATTGCACTTTCTAGGCCGGCGCCGCGGCTCACTAGGCTAATCCTCCGCCTAGCGGTGCCAGCACACCGGGTTCTAGTCCCGGTCGGGGCGCCGGATTCTGTCCCGGTTGCCCCTCTTCCAGGCCAGCTCTCTGCTGTGGCCAGGGAGTGCAGTGGAGGATGGCCCAGGTGCTTGGGCCCTGCACCCCATGGGAGACCAGGAAAAGCACCTGGCTCCTGGCTCCTGCCATCGGATCAGCGCGGTGCGCCGGCCGCAGCACGCTGGCCGCGGCGGCCATTGGAGGGTGAACCAACGGCAAAGGAAGACCTTTCTCTCTGTCTCTCTCTCTCTCACTGTCCACTCTGCCTGTCAAAAAAAAAAAAAAAAAATTGCACTTTCTGACATCTAAATTATGTCTTCCAAGTAACCTTCTGAGCCAAGAAATGAGGTAAAAATATTTGTTGAACTAGTATTCTCTATCTCACTTTCACTGTTGCTCTTCCTTTCTCACTTTCTCTTGTGGGAGGGAGAAGCATATGTTTATCATAGCTAAGTCATCCTCAAGACAGTAACAAAGTATACTTGGAAATTTAGAAAGCAATAGCTTTAAGGGCAAATCTATATGGAGAATATGTTTATTCTAATCACACACTCCTTGTATTCTATATTACTTTATGATGATCAAAGATATTAAGATGAAACTTCTAAGTAATGTAAAAACAATGCTATGAGCCAAGAAGCTCTAGTCTTCTTTTCTAGCTGTTTGGGATCATCCACAGTGAGTTGTAACTTCAATGAATGGGCAAAGTAGTCTGGGGGTCCTGTTCCACCTCTGGTCTTAAATAACCCAAGAACCAATTAAGCCTTCCATTCAATGTCTTATTGACAATGCTTCTGGGGATTCATATGCATCGCACTTGTAGATTTCAGTGGGAGCTACCTGAATGCAGGTATTAGATTGAGGTTTAAAGCTTCATTGCTCAAACCAGGGCTACATTCTCCCAACAGAAGGAATGGAAACTTTATAAGTCCCAGAAGCAAACCACAACTTTCAGATGGCAAGTTTGTATGACATAGCAACAAGAAACCCAGGAAGGTAGGAAATCTATATTATGAACTACTGGAAATAACTCTTTGTAAATATACTTAAATTTTTTGGCCTTTTTAAAAAAACACCAAATATATATATTCATACCTTAATGTTATCAGCTAAATGTTGATAGCCAGTTTCATTTAATGGTTTTTCATTACACCTTTAATACCTTTAATTACACTTTGTCCAGATACTTTCTTTTTCTTGAAAAATAAGTATAATGTTTGCCTTTAAGTAATTTTAAGAAGATTGGCTGTGAGCATTTATACAATGCAGTTGCGCCATTGTTATCAGGAAAACGCAATGAACTAGTTACTAAATAGTGAATTACGAAAGACTACAAGGCAGGGTGTGCATTTTAGACAACTCTGCACTCACTGACCTCTGCCTGGACTGGGGCCAGGCCTCCTTTCCCATCTCTAGCTGTTGAACAGAACCACAAAGCACATGTAAACAAGAAAATAAAATAACAATGGTAATTTTTAGTGATAAAAAGGGCTACACTAGTGGTGACTTCAAGGCTTAAAAATATTTCTGACCAAATAAATACTCATGTCATCCGAAAAAGTTTCTCACACACCTCAAAGAACTCCTAAAATCCACTCCAGGAGAGATAATATCAACATACTCCATTACAAATAATCTCTGAAGACAAAGAATTTTAGATGATTCATGCTTTTTGTCATTTGTTTTATGAGGTTCACTTTTCTGAAAGTATTATTACCTTGATATTTACCAAATTCAAAGGCATGAAAACATTATAATCAAGCTACTTACTATTTTTCTTTGTCCTTAACATATAGATCACTGACTTTTGTTGCTTTAAACTTCTGCATGCATGCATATAATATACTAAGAGCTCCTAGAACTCAGTTTTTATCAGATCAAATGTGTTTATAACAGAAATTAAGAAAAACAAAGCTTACCATAAGGCTGTGGTCTTAATATTTTTCCAGCTGTCTCTCTCAGAATTCACTGCCTGTTGCTTAGATCAACATCTTCCTTCCTGGCTGTGAGATCCCAAGATGTTGGATTTGGTGTTTGTTTTTATAATCTTTTATTCAAAACATCAAGTAATTCATTTCTAAGCAATTAGAAAAAATTGAAGATGGAGCAGTGAGCAAAACAAAGTCCATGCGCTCTCTGGAGCTTATATAGATGTTGAGTGAGAAGTATGGAAAATGAGCCATGGGTTCGGAAGCGGTCCTTGTGCCTTCAGTTCTATGTGTCCTCTTAGAGTAGAGAGGAAACAAGTTCTCCCTGCCTCTTCTTATAAGAGCACTAATCCATTTATGAGGGCTTCACCCTTATGACTTAACCCAAAGACCCCACCCCAAAAACCATTGTCTTATAAATTAGGCTTCAACATGAGTTTTGGTGGGGAAGGCTTGGGACAAATATTCAGTCCATAGCAGGGGACCTTGCAAGGTGAAAGGATTCAGGCCTCTTAGGAGTCTAGCACATCAGCTCCTGTTGAACTGGACTTTTTGTTGGTGTTCCCCTTTCCTCTCCATTGTTTTCACCTTACAGGGAAAGACTACATATAGACAGTTTGGACTCCTGCTCTCACAAATGAATTCTAAGCTGGCTTTCTTTAATTGTGTTCTATTTTTCCTTTTTTTTTTTTTAATACCAGCCTTTGCTGTTTATTGGGGGTATAGGAGGGAAGAAGACTTCTCTCCACTCTCTTTTATTATTCTTTCCTCCCTCTTTATTTTGCTTCATTAGATCAATTGATGACTTTTGAACTAAGAGTAGTATAAATAAAGCACTTTAAAGGACATGTAAAATCTTGTGTTGTGACATAAAATTAGATAAAGTTCACAATGACAGCAATTCCCCTTAAAATCTCTTCCAGCACTCAAAATTCTCATTTAAGAAGTTTCCATCTGCCTTCTCATCCATTTTTTTGTTTGTTTGTTTTTTTCTCATCCATTTTTAATTAACTCTTTCCCCTAAACAGAGGTAGATCAATCTGTAGACTTATCCCCTCTCCAGTCCATAATATTTCGGACCACTCCAGGGCTCAGCATTACTACTTCACATTTTACTAGCAAATAAGAATAAATAGCACAAGGCTGAGATCTAGAAATGAGTATTAATATCATCACTGTTCTTACTTTTAGATAACTCTCCTTTTAGATAACATACCCCAGTGTATGAATATCAAAGAATATTTCTCAAAAGGAGACTCCAAATGAACTTCATCAGAAATATCTGGTGTTTCTTTGGAATGCTATGTTCTGGGCTTCACATTATGTTGTTCAAAATCTCTGGGGTTGGGCCTGGAGCTCTGTATTTTAATAATTCCCCACACATTTCTGATACATACTCAAGTTTGAGATCCTTACAGGTCCCAAATACAATTAAAATACACTTGTAGCTATGCACGTACTTAAAAAAAAGATTTATTTATTTATTTGAAAGGCAGAGTTACAGAGAGGCAGAGGCAAAGAGAGAGGGAGAGAGAGGTCTTCCATCTGCTGGTTCACTCCCCAGATGGATCAATGGCCAGAGCTGTGCCAATCTGAAGCCAGGAGCCTAGATCTTCTTCTGGGTCTCCCATGCCGGTGCAGGGGCCCAAGGATTTGGGCCATCTTCTACTGCTTTCCCAGGCCATAGCAGAGAGCTGGATTGGAAGAGGAGCAGCTGGGACTTGAACCAGCGCCCAAATGGGATGCCAGTACTGCAGGTGACAGCCTCACCCGCTATGCCACAGTGCCAGCCCCTACACGTGTATCTTTCAGAATTCCCATTTTGTGTCTCTGAGTAAATGGAACCATGGATATAGATTTTAAAATTACTTTTTAAAAAGGGTTCTTTTTCAAAAAATACTTTTTGTAAAATTACTCTCATGAGTTGGGTGTCTGGCACAAGTTAAGACACTGCTTTTGATGCCTACATCCTATACTGGAGTACCTGGGTTAGACTCCTGGCTCCATTTCTGATTCTTGCTTACTGCCAATGGGACCCTTGGAGGCAGCTGGTGATGAATCTCTGCCACCCACATGTGAGATGTGGATTGAGTTCCAGGCTCCTGGCCTAGCCCTGGCTGTTGTGGATATTTGGGGAGTGAACCTGTGGATGCAAGATCTCTCTCTCTCTATTTCAAATAACATGAAAACAAACAAAAATTCTAAAAATAAAAATAAAAATCACTCTAAAGGAAGGAATATTGTGAAACTATGTTCATGTAACTTTTATTGTTTGTTTTCCAGATTTCTTTCCCACATTTGCATATTAATGCAAGTCATTCTTTATCCTCTACCCTCACCCTCAACTTGGACTATATTCTTTCATTTCTACATTATTTTACTGAGCAATGATTCATGTGTTTATTTAGTTAACCACTGTTGAACCTCCTCTATGGTCTAGGCTTTGTGTTGGGATTAGAGATGCATATAAGGAATTTATAAATTAAGAGAGGTGTGGTGGAGGGTGTGTTGGAATCCCACAGATGACTAGGAAATTACAAGGGAATAGGACAAGCCTCATGCTGTGCTGTGCACAATACCCTAAAGAAATACCTACAAAGATGAGCCATCTTCTAACCATAGCACTAATCCTCTGACATCTGCAGCTATAGTCACCCAGTAACAGGCACAACCCATGGTTTTCCAACTCTGACAGTGTCCCTGTCAATAAGGCTTTAGAAGAAGAAATGTTTACAAGAACTTAAGATATATTGGTAACTGGAATAAAATATCCTTACCCTGAAGAGACTTTTCCTGAATAAGGGAAGAATGGATCTTTCTTCTTCTTTAACTTTTCAAAAAGTTGGTAGGCATAGTAACCTTTCTCAAGAATGAATCAGAATATGCTTGCAAAAGAGCAATCATTTCAAAAGGTTTGCTCCAAATCTCTGGATTTGGAGACACATTGCCCCAATCTTCTAGGTTGGTTGGAGTGGGTTAAAGTCAGAGCAGGGTTTCTAAACTCCACACTATCGACATTTTGAGCTGATTAAGTCTTTGTTGTGGGCTTTTCTGCACTACCCAGAGAAGGGTACATACGGTGTTGTTTTTGATTCTCTGCGTAACTTAAAGGGAAGCTGTCACAATGTCCGGAGCCCTTGATGTCCTGCAAATGAAGGAGGAGGACGTCCTCAAGTTCCTTGCAGCAGGAACTCACCTAGGTGGCACCAACCTTGACTTCCAGTTGGAACAGTACATCTACAAAAGGAAAACTGATGGCATCTACATCATTAATCTGAAGAGGACCTGGGAGAAGCTTCTGCTATTGTGGCCATTGAAAACCCTGCTGATGTCAGTGTGATATCATCCAGGAAAACTGGCCAGAGAGCTGTGCTGAAGTTTGCTGCTGCCACTGGAGCTACTCCCATTGCTGGCCGCTTCATACCTGGAACCTTCACTAACCAGATCCAGGCAGCCTTCGGGGAACCACGGCTTCTGGTGGTTACCAATCCTCGGGCTGACCACCAGCCTCTCATGGAGGCATTTTCGTGAACCTGCCTACCATTGCTCTGTGTAACACAGATTCTCCTCTGTGCTACGTGGACATTGCCATCCCATGCAACAACAAGGGAGCCCACTCAGTGGGTCTGATGTGGTGGATGCTGGCCTGGGAGGTTCTGCGCATGCATGGTACCATCTCCCATGAACACCCCTGGGAGGTCATGCCTGATCTCTACTTCTACAGAGATCTTGAAGAGGTTGAAAAAGAAGAGCAGTCCACCGCTGAAAAAGCTGTGACCAAGGAGGAGTTTCAGGGTGAATGGACAGTCCCAGCACCCAAGTTCACTGCTACTCAGCCTGGGGTTGCTGACTGAAGGCTGGTTGCAACTGAAGGTTGCTGGTCTGAAGGTGTGCAGGTGCCCTCTGTGCCTATTCAGCAGTTCCCCACTGAAGACTGGAGTGCTCAGCCCGCCACTGAAGACTGGTCTGCAGCGCCCACTGCTCAGGCCACTGGGTGGGTAGGAACAACCACTGAGTGGTCTTAGGCTGCTTGTCATGGTCTCTCACGCAAACATGGAAATGAGGTTGAAGGAAAATAAACACCAGTTTCTACAGACAAAAAAAAAGTCTTTGTTGTGGGAGATTGCCCTGTGCATTGTAGAATGTTTAGCAGCATCCTAGATGCCAGTAGTATCTCCCTGCCCCGGCCATGATCACTCAAAATGTCTCCAGATATTGACAAATGTGCTGGGGGAGAGGCAACATTTCCCAGTTGAGAATCACTGGGTTAGATGGATAAACTGCTTTGCACTGAAAACAGCAATCATTTGTCAGTGTTAAGCTGGCATCTACAGAATGAGAAGCAAGCCTGGCTTGAGAAGTTCCCAGTGATGGGGAAGTTGTTGATTTTATGAGAAAGTTATGTCTAACAAAATCGTAAATTTCACATTGCTTCCTGTTTATGTTGAAGTCAAAACCTGAAAATACCCAGTAGAACACTAAGGGCTCTCTAATATGACCCCCTGGTGAAGCCAGTTGTCACTGCAGTGACCAGAATTCTATCCAGTGACCAACAGTGAAATGAGCAGAAGCCCAGGAGCACCCTGGGAGCTTTGGATAGCAGTCAGGGAGCAAGAGAGAGGTCACAAAGACTGACTTAGATCAAGACTTAGACATGATCCTCTTTCCCCAAATACTGAAAGAGGCGACCATTGTGGGAGAGGATGTAGGTGCATGCAAGAATTACCAGTGGGAATAACTTGTGTCTCATGTCTTTCTCTTTCCTACAGATGCTTTGAATATAATAATGCGTGATCAAATTTTAGAAGCATGGGGCACCATGTTTTCTGGATGTATGAGGAAGGATTAGACAACCTCTCAGCATTTATTTCTACATTGATGACTTTAAAGCAAGGCATGAATTCTAAAACAATGAAAACTAAGCACAAGTAATGATTCAGGTAAGATGCTATTTTCTTTATTGTTAAGTTCTTGAAGAGAAATAATAAGAGTATACAAAATAAATTCTTACATATTTTACTCATGGTTGCATTGAGATAACGAAGATATGGCTAACCCTTTCTTTTGTTAGTTTTTTCCCTCAAATATGCTTATTACTTTTTAGTTTTAAATGTATATGCATGTATGTGTACACACACACACACATACACACACGTGGTCTCATCAGAATTAAGAAAGTAAATTAAATTAAGAAATAAGAGGGGCCAGCACTGTGGCATAGTAGGCTAAGCCTCCACTAATGGCGCCGGCATCCCATTTGGGCACTGGTTCATGTCCCAGCTGCTCCACTTCTGATCCAGCTCTCTGCTAATGCATCTGAGAAAGCAGCAGAAGATCCAAGTACTTGGGGCCTTGTACCTACGTGAGAGACTCAGAAGAAGCTCCTGGCTCCTGGCTCCTAGCTCCTGGCTTTGGATCAGCTCAGCTCTGGCCATTGTAGCCACTTGGGGAGTGAACCAGTGGATGTAACACCTTTCTTTCTGTCTCTTCTTCTCTCTTTCTCTAACTCTACCTCTCAAGTAAATAAATAAAATCATTTAAAATTAATAAATATTAATAAAATATTTTATTTAATACTTTTAATTAATATTTTATTAAATTTTATTTTATTTTAAATTTATTTTAAAACAAAATTTAAAAATAAAATATTTTTAATTAATAAATAAGAAATAAGTGAATTCTACATAAAGCACATGAGATTATCTTTATTATATAAGTCACTTTAACAAAATGGGATTCCCTCATCTCAGACAGAATTGAGGGATAGGAACTATAATGTAATCAAGACTTAATGGACATGAAGGCAAGAGGACTGGAGTCCAGCATTGCTACCCCTGTGAGTCCTGAGAGATTCCCTGAGAAATAAAAGGTATTCACTAAGTTTAAGACACGTAGCAGGTTCACCTTTTAGAGGTTCATGATGCACATCAAAGCACACAGACTCTGAGAAGTCCTGCAAGAATAAACAGTTCAACTCTGCTTAACCCAAGATTTTTCAAAATCACTTGTCATTTATGGGATACACTTTGAAAAACATAGCTGTAGGCCAATCAACGGTTTTAACATCAGAAGAAAGAATTAGTAAAAACTTTTAGTTTGAATGAAGAGAAGGAAAAGTTTGGCATGGAATAAAGAAAAGGAAAGAACTCCACGATTGTGTCAGCCACCTTTAGCAGTGGCTAGGAAAGGTTCCAACTGATGAAGATGAGTGTTTGGTTTTTATTGGTAGACACACACCTGGGATGTGCTGGATATGCCAGACCCTTAATGACAATAGCCGTGGAGGTCATTTTTCACTCCTGCTTAATTGCACCCATACAAGAAAGGTGGGCTCTGGAAAGGAAGGGCTTTCAAACAATGACAACGACGATGACAACAACAAATCTCATCACAAAGCCCAGCACTTCTCAGGCTGGGGAACGTGACATGATGCAGTGAGCAAGACAGTGAATCTTACACAAAAGTGGTAAATCTTAAAGGGGAATTGATTTGACTCAATCTAATAATTATTTTTTTTAAGTAAAAGATTTATTTATTTATTTGAAAGTCAGAGTTACAGAGAAAGAGAGAGAGACAGAGAGAGATCTTCCATCTGCTGATTCACTACTGATATGGCCACAAAGTCCATGGCTGGGCCAGGCCAAAGCCAAGACCCAGGAGCTTCCTCCAGGCCTCCCACTTAGTTAGTAAGGGCCCAAGCACTTGGGCCATCCTCCATTGCTTTTCCCAGGTCGTTAGCAGGGAACTAGATTGGAAGTGGAACAGCTGGAACTCAAACCAGTGCCCATATGGGATGCAGGCATGGTAGGCAGTGGCTTTACCCGCTATGCCACAATGCTGGCATTTACTTTTATGCTGAAACAAATAGATGTGAGTATACTGGGGAATAAAATGAAAATCTTCCTGAATTTTTAGAATAACATGTGAAATGTCAAAAACGTCACAGTCACAGAAGACCACTTCATGCTTTGTCTTCAATACTGCCCTGGGCAGGGGGTAGTAGCATGGTACTCATCATTACTGACCGTATAAAGAAGCATGACAGACATCTTTAAGTAAAATTTAAAAGGAAAGAGCTAAAAAACATTCACCGAGCACCTACTATAGACCAGTGATCACACAAAACTCACAGCTACCCTATGAGGTGGTTGCTATATCTGTTTTATCAATGCAAAGATAATATCGACAATGATGCTAGAATTCACATCCAGATCTTCCATTTCTGTGCTCCTGCTACTACATCTGATGTGCTTAAACAGTGAATTATACTCTTTTAGTGCAGAGGTCTGCAAACATTTTCTGTAAAGGGCCAAAGAGCAAGTATTTTAGGCTTTGTAGCCTTGTGATCTCTATCACAATGCTTAAATCTGCCACAGAGCATGGGAGTAGAATGAATATATATGAGGGTGTTTAAAAAGTCCATAGAAAATGGAATTAAAGGATAATGGCCACTTCATAAACTTTTTGAAGACTCCTCATATTCATTTATTCACAACAATATATAAATGATGACCTAAACAAATACAGAGAATATGTAAATGAGTGAATGAATGGATTCCAATAAAACTTCATGACACTAAAATTAGAAGGGAAAAAGAAAAGGAAAGAAGAAAGCAAGGGGTGGGGAGGGGAAGAAGGAGGAAGTGGAGTATCATATATTCTTCGAATTGTATCTGGAAACTACATTGAAACTGTTCTGTTTGTATTAATACCACATTAACATGAGATTTGATGAAAACTGTATCATGTATTTATTGTGACTCTGAGAATCCAATGTATTAATAAATTCCTTTTAAAAATAAATAAATAGGGCCGGCGCCGTGGCTCACTAGGCTAATCCTCTGCCTTGCAGCACCGGCACACCGGGTCTAGTCCCGGTCGGGGCGCCGGATTCTGTCCCGTTGCCCCTCTTCCAGGCCAGCTCTCTGCTGTGGCCAGGGAGTGCAGTGGAGGATGGCCCAAGTGCTTGGGCCCTGCACCCCATGGGAGACCAGGAGAAGCACCTGGCTCCTGGCTTTGGATCAGCGTGGTGCGCCGGCCGCAGCGTGCCGTCCTCAGCGGCCATTGGAGGGTGAACCAACGGCAAAAGGAAGACCTTTCTCTCTGTCTCTCTCAGTATCCACTCTGCCTGTCAAAATAAAAATAAATAAATAAATGAAAATAAGCTAAAATAAAAATAAAACATTCAATAAATAAATAAAAATGAGAATTTTTAAAATTGTCACCTATCAGGAAATATTCTTTTTCTTTTTTCAAATGCTTAAAAATGTAAAAGAAATTCTTAATTCATGAGCCATACAAAAACATAGTGATAATTTTCCAACCTCTACATGAGTGAATTATAAAACTCAATTTACTGTGTCACTTTCAACATTCAAAAACTGAAAAAGATACAAAATGGAGCGTAAAAGATGAAGAGAGAAAATATTACAGTGCATTACCTGTGGTAATTGTGTTATGGAACTTTGTTACCATATTTAATCAAATCTGAAATCATTGATCATGAGATGCACCATTAATTTATATAACATTAAGAAAAAACACTGTTACAAGAGTCCATCGATTGTAATATGCATCCCAATTTAGAGATGTTAGCGATGTTAAATGTGGAAAATTACAGATATATAATGATAAAGTAATGCAGTGGTTTATATACCTGAGTCTCTGTGTGTATACATGTACACTAGTTGGTGATATAAAATATGTTTTCCACCATAGACATAGCCAAAAAATTTTAAAAGCCACTGACCTTACCATGCAGCCTTTTGAAATAATGAAGAGATGAAAATAAACTTTTTAAATTATTCAGATTCTATTATCTTAAAATAATTTTTCCATATTTTTTCATTCTTGCAAAATGTGTGCCTGTTTTTAAAATATCTATAGTCATAACAGAAATTCAATTTATGCTTTTTTCTGTGTATTTCAATGTTGCTACATAATTTTAATAATGCTAATTTTTAGTGGTTCCATAATACTCTAGCAAAACTGATCATTTCTTAAGCATAATGCGGCGAGCCATTTCCTATTGTTTAAGTGTTAGGTTGATTTCTATTTTTCCATGGACATATAATGAACACCTTTTGGATGCTATCTTTTCCTTTTCTTAGAATTTTATTATATCAAATGGTTTAGTTTTTTTCATGATTTTTGAGATGCATTGCCAAATTTCTTAAATATAAAGTAATAATTTATGTGTCCAATGTCTCTCAGAGTATTTTAAAATCGGAAAATATATGCTTATAGGAACAAAAAGTTTATGCTTTTCTCATTAATAAAATAATGCATTCTACATATGAAACTTCAAAAATAATGATTATCTTCAAATAAGTAAATGCCAGGAATTGAGTATCAACCTGGCTGAGAAAAATGTCCAATGATGGATCCCAGCTTTCAGTTGATTCCAACTACCAGAGGGTAAGACAAGTCACAGGTAGAAGTTGCCCTATGTCCATGTTCTGAGACTACTCTTTGAGGAAGACTTAAAAAAGAAAGCAAAGAACTGAAGATGTCTTTAATAATACTTACCTAGATCCAGAGTTGTGATCTTGTTTTCAGACTGAGGAGTTGGCAGGGAAAACCAGTTAAGAGAGGAAGTGACTCATCACATTTCAGGTACATTAAGTTCAAGACTTCTAGGAGTGGAGGACAATGTGGAGTGAGAGGTCAGAATTGAAAATACATTACATAATAATTAGCATAAATATAATAAGTATAATCATTAGCATAAATATGATGATAACTTTATCTATTTTAACTATGAGAGACACCAAGAGACAGAGCGTCACAGATCACAAGGGAGCAGAGGGTAGAGGACTGTATTCTATGGCTGTTTTCCCAGGTTCAAGGGACAGGAGGAAGCAGAGTGGGTGAAGGAAAGGGAACAAGGTGACCCAAGGAGCAAGACAGGAAAGGGTTTCAAGGAGCACATGCCGGCAAAAACACACACTCGGCAAAGCAAGGACTTTGGGCTGGCTAGTGATGGCTACCTGTGGCAATAAGGATATCAGTTTTGATGCTTTGACAGCACCTGAGAGATCAGGGCAGGGGGAGTAGAAGCTGATTTTTTGGGACTGTCAGTGAAGAGTTAGATATGTGAAGTAGGCTACTCAGAGTAAAGTGGAGAGGGAACAGCAGGATCAAGCAGTTTGTCAAGGCCAAGACACATTCTTGAAGACTGGGAAGAAGGGGCCAGGGAAGACACAAAAAATATAAATGAGTGGGTGTAGCAAGTTTGTTATATATAAGCTCACCATAGTCAGAGCTATGCAAAATCACATATGTGGGGCTGGCACTGTGGCGCAGAGGGTTGGAGCCCTGGCCTGTAGCGCTGGCATCCCATACGGCAACTGCTTCCAGTCCTGGCTGCTCCATTTCCCATCCAGCTCTCTGCTATGGCCTGAGAAGGTGGTAGAGGACGGCCCAGGTCCTCGGGCCTCTGTACCCACGTGGGAGACCCGGAGGAAGCTCTTGGCTCCTGACTTCAGATCAGCTCAGCTTTGGCTAATGCGGTCATTTGTGAGTGAACCAGTGAATGGAAGACTTCTACTTCTCTCTGTAACTCAGTCTTTCAAATAAATAAAATAAATCTAGAAGAGTGATGGTGTCTCTCAACAAGATACACCAGAAGCCGGCGCCGCGGCTCACTAGGCTAATCCTCTGCCTTGCGGCGCCGGCACACCGGGTTCTGGTCCCGGTCAGGGTGCTGGATTCTGTCCCAGTTGCCCCTCTTCCAGGCCAGCTCTCTGCTGTGGCCAGGGAGTGCAGTGGAGGATGGCCCAAGCGCTTGGGCCCTGCACCCCATGGGAGACCAGGAGAAGTACCTGGCTCCTGCCATCGGATCAGCGCGGTGCGTTGGCCACAGTGCGCCGGCCACGGCGGCCATTGGAGGGTGAACCAACGGCAAAAGGAAGACCTTTCTCTCTGTCTCTCTCACTGTCCACTCTGCCTGTCAAAAAAAAAAAAAAAGATACACCAGAGACAGGCCTGATGAGCATGTCCGTTTATTAGCAGTTAGGCACAGACTTTTATAGGGTAAGAGGGGAAGAAAAAACCTGGGGTAGTAACAGCAATTCCATAGGGCAGAAGGGGCAGCATGCCATAAGACCCCTAACCAATCGGCTTATAGGCCACATAAGCCACGTAGGCCCCTTTGGGCAACCTGCCCACATCTGGAATGTGGGAGTTGCTTATCGGCTCTCTGTTTATGAATCATAAAGGCACAGCCACAAGGCTTCCAACAGGAAGGGGAGATAGAGGAAATGGGCCTGGAGCTCCTGCTGCCTGCCATCAGCCTGGCTCTGGGATCCCTCCCAACCTCCCGCATGGGCAGGACAGACAGTCCCACAGGATCACCAACACACATATGCAAAAATCTCTTAAAATGTGTGTTAACCCGTGCTCTACAGCAATAGCTTTCAAACTTTTCTGACACTGGCCACGTATGAGAAGAAAATATCTAACTGAAACAAAATTTCACCTTGGTATTTTCTTTTAATTTTCCATTTTTCATCCCACTCCTCTTTCTCCTGCTCCTCTTCCTCATCCCCTTCTTCTCTTCTGCCTTCTTATGATTGAGTTCCACTCAATAAATTTCATAACCCACAATTTGGAAAATTTCTTCTACTACAGAGACTGGAAGGGCTAAATTAATTTTCTCAGCCTCCTTTGCAGCTATGCCACTAGAGGTGATCAGGTGTCCAACTTCTGGCCAATGAGATACAGACATCTGCCTGCTGGGTGTACTGGAAAGCATTTGTTTCCTGCTGCTGTGGTTCTGTACCTCTCCTCCCTGCTCTGAAGTTGCGTCATGTCCAAAGTGGAAACAGCCACATTATGACTATGGGTGAAAGGTCAAAAGAATCACAAGGACACTTGACCTAATTTTTGTGGCACTTTCTAGGTCACTAAAATAAAGTTGGGAACAAAATGAACCCAAGGATAACTCCATGCCTATCCCTCGCTCACACGTTTACCTTCCTGCCATTAGGCCTGGCGATCCCAGCCAGGTTCAGACCATCTTCCTGCCTTACAGAGAAGACCAGGGCTTCAATACTGCACCTCAAAAACCAGAGAACGTGGGATTATGCACAAAATTCCTTGTTGCCAAGAGGTCTCGAGTGACTATTAAATTCACATTGTTTCCATAAGAATTTAGGGTCCTCATTTGAAGTGTTTTCATTTATTTCAAGTCTTAAGAGGATTAATGGACACTGAACAGAGAAGATTCTAACCCTGGGCCTACATCCCTGGCTTCTCCCTCTCAGAATTTGTGGATTGGGTTCCATCAGTCAGAGGGAGGCAGACAAGTCAAGTGTTCAGTTTCCCTGGGAATCTACACTAAGGTATGCTAGTCAGGGAGCAAGTCGCAGTCTTGGTCATTTGCATCTTCTGTTGAGGGCCTTAGCGAGAATATGAGAGTCTTTCCAGGTTTAGAGAGCAGACAGGGCTGAACCATTCTTTGGGCCATTGTCAGGCTCAGTATGATCAAGTTACTATGGCACCTTAACATTAGTCAGGGTTCTACAGTGAAACAAAACCACTATGGATATATGTGTTCATATACACAGACATGTGTCCCTTAGTAACAGGAATACATTCAGGAATGCATTCTGTACAGTTATTTTGTTATTGTGCAAACATCATAGAATGAACTTACACAAATCAAGAAAAGTGCAATGTCACAAGGCAATAAAATTTTAAGGGTTAGCTTCCATAAATGTGGGCCATAGTTGGCCAAATAGCATTATGAACCACTTATGGTTCAACTTATAATGTTTTGACTTCATGATGGTGTGAAAGCAATGTGCATTCAGTACACTCTACTTTGAATTTTGATATTTTCCCAGGCTAGTGATACACCTTCCCCAGGATACTCTCTTGCAGCGCTGAGCAGGGCCAGGTAGTTGTAACTCCCAGTCAGGCATGCAATCATGAGGGTTTCCAACTGATTCTCTACAGTGTACTGTGTTACTGTGTTGCTAAGCTACAACATAAAGTAGGTGCCTTAAATGCATTTTATTTATTTATTTATTTATTTATTTTTGACAGGCAGAGTGGACAGTGAGAGAGAGAGAGACAGAGAGAAAGGTCTTCCTTTGCCATTGGTTCACCCTCCAATGGCCGCCGAGGATGGCGCGCTGCGGCTGGTGCACCACGCTGATCCGATGGCAGGAGCCAGGTACTTATCCTGGTCTTCCATGGGGTGCAGGGCCCAAGCACTTGGGTCATCCTCCACTGCACTCTCTGGCCACAGCAGAGAGCTGGCCTGGAAGAGGGGCAACCGAGACAGAATCCGGCGCCCCAACCAGGACTAGAACCCGGTGTGCTGGCGCTGCAAGGAGGAGGATTAGCCTAGTGAGCCGCGGCGCCGGCCTAAATGCATTTTCAACAACCATATTTTCAATTCACAATGGGTTTATGTGGATGAGACCCTATCATGAGTCTAGAAGCATCTGTACTTATTTCTACTTTGTCAGCTTAATCCAGATTTTACTCAAAAGGAAATGTAGCACTAAGAAAAATTCTTTTAATTTAGCAGTATTTTTCAGAAGCTTAGAAATAATCAGTTTATCAGGAAAGCTTATAATATTTCAGTGTGTTAATTCTCATCATCTTACATACATAGTTTGTATTAAAATATCTGGCATTTATTTCCTTCTGCTTAAAATGCTCCAGAATTTCTGGCATAAAGAAATAAGCTGTGGAAGAAAATTAAGCTTTTTATTTGTCTGCATATAAGCTTCCATTTCCTTACCTGAACATTGAGGGAGTTTGACAAAATTAGCTCTGAAGTCTTTTCAGCTGCAATTTTTTTGGAGTCTATAACTGATGAGCAGCATAGCCATTTGTCCTGTGGACAAGAGAGTGCAGGTATGTGAATGAAGGGGCATACTAAGTATTTCCATCTGGCAATGACTAACCACATAAAAGCATGGGGTCTGTTCTTTTTCCTTCCCTGTCATCACACCTCACCTCTCCCTCACCATTCCATCACATCTGCCAGGATCAGAGAATCTAGGTTATCAACGGTCAGCCTCAGTAAAGACATTGCCAGATGTTTTACAACGTTGATTTGAGCAAAACAGAGACCTGAACTGTGACCTTTGCCACCAAGATATAAAAAAAGGAGACTAAGGGCAATGAGGCAAGCTCTTTTTCAAGAGGTGAGAGTTTGTAGAGCTTCCAGCCTTGTGGAAGAAAGTGGTACTCAACCCGCCCAACCTTAGAGATAGGGGCACCCAGAGAATTTGTCTGTTGAGTCATGTGTCTGTGTGTGTTTCTCATCTGGAGCACTGTGCAGGACTCAGGATCCCCAGAAGTGTTCCATGTCCCAGTACAGTTACAAGAATGGGAGAAAGAGCCTGGGGACTGCCCATCTCTCACTATGCGGTGAGGCAGAGTCATGTAAACTTTCTCTCAGCTCGCAGTGAACTATGGAAGTTGGTGGGACATAGAAGCTCGCTTAATATTCACACCAGTGTGGCCTGACAAAGGATCAAGGTCATGGGATGACTACAGACTAGGGTTTTGGGGGTAAAAGGAAACCAGTATGTTCCCATGGGGGTGTACATGCCTGAACTATGCAGTCACCTCAAGTACACCACATCTTACAGCTCACATCAGATAAGGACACAGAGGCTGTAGCCAGCCAAGGAGTGACCATAGCCAGATACAGAATCTTCCCATCACCAACATTCAGCAGGCACCCCGAGATAGTGCCCTTTGTTTTCTGATGCTGAAGCTGTCAGGTACAGAGTAAGAACCCCTGGGAGCTTAAGGGTCAGAAAGGAAGAATGGCTGGGTAAAAGCTTGGAGAAAGTATTAAACAGGTAAGAACTGGTAATGATAATAATAATAACAATACCTATGCTTGACTTAATACATATTGGAGAGAGATTATGGTTCAGTTTAAAAGGGATTAAAACGGTTACAATGTTAGTCTCAGTTTTCTAAATTGTTCTGAATTTGGTTTTCCTATTGCTGGGCAGGCATAGAGGTTAGTCAAAGGAAAATACATTCAGAGAGGGAAAAAATAAGATTCAGGCTTGCATATCGCTGTTTGGTGACTTTCCAATTGATACATGCTCCGTGGAAATGTCTAGAATGATTCTTTTCAACTCAGCATTACCTTTCAAAGAAGATGGATAAGTCTGTTCATACCAGGTGGTTGTGTATGGGTTGATTTAATTCTGCCTGAAGTCAGCCTTGCTCTAATTTCATGACCTTCCCAATAGAAAGAACAGCTGTGATGACTAGAGAGCATTTGGACAGAAGGGAAGCAAAGGAAGGGGAGGATAGCACAGTCATTAGTAATTCTGACTTCATACGACTGGCTGTGATGCTTCTTAGGGGGACAGTTTGACCAAGGCTGTCCTCTATCAGGCACTTTATATTTTTCTGGAGAGATAATGTTTAGATAGATAGATAGATAGATAGATAGAAAGATAGAGAGATAGAATCAATCTGTGTTGTTCCTGGCACACAGGTGATACCCAATAAATGGTAATTACCTGTTTTTTTCATTGCATCATTACTGCTAAGAGATCGTCTCTTAAAGTAGCTCCGCAGACTTCAAGCTGAGTTCCTGGAAGAAGCTAGACAGCAGTGGTGGCCCCAAGACTTGCCAGTATGCGGGATGTTCTGGGACTCTGGGAGACAGCCTGTGCTTCTGACTCATTTCCTGTGTTTGGGGACGTCCAGTTGTGCTGCCTGTATCCTTTCCCCTAAGAAATCCCTAGTATGCACTAGTAAAGAGTAGTTTACTCTGTAGCATTTGCACTGAAGAGACTGTTTTCTTCTTTAGTGATTTTGGATTCCTGATTTCAGACCCCCTGCACCAAGAAGCTAGTAGTGTATGTGGCTAGTTGCCCTCTGGTTTTACACACTTCCCATCCAGATGATCTACCATGGATAAGTTGCTTGTCTTTCCTCTCCTAGGTGTCAATCATTGTATCAAGAACAGGTGGGAAGAGTTGAGGGCTTTCTGAGTATAAATAAGCTTTGCGTGCAGCACCGGAGACTCCAAGCCTTTTCATCAGTAGAGAGAGCTTCTAAGTGAAGATAAGTAATCCTACAGATAAAATAGATATCAACAACACATGTAAGTCTCCAGTGCCCCCAGAAGTCCTCTGTGATGAGATCATTTCCTCCAATTCTGTTCCAAAGCATGAGAAGATGAGTGACTTGCTTAAAGGTAGGCATTTGGTAAGTAGATTTGAACTCATTCCTGTCTGACTTTTTTTTTTTTTTTTTTTTGACAGGCAGAGTTAGAGAGGGAGAGACAGAGAGAAAGGTCTTCCTTTCGTTGGTTCACCCCGCAAATGGCTGCTATGGCTGGTGCTGCGCCAATCCGAAGCCAGGAGCCAGGTGTTTCCTCCTGGTCTCCCATGCAGGTGCAGGGCCCAAGCACTAGGGCCATCCTCCACTGCCTTCATGGGCCACAGCAGAGAGCTGGACTGGAAGAGGAGCAACCAGGACAGAACAGGCACCCATACCAGGACTAGAACCTGGAGTGCCGTTGCCACAGGTGGAGGATTAGCCTAGTGAGCCGTGGCACCAGCCTGACTGTGGAGTCTTAATCTTGCCTCTGTGCCAAACTGCCTCACAAGTGTCCTTGGCTGAAGGATAGTGCACATTGGCTGAAAAGAGGGGCTTTGTATTGTTCCAGGGTAGAGGTGGAATCACAGGGTGAACCAAAGGCAACAGATTACAGTTTTTTAACTATAGGGAATGCCCCCACTCCCACTCCTTTGCAATGGGATAAGCTGCTTTTTGAGACAGTGAACCCTTGGACTAGGGGTATTTACTGGATTCCTGGACAAGCATGGGTCAGGGCCACTGTGCTGAAATTCCTGCTTCAACTGGAAGACCAGACTGAACAAGTTTCCAGATTGTTCCATGCTTTTTAGAAGACATGCTGTATCAGGTGATTTTTGCTCTTCAGCTGTGCCTGCATGTCTCAGAAGCTGTTCTAGGCCCACTCCTGCCTTAAGTCCTTGCACTGGCTCCAACCTCGGCTGAAAGGTGCTGTCCCGCACAATTCCCAATTTGTTGACCTTTTTCAAACCTTTTCAAAGGTGTGAGCCCAGACCACCCCAGCTAGAATTCACTCTGTACTCATCCCTGGCAGACTTCTAATTCTTCTTCCTCTGCTCTATCTGCTTTATTCTGTAATTAATACACAGTTATTCTTAAGTGTTGAAATTTAACTGAAATGTGATCCCTGTTAAACATAAGAGTGGGAATAAGAGAGGGAAGAGATGTACAATTTGGGACATGCTCAAGCTGACTTGCCCCAAATGGTAGAGTTGGAAACATACCAGGGGACTCCAATTTAATCCCATCAAGGTGGAATGTACCAATGCCATCTCACTAGTCCAAGTGATCAATTTCAGTTCACAATTGATCATAATGAAAGGACTAAGAGTCAAAGGGAGCACATAAACAAGTCTAGTAACTGCTAATACTAACCAATAGAATAAATAAAGGGGAGAGTGATCTAATATGGGAAGTGAGATACTCAGCAGACTCATAGAATGGCAGATGTCCTAAACAGCACTCTGGCCTCAGAATCAGCCCTAAAGGCATTCTGATCTGGCTGAAAAGCCCATGAGAGTATTTCAGGCATGGAAAGCCAAGACACTCTGGCAAAAAAAAAAAAAAAAAAAAAAAAAAACCACCCTAAATGAAAGATCTCTGTGAGTGAGATCCCAGTGGGAAGAACAGGTCTTCAAAGAAGGAGGTACCTTTCTCTGAAGGGAGGAGAGAACCTCCACTTTGACTATGACCTTGTCTAAACAAGATAAGAGTCGGAGAACTCAAGGGGCTTCCATAGCCTTGGAAACTCATGACTGGTGCATAGGGAGATTACTGATGCCATAAATAGGAGTGTCAATTTGTAAAGTCAACAACAGGAGTCACTGTGCACTTACTCCTCATGTAGGATCTCTGTCCTTAATGTGCTGTACATTGAGGCTTAATGCTATAACGAGTACTCAAACAGTATATTTCACTTTGTGTTTCTATGGGGGTGCAAACTGTTGAAATCTTTACTTAATGTATACTAAACTGATCTTCTGTAAAAAAAAAAAAAAAGAAAAAAAAAAGAAATTAGCAATTCCCAACTTGACTCTCGCTGGGATTAAACATGACAATAGGTCTGATCTGATTTCATCATCATTTAAAAAATCATCTATTATTTTTCACTTTATGTTTCTGTGTGGGAGCAAACTGTTGAAATCTTTACTTAATGTATGCTAAACTGATCTTCTGTATATAAAGAGAATCGAAAATGAATCCTCATGTGAATGGAAGGGGAGAGGGAGTGGGAAAGGGGAGGCTTGCGGGTGGGAGGGACGTTATGGGGGGGAAGCCATTGTAATCCATAAGCCGTACTTTGGAAATTTATATTCATTAAATAAAAGTTAAAAAAAAAAAGAAAAAAAACATTTTCATGAGAGAAAATATTATCTGATTGACCAATTGTCATAACATCATTTTTCAAATTTTCTACTCTTCCTTAATTCAAATGAAATACCATTATTGCCACAAAGTAAGTGAGTAAATGTTTTTATGTACTAGAAGTTAGCTCAGGGCTCTATTGGTTTATCACTTTGTGCATTATTTTCATACATATATAATTTCATATTATACATTTTGAATTATGATGAATTATGCTATTAGAAAATTTATAATGATAAATATTTGTGATTTGTAAATATAATTATCTGGGGGATAAATGACAGTTTTAAACATTGCAATTTTCACCAATAAAATGGTGCATCAACTTTAAAAAAAAAAAAAAACTCTGTCCTGTCATGTAATTTTTTTCTTTAATTCACTCACTGTCTTCTTTTTGAAAAAAGTTATTTTGTTTATTTTAAGATCAGAGTTATAAAGAAAAAAGTAGAGAGCGAGAGAGAGAGAAATCTTCCATCGACTGATTTACTCCTGAAGTGGCTGCAACAGCCAGGGCTGGGCTGGACTGAAGCCAGGAGCTTCTTCTGGGTCTCCCACCTGGTGCAGGGGCCCAGGCACTTGGGCCATCTTCCTTTGCTGCCCCAGGCACATTATCAGGGAGCTGGATTGGAAGTGGAGCGGCTGGGACTACAATCAGCACCCATATGAGATGCCAGCATAGCAGGCGGAGGCTTTACATGCTATGCCACAATGCCAGCCCCCATTCATTGTCTTTTATGTCTCCTTCTCTGATTGCTTCATGATTCAAAGAGTTTTTTTTTCTTTAGCATCCTAGCACCTGAAATACTTCCTGACACATTGTAGAGTAGAATCAGCAGTTTAAGCTCAGCTTCTGCCAAGACCAAGGTAAGAGTCTTTGTGTAAATCATTTCTTCACTCTGGGTGCCAGTTTCCTCTTGGGTTCTGTATGTGTGTGCTTCAAGAAGTTCACAGAAAAGTGGGTGTTTAGCCTAGGGGTTAAGACACCCACATTCCACATCTGAGTTCCTAGGTTCAATTACCAGCTCAGGTTCCTGACTCCAGCTTCCTGCCAATACAGATCCCAACGACTCAAATAATTGGGTTTCCAGCTCCCAGATTCAGCCTATCCTTCAGCCAACCATTGCATGAGATTGGGGAGTGAACCAATAGATGGGATGTCTGTCTCTTAATTAAATAAGTAAAATTAAAATTTAAAAATTCATGAAAAATGGAACTAAAAGTTTATTTTTATGTAAAAGAATTTTGAATTCCATGAAGATGATATATCTTCTAAAGGTTCAATGAAATATGTGTTATGAGAAAACTACATATGAATTTCAAAAAAAAGTTTGCAACTAAATATAATTCTATTTTCTGTGGACTTTCTGAATTACCCTATGCATATCCTCTAAAAATTCCTTTAAAATTCAGTTGGATGGGGTTTATTGTTTGCCTGTTATATACCAGATAATTTCAAATGAAGACCAATACAGACACAAGAAGAAAATATGCCAATGTTCTCTTTTGAGTCCTATTTTGTTCTGATGCAGCTGGGCTGCTACCTGAGCCTTTGCACACTCAAGGTTCTTTGTTGCTCTGGAAGCCACTTATTATTGGAGACACACCATTGCAAGATCAATCTAGTTAGTGACTGGCACGTGCCTGCCACACCTCCTCTATGAACCTTCATGCTGGGGATTTTCCATCGCTTGGTTACTGCTTAGGGGAAAATTTTTAGAGCAGCTGGAAACAGCATTGATGATCTGCTCCTATTACTGGTATAAATCATGTTGATTGGGGTATCTAACCACAGTGGGGACACATCAGCTGGGAATGATTTGATTTTTTTATCCACACATTAGATGAGCTTTACTATTGTTTTCACATGTAATTAGATGGCTTCATATGAATACAGGGGAACCATGTTACATGAAATTATATACTTATTAGAAAACTATAATCTTAGATAATTATTAGATAATATCTGATATATGTGAGAGATTAAAAAACTCACAGAGATGCATTTTGTGAAAAAACTAGGCATAAATTTCAAAATTTAGACATTATTATAGAATAAGTGGAATCAAAGCCATCTGTCTAGGTTGCATTATTGTCTGCTTATTCACAAGCATGCTAGATTGTTTTTATTGATATCAACTTGGGATGTAATTTTAAAAACCTGCTAATACAGAAAAGTTAGTTTAATTGTCTTGTCAACTAGGATTCTCTGTTTCAAAGTTCTGCACCAGTGGTCTACAATAATGTCAGTGATCCATTTCCATAAAATAAAGCTCCCAAAAACTTAGTGGCTTAAAGCAGCAATTTATTATTTCTTTTGATTTTGTGGGTTCAGCCAAATGGCTCCACTCTTGTCTGGAATCAGTGCTATAACTGCATGGAGTTGGGAGCCAGTCTGGGGATATCAGCTGCAACACTTTAATTCTCCTCCTTTTGGCCTCCCCATATGGCTAACTTGGGCTTCCTCACATGATGCTCTCAAAACTCAGACTTAGGACATCAGATTTAGGTCATCTAAATCAGGTTTAGATATGAATGAAGCACCTATGCTGCAGGTCCCTGGGTGTGGCGCCCTTGTGTCCAAAGATCTCTGAATGAAGACAAGTTGTCTGCCTCTCCAAATACCTAACATACAAAGGTGATTCAGGGAGAGAGCACTCAAAATGAGAGGAAAATGAAGCTCATAGCAGTCCTAGTTCATAGTTCATAATAATTTTTTCATGAAAAATGGAATTCAAAGATAAGCTTATCATTGGTACAGTTTTTTTTACCTTCACCTGTCTGAATTATTATTTTGATTAATATAAATAGAGCAGATCTCATGTATTTCATAGATAATGTACTAAGAAGATAACCATACTTTCCTTCCTCTCCACTCCATTCTTTTCATTAATTTTTGCAAAAATGTAAGTTATTCTACTCTATGATCACAGGCTTAATTTACCAATACCTAGAATATCCAACAAGTAAAAAGTAGGAATACCATAGTTCCACAGAAGTATAGACAAGGGCTAAAAATAACAACTGTAGCACAACATGTCCATTTAATTCCTATATACTTTTTGTATGCTATATTAATTGTCACATATCAGAGAAAACATGATATTTGTCTTTTTGAGACTAGTTTATTTCACTAAGCATAATGGTTTCCAGTTGTATCCATTTTTATTGCAAAAGCCAGGATTTCTTTGTTATAACTGAGTAGTATTCCATAGTGTATATATGTATTTATATGTATACACACCATATTTTCTTTATCCACTCATCAGTTGATAGACATCTGGGTTGATTCCATATCTTAGCTATTGTGAATTGAGCTGCAATAAACATGGGGTGCAACAGCAGACTCATAGAATGGCAGATGTCCTAAACAGCACTCTGACCTCAGAATCAGCCCTTAAGGCATTTGGATCCAGCTAAAAAGCCCATGAGAGTATTTCAGGCATGGAAAGCCAAGACACTCTGGTAAAAGAAAAAAAAATGACCTAAATGAAAGATCTCTGTGAGTGAGACCCCAGCGGAAAGAACAGGCCATCAAAGAAGGAGGTACCTTTCTCTGAGGGGAGGAGAGAACTTCTGCTTTGATTATGGCCTTGTCTAAATAAGATCAGAGTTGGAGAACTCAAGAGGCTTCCATAGCCTTGGCAGCTCATGACAAGAGCCTCCAGAGATTACTGATGTCATAAATAAGAGTGTCAATTGTTAAATCAACAACAGGAGTCACTGTGCACTTACTCCCCATGTAGGATCTCTGTCCTTAATGTGTTGTACAATGTGAATTAAAGGTATAACTAGTACTCAAACAGTACTTTATACTTTGTGTTTTTGTGTGTGTGCAAACTCTTGAAATCTTTTCTTAGTATGTACTAAATTGATCTTCTGTATTTAAAGATAATGGAAAATGAATCTTGATGTGAATGGGATGGGAGAGGGAGTGGGAGATGGGAGGGTTGCAGGTGGGAGGGAGGTTATGGGTGGAAAAAAGCGGCTATAATCCAAAAGTCGTACTTTGGAAATTTATATTTATTAAATAAAAGTTAAAAAAAACATGGGGTACAAATAACTCTTTCATATGTTGATTTCATTTCATTTGATTACATTCCCATGTGGCTGGATCATATGGTAGATATATTTTCAGATTTCTGAGGACTCTCCATATCATCTTCCATATTGGTTATACCTGTTTATGCTCCCACCAACAGTGTATTAAGGTACTTTTCTCCTTAATCCTCACCAACATTTATTTATTTATTCATTCATTCATTCATTTTTTGATAATTGCCATTCTAATTGGGATGAGGTAAAACCTCTTTGTATTTTTTACTTGTATTCCCTGATAAAGTGGGCATCTTTGTCTGGTTCCAGATCTTAGCGAAAGTGCTTCCAACTTCCACATTCAATATGGTGCTGCCTGTGGGTTTGTTATTAATCACCTTGATTGTGTTGACGTATGTTCCCTGTATACTCAATTTGCTTAAGGCTTTTATCATGAAAGGCTGTAGTATTTTTATCCAATGCTTTCTCTGCATCTATTGAGATCATTATGCGGTTTTTATTCTTCAATTTGTTAATGTGATTTATCACATTTATTGATTTGCCTATGTTGAACCATTGCTGCCTACCAGGGATAATGTCCACTTGATCTGGGTGAATAATCTTTCTGATGTGTAGTTGGATTCAATTAGCTAGTATTTTGTTGAGGATTTTTGCATCTGTTAATCATGGATATTGGTATATAGTTTTCTTTCTTTGTTGTTTCTTTGTTTAAAAATCCCATTTCCCAATTTTGGCTTTGAATCCTGTGCTTCTATGATATTTTCCAAGAAGTCTTTGCCTATGTCAATGTCTTAAAGAGTTTCCCCAATGTTCTCTAGTAATTTGATGAACTCAGGTCATAGATTTAGGTCTTCAATCAATTTTGAGTGGATTTTCATGTATAGTGTAGGGTAGAGGGCTTGTTTCATATTTCTACAAGTGGAGATCCAGTTTTCCCAGCACTATTTGTTGAAGAGACTATCCTTGCTCTGGGGTAGATTTTAGCTCCTTTGTCAAAGATAAGTTGTTTTTAAATGCATGGATTGATTTTTGGAGTTTCTATTCTTTAAGATTTATTTATTTATTTGAAAGGCAGAGTTACAAATGGAGGGAGAGGGAGAGGGAGAGCGAGAGAGAGAGAGAGAGGACTTCCATCTGCTGGTTCACTCCCCTGATGGCCAGGCTGATCTGAAGCCAGGAGCTTTTCTGGGTCTCTCATACGGTACAGGGGCCCAAGAACTTGGGCCAACTTCCACTGCTTTTCCAGGCCATAGAAGAGAGCTGGATCAGAAGTGGAGCAGTGGGACTTGAACTGGCACCCATATGAGATGCTGGCACTGCAGGCGACAGCTTTACCTGCTACTCATTTTTGTGCCAGTACCAGTCTGTTTTGATTAAAACTGCCCTGTAGTATATCTTGAAATCTGGTATTATGGGGGCCGGCACTGTGGCATAGCAGATAAAGCCACCATTTTTTTTGTCTCTCTCTCTCCATTTTTTGTGTCTTCTATTTATTTCTTTAATGTTTTATAATTTTCATTGTCGAGATCTTCGACATCTTTGGTTCATTTTATTCCAAGATACTTAATTTTTTGTAGCTATTCTGAATGGGATTGATCTTAGAAGTTCTTTCTCAGCCACGGTGTTATCTGTGTACACAAAGGCTATTGATTTTTTTGGTGTGTTAATTTTATGTCCTGCTACTCTACCAAACTCTTTTATGAGTTCCAATAGTCCCTTAGTGGAGTATTTTTGTTCCCCTATGTATAGTATCATGTCATCTGCAAATAGGGGTAGTTTGACTTTCTCCTTTCCAATTTGTATCCTTTGATTTCTTCTTCTTGCCTAATGGCTCTGGATAAAACTTCCAGGACTATCTTGAATAGCAATGGTGAGAGTGGGCATCCTTGTCTGGTTCTAGACCTTAGTGGGAATGCTTTCAACTTTCCCCCATTCAATAAGATGCTGGCTAAGGGTTTGTCATCAATTGCTTTGATTGTGTTGATGTATGTTCTATCTATACCAAATTTGCTTAACTTTTTCATCATGAAAGGATGTTGTACTTTATCAAATGCTTACTCTGTATCTCTTTAGATAATTATATGGTTTTGTTCTTCAGTTTGTTAATGTATCACATTTATTGATTTGTGTTTTTTTTTTAAAGATTTATTTTATTTATTTGAAAGAGTTACAGAGAGTAGAGCCAGAGAGAGAGGTAGATCTTCCATTCTATTCCATTCACTCTCCAAATGACTGCAATGGCCAGAGCTGAGCAGATCTGAAGCCAGGAGCCAGGAGCTTCTTCCAGGTCTCCCACATGGCTGCAGGGACCCAAGGAGTTGGGCCATCTTTAACTGCCTCCCAGGCCATAGCAGAGAACCAGATCAGAAGAGGAACAGCCAGGACTCGAAGCAGTACCCATATGGGATGCCAGTGCTACAGGCTGGGGCTTTAACCTGCTGCACCACAGCGCCAGCCCCCGTATTGATTTGTGAATGTTGTATCATCCCTGCATACCATGGATAAATCCCACTTGGTCTGGGTGAATGATCTTTCTGATGTGTTGTTAGATTTGATTGGGTACTATTTTGTTAAGGATGTTTGTGTCTATGTTCATGAGGGAAATTGGTCTGCAGTTCTCTTTCTCTGTTTTATCTTTTTCAGGTTTAGGAATTAAGGTGATGCTGGCTTCATAGAAAAAACTTGGGAAGATGCCCTCCCTATCAATTGTTTTGAATAACTCCAGAAGAATTGGAGTTGGTTCCTCTTTAAATTTCTGAATAAATCAGCAGAGAAACCATCATTCCTGGACTTTTCTTTGCTGGGAGGGTCTTTATTACTAATTCAACTTCTGTCTTGGTTATTGATTTTCTATATCTTCATGGATAAATTTAGGTAGGTTGTATGTGTCCAGGAATCTATCCATTTCTTCTAGGTTTCCAGGTTTGTTGGCTCTTTCTAGTAATTTTTGATGATTCTTTTTATTTCTGTGGCGTCTATTATTATATTTCCTTTTTCATCTCTAATTTTATTGATTTTTGTCTTTTCCTTCTTTCTTTGATTAGTTGGGCTAGTGGTTTTTTTTTTTTTTTCAAAAAGCCAGCTCTTCATTTCCCTGATCTTTTCTATTTTTTTCAGTTTTGTTTATTTCTTCTTTAATTTTAATTATTTCCTTTCTATTACTAATTTTTGGTTTGATTTGTTGTTGTTTCTTTAGTCACTTGAGATGTATTGATAGCTCATTTATTTGATACCTTTCCAATTTCTTGATGCAAGCACCAGTTGCTAAAAGCTTCCATCTTTACACTGTTTTGCTGTATCCAGTAAAGTTTTTTTTTTTTTTTTTTTTTTGGACAGGCAGAGTGGACAGTGAGAGAGACAGAAAGAAAGGTCTTCCTTTACCATTGGTTCACACTCCAATGCTGCTGCAGCCGGCGCACTGCAGCTGGCACACTGTGCTGATCCAAAGCCAGGAGCCAGGTGCTTCCTCCTGGTCTCCCATGCAGGTGCAGGGCCCAAGGACTTGGACCATCCTCCACTGCACTCCCGGGCCATAGCAAAAAGCTGGACTGGAAGAGGAGCAACTGGGACAGAATCTGGTGCCCCGACCGGGACTAGAACCCGGGGTGCCAGTGCCACAGGCAGAGGATTTGCCTATTGAGCCATGGCACCGGCCTCTAGTAAGTTTTGATATGTTGTATTGTTGTCTTCATTGATTTCTAGAATTTTTTTATTTCTCTTCTGATTTCTTCTTTGACCCACTGTTCATTAAGGTGCATGTGTTTTACATATATTCTAGGGATTCTTGAGCTGTTAATTTCCACAGAAGATGCATGGTATGATTTTGATTTTTTTGAATTTGCTGAGACTTACTTTAAGGCCTACCATGTGGTATATCCTAGAGAAAATCCCATGTACTGATGAGAAGATTGTGTATTCTGAAACTGTGGGATGAAAAGTTCTGTAGGTATCAGTTAAGTCCATTTGGTTCATAGTGTCAGTTAGCTCTATTGTTTCTTTGTTGATTTCCTTTCTATTTGAACTGTCCATTGCTGAAAGTGGGGAGTTGAATTACCCCATTACTATTGTATTAGATTCTATCTCTCCCTTTAGATCCATTAACATTTGTTTTAAATAGCCAGGTGCCCTGGCATTGGTTGTGTGTGTGTGTGTGTGTGTGTGTGTATATATATATATAATAGTCATATCTTCCTGTTAAATCGATCATTTAATCATTATATAGTGCCCTTTTTTAATAAAGATTTATTTTTATTTATTTGAAAGTCAGAGTTACACAGAGAGAGGAGAGACAGAGACAGAGACAGAGAGAGAGAGAGAGAGAGGTCTTCCATCCAATGGTTCACTCCCCAATTGGCTGCAATGGCTGGAGCTGCACTGATCTGAAGCCAGGAGCCAGGAGCTTCTTCTAGGTTTCCCATGTGGGTGCAGGGGCCCAAGGACTTGGACCATCTTCTACTGCTTTCCCAGGCCATAGCAGAGAGCTGGGTAGGAAATGGAGCAGCCAGGACTTGCACCGGCACCCATATGGGATGCCAGCACTTCAGGCCAGGGTGTTAACCCACTGTGCCACGGCACTGGCCCCCCATAGTGCCCTTCTTTGTCTCTTAACAGTTTGTATTAAAGTCTATTTTGTTTATTAGAATGGCTATACCTCCTCTTTTTTTGCTTTCTGTCTTTATATCCTTTCATTTTCAGTCTGTAGGTATCTTTGTTGGTGTGTGTTTCTTGCAGGCAGCAAATGAATGGGTCTTGTTTTTTAATCCAGTCAGTCTGTGTCTTCTAACTGGAGAATTTAGGCCATTTACATTCAAGGTTACTACTGATAAGTAATGATTTGACTCTGCCATTTTTCCATAATATTCCTGTTGTTTACTTTGGATTTCCCTTGTACTTTTACTGGGGAATTTCCTGCCTTTACATTCTTTCATGGTGATAACTACCTTCTGCATTTTTGTGTGTATCACATAATTAAGCATCTTTTGTGAGTTGGATGAGTAGTGACAAATTCTTTCAATTTATGCTTGTTATGGAATGTCTTTATTTCACCTTAATTCATAAATGAGAGCTTTGCAGGGTACAGTATTCTGGGTTGACAGTTTTTTTTTCTTTAGACTTGGACTAAGTCTCTCCATTCTCTCCTAGCCTGTAGAGTTTCTGATGAGAAGTCAGCTATTGAGTCTAATCGGAGATGCTCTGAAATTAACCTGGCGTTTCTCTCATGTACATTTTAGAATCTTTTCTTTTTACTGTTGAAAGTTTGACTGTAATGCATCGTGGTGAAGATCCTTTCTTATCATATCTTTTAGGATTTCTATGGTCCATAGAATTTTGAAGTCCACAAGGACACCAGTTGTCAGTCTCTCCTGTAGTGGTGCAGGGGGCATTCCTTGATTAGAGCTGAGTTCTGCCTTCTCTTTTCTCATTTGGCTTTTTGCCTCAATTTTCCCAGTCCTCTGTTCTTGCAAGCTCCTCATCCTGCTCTCTGGGTTTTAACTGTATAACCTGAGACCTCTCTTTTTCTCTTTTTCTTTTCCTTTTCTTTCTGTTTCTTTCAATTCTTTTCCTTTCAAAAAGCACAGAGTTGGAGACAGAGAGAGACAGAGTTAGAGATCCCACCCACTGGCTCACTCCAAAGAGCCTGGGCTGGGCCAAGCTGAAGCCAGGAGCCTGGAACTCAATCTGGGTTACTCAAGTGGGTGACAGAGACTCAGTTATTTGAGAAGCAACCTGCTGCCTCCCAGGATGTACATTAGCAAGCTGGAATCAGAAGCAGAGCTGGGACTCAAACCCAGACACTTTAATATGGAACCCAGGCATCACAAATGGAAGTTTAACAGCTGCACCAAATGCCTGCCCAAGAACCCCTTTATTTTACATGAAATGAGGCCCATTTCAATAGCTGACTAACTTTATCCTGAGGATCTCTTCTGCATCATTTGGAGCCCAGAAAGTCTCACTTTATCTTATATGGTCCTGTCTCTTTTAGTCCGAATTGCTGGTGTTCTCATCAATACAGGTCTTTGAAGTTTTACTTGTTTTCTATGCATCAAACTATAAATTCACTTCATTTTAATAAAATCTTCCCCATGGATTTCTACAAGACAGGTACCTCTTTCTTTTGGAGTGCAAGTCAGGGTTCTGTGAAGAAATCCTCCAAAGATTCTCACATCTTTCTGAGGTCCTAACAGAGGGTTGCACATCATAAATCTATGCCATAAAATGTGTCAAGTGCCCTGGATTTGATCTTTACCTTGAGGCTTTTCCTTTACTGAACAATCCTTTTCCTCATGGAGAGGTTGGAAGTGAGAAGCAGTTTTATTTTCCAACCTGGCAAGTCCATGAATGGAAACATTTCCTCTCAATTCTGTTTTCAAAAGGAATAGCTTCTTCAGCTCATTTCCGATTTATGATGTGCATGCTTTATCATAGGTGGCTAAAAGATGCCAGCTTTCACTCTTTCACTTTCATCATTATGCTTGAGCATCTTTTTAGCCAGATCCATAAATCATTGGTGTTTTCTATCCTCCAGGTCATTATAGCCAAACAATTCTGACCTACTCGATAAGAGTTTTTCTCTCTTTAGCTTCCAGTAGCAAGTACTTACCTGCTTTTCCAACTTCCATTTACTAGTCTCTTTGCTACCCTTCCAACTTCTGTCTTCTCCCTGACCTAGGTTAATGCCATGTATTTTAGATTTTTGTTATTGTATCACTACACTTCTAGTTACATATTTCTGTATCAGTAATATTTGTTGTGTAACAAATGACCCTAAAGCTTAGTAACTGAAAACAAAAGCTATGTATTGTTTTTCATGATTCTATGGTTGACTGGATGAGCCTTCCACTGTTACCACTTATTCAATCATAGGACGGTATTCATTGGAAGTACTCCATGTGGCTACTTCATATGGCTCACTTGGGCTTCCTCACATACATAGTACTTTGTTCTGCATGGCTAAAATTACCAGGTATTTCACTCTCCTTGTGTTCTGTCCAGCAAAGTATCTGGACCACTTTTCATGGTGACTGATGGCTCCAATTGAACAAGGTTAGAAGCTGTTGAATTCCCAGAAGCCTAGGACTAAAACTAGTGTAGCATCACTTCTTATGCATTTATTGGTCAGAGAAGGTCACAGGGCCAGCCTTGGAGAAAGAAAAAATAGATGCCACCTTTTTTTTAAATTGTTTATTTATTTATTTATTTTTTTACAGGCAGAGTGGACAGTGAGAGAGACAGAGAGAAAGATCTTCCTTTGCCGTTGGTTCACCCTCCAATGGCCGCCGCGGCCGGCGCGCTGCAGCCGGTGCACCACGCTGATCCAATGGCAGGAGCCAGGTACTTATCCTGGTCTCCCATGGGGTGCAGGGCCCAAGCACTTGGGCCATCCTCCACTGCCTTCCCAGGCCACAGCAGAGAGCTGGCCTGGAAGAGGGGCAACCAGGACAGAATCCGGCGCCCCGACCGGGACTAGAACCTGGTGTGCCGATGCTGCAAGGTGGAGGATTAGCCTAGTGAGCCGCGGTGCTGGCTAGATGTCACCTTTTGCTAGGAGGGATGGCTAGAATCTTTAGTCATCTTAATCCACCCAGTAGCAATGACCCTAAGGCAGTACAAAATCTAAAGTTTCTTGCTTTCTTAGATTTTACTTTAATCACACATGAGACTTTCTTCGTAAGACTTACTTGCTCTGTGAAAGCAAAGACTGGAGAATAGTTATGTACCTCTCTTAGCAGTTTAAACAGAGTGTACCACATAGTATGCACTCAAGAAATGATCGCTGGGGTGGGCATTTGGCCTAGTGGTTAAGCTACTGGTTAGAACACTTGCATCCCATTCTGGAGTATCCTGGGTTCAGTACCTGGCTCCGGCTCCTGATTCCAGCTTCCTACTAATATGGACCCTGGGAGACAGGGGTTATGGATCAAGTAGTGGGTTCTCCATGTGGAGACCTGCATTGAATTCCTGGCTCCCAGGTTTGGCCTGGTCCAGCTACAGTCATTGTGGGCATTTGGGGAGTGAACCAACAGATGAGATAGATCTTTCTTCTCACTCTCACCCAAATACATTTTAAAAATTCTTTTTCTGAAAAATTTTTGAGGGAATGTTGGTTGAATAAAATACTTAATCTGACTTCTTTTGTAAAAATATTTTATTTATTTATTTGAAAGGTAGATTACAGATGGAGAGAGGGAAAGACAGAAAGATCTTCCATTCACTGGTTCACTCCCCTAAGTGGGCACAATGGCCTGAGCTGAGCCTATCTGAAGCCAGGTGCCAGGAGCTTCTTCCAGGTCTCCCACATGAGTGCAGGGGCCCAATCACTTGGGCCATCTTCTACTGCCTTCCTAGGCCATAGCAGAGAGCTGGGTCAGAAGAGGAGCAGATGGGACTTGAACCAGCACTATATGGGATGCAGGCGCTGCAGGCAGCAGCTTTATCCACTATGCTACAATCCTGGCCCTTTAGTCTGACTTTTCTAATATACATATTATTTTTTTGTAATTCCACTTAGGATGGATTTTCCATCTCTAACAAAAACCTGATTAACAAACAGTAGAGTATCTTCCATTGGTTGGTTTGACAGCAGTTTTACTATAAGTAACATATTCTTTAATAAAAGGGAGAATTTCATAGGATCTTCTTCTAGGACAGCAATTCTTAACCCTCACTGCATAATAGAATCATTCAGGGCACCTTTAAAAATACCTGCCAGGGCCCCTTCACCTGTTCTGACTACATCAGAACCCCAAATGCATTAGGGTTTGTCTGTGTATAGGTCTAATGTGCACACCAACTTTTAACTGTCTTCCATTTCAAGAAGATAAGTTTGGTCCTATCTTACCCAGCTTCAATCACAGAAGTCCAAACTTTTTATCTCTTTTATAGGGGTGGGCAGACTTGTGAACAATTTAGGTCACAAAAAAAGGATTAAATACTAAGATAACATGTGAACACACTAGGCTATCTAGAGAGTCTAGGACTCTCTGCCTTCATGAAGTAGAACAATCACTGAAATGTTTTTCCTGGCATCTTTATGGCTGGTCTACATGAAAGACATTCAATTTGTGATTGTTTAGTAAGAGGCAGGATCTGCCGTGCAGCATCTGCAGGGCGTTCGTATTTGTGCACTGGCTCCCAGCTGTGTAGCCAAGCTAAACTTGTTGATCATCTTCTGTACGTCCTAAAGGGCAGGCATTGGCATCCGTGTGTGGCAGCTCAAGATGTTCTTTCCGTGCCTCCATGGCAGGTGATTTCAAAGCCCAATGCCTGACTAGCTCCAAAGGTTTCTTTTCTAAGGAAGAGATGCCAACTCCTTTTCTTCGATTTGTACAGAGCTAATTCTTGTGGACACCTTTACACTAAGGAGAAGGGCAAAGATTGCTATGGAAAAGTTTTCTAAAACATCATTCCCCTAGGGCTAAACAATGCTTTTCATAGGCGAGAAGAGTCAAGGTTAGGATGCTTTACTATCTGGACACTTCCGCAGGTAGGGTCAGATGTGGTTATTTCCTGCTGTTATAGCCCAGGTGGGTCGGTATTGAAGATCAGCATTTACAATTTAGCAAGTCAGGTTCTTTAAAAATAAAATCTTACTACTGAGGTCCACATAGAGGTTCAGTTTAGAGGTCACATAAAGAAAATCCGGGTCTTGTCTACATCTCCTGATTTCCCTGTCACTCTCAGCCTCTTGTAGTCTGGGCTCTATCCTCACCATTCCACTCAAAATTGTCTGGCACTGCTGAACCAATGGACAATTTAAATTCCTTAGCTGACTGTACTTCTCAGTTGTGTTTAACCAGATGTGTCTCTCTAAATTCTTTATTTCTTTTTCTTCTCTAACAATATGCCTCACTTACTCTCTTTGACCATTCATTCTGTTCTGCCCATAAATTTGGGGTGCATTCAAGTGCTCATGGATGTCCCTTCTTTTCTTATTATACTTGCTTACTACTCTTTAACTATCAATAACTACTAATGGTTCTTAAATCTGTTTCCTAAGCCACAAGGTGCCCATAGTTGGGCTAAAATATTACATACCAATATTTAACAGATATTTTCCAAAGCACAGCCACTGAGCCATTATGGATCCATCTGGTGGAACTTCTAACAAAATTCAAATATTGCACTATAGCCTTCTACCACCATACCTTTCATTGATCTCTGACCATCACTCAATGCATTCTTTTCCACAAATAATTTTATTTTAGGAGCTTGGTGGGGGTCTTTGCATTTCCTTCCCCCCTTCCCCTGTCCGGCATCTCTTATTGTTAGGTCATCTCACTGTGATTTGGAAGTTTGCACCATATAGATAAGAGATTTACATAAATATTTACTGGTCTATCCTTTCTAGCCAATTAGACATGTGTTTTTTTTTTTTTTTTTTTTTTTTTTTTTTTTTTTTTTTTGACAAGCAGAGTGGACAGTGAGAGAGAGAGAGACAGAGAGAAAGGTCTTCCTTTGCCGTTGGTTCACCCTCCAATCGCCACCGCGGCCGGCGCACTGCGGCTGGCGCACCGCGCTGATCCGATGGCAGGAGCCAGGAGCCAGGTGCTTTTCCTGGTCTCCCATGGGGTGCAGGGCCCAAGCACCTGGGCCATCCTCCACTGCACTCCCTGGCCACAGCAGAGAGCTGGCCTGGAAGAGGGGCAACCGGGACAGAATCCAGCGCCCCAACCGGGACTAGAACCCGGTGTGCCGGTGCCGCTAGGCAGAGGATTAGCCTACTGAGCCGCGGCGCCGGCCCTAGACATGCTTTTCAAGCTACCATCTGGGTATCTCTTAGAATTGGCATCCAGGGGACAGAACTGTGGTGTGGTAGGTTAAACTAATATTTGTGACACCCATATCCTGGAGGGTCTGAGTCCCAGCTGATCCACTTGCATTCTAGTTTTCTAAGAAGACAACACCAAAGTGGGAGACTCAGATGGTGTTCAGGGTTCCTGGCTTCAGCCTGGACCAGCCTCAGTCATTGTGGCCATCTGGGGAGTGAACCAGTGATGGAAAAATTGATCTCTCTGACTCTCTCCCTTTCAAATAAATAAGTAAATAATTAAAAGAGAGTGAGAGAGGAGTATTTGGGGCTGGCAATGTTGCATAACAGGCTGTTGTAGAAATTTGGGGAGTGACCCAGTGGATGGAAGATCTCTCTCTATTTCTCCCTCTCTCTCCATAACTCTGGCCTTCAAAACTTAAATAAATCGTTAAAGAAGAATTGGCATCCATGTTTTGGCTTCTCATTTTTTATATACAAGGCAATACTTTAAGAAGGCATTTTTGTTGTTTATTTGCTCTGTCATTCTAAGCAACAGTAGTTTTACTAATTTGAGGAGACTTGCTTGTTGTTCACAATCATTATCAACATTTTGGTAGAACTTCCCTGTGCCATTTTAGTTTAGGTATTCAGAGAAAGGGCAGTGCTATTCACCACAAATTTTGGCATTTCACTGCACAACATTGTTGCATGTGGTAGTAACATCCCCACAAGACTCCTGTTACAGAGACGTTTTGTCTCTTTTCTCTTACAAAGACCCAGGTGATATTTAGGACTCTCTTGGGAAGCTCAAATTGATATAAAGTGACTTTTGTTCTTATCATTCCTGCTTTCACTATATAGTTAGAGTTTTATTTTACTGCACCTCAGAGACACTCCTGACTCTTGACTATGGAATATGCTTTAGTGTCAACTCACTCCTGGTTATTTAAGGCCATCATTAACCTTGATAATTTTGCCATTATAATTTTTTTTTTGACAGGCAGAGTGGACAGTGAGAGAGAGAGACAGGGAGAAAGGTCTTTCTTTGCCGTTGGTTCACCTTCCAATGGCCGCCGCAGCCAGCGTGCTGCAGCTGGCACATCGCGCCTATCCGAAGGCAGGAGCCAGGTGCTTCTCCTGGTCTCCCATGGGGTGCAGGGCCCAAGCACTTGGGCCATTCTCCACTGCACTCCTGGGCCACAGCAGAGAGCTGGCCTGGAAGAGGGGCAACTGGGACAGAATCCGGCGCCCCGACTGGGACTAGAACCCGGTGTGCCGGCGCCGCAAGGCGGAGGATTAGCCTATTGAGCCATGGCGCTGGCCAGCCATTATAATTTGAGGTGCTATTTCATAAGGCAGTATCTACATCTGTCTACCACTGCCCTATCCCTGGAACCTAGTACATGGTAGGTGCTCACTTAACCATTTGTTGAAAAACATCCATGAATGACTATTTCCTTACACTTTTCAGCTAGTACCCTAGGTCCCCTTTGCTCCTGATGGCTGAGGCAGATATGACTGGTTCCTTAGACCAACAATAACATGGGCTTCAGAATTCATCATGATGCCAGACAACATCTAACCACAGGGCAGGTGTAGCTGCTCACACCTGCCTTGTTAGGGCAAAGATCATAGTATTTCAAGGAAGAGTTTGCCCACTTGCTGAGTACCACTTCCTGCGCTGGTTGCATAAGACGTTTGTTTTAGCATTAGGTTATCGTGTAGTTCCTCAAAGGGGAGTCATCCAAGAACTGACTCTAAAATGGTCTTGATAGGAATAGAAATTAGGAAATGGGGAATCTGGTTTCAGGTAAGCTGGTGGAAATTTCCCAAGGAAGGTGGGTCCTAGGAGAGGTCCCAGAGACTGACAGGTCATGGTGGGCATCTTGCCCTATCTTTTCAGATTACTTTGTAAAAGTGCTCAGGTGGCTCAACTCAGTTATCAGCCTCCACAGCTGTGACATTTCAAGGACACATTTCTCTCATCACCCTGCCTTCCAAAGACCCTGGTGAGCATACAAGCTGTTCTCTTAGGTAGGAATAAATACCATTGCATTTTGGTCACACAGAATAGTAGCTCCTTTCAAATCTTAGTTTGAATCAATAGAACCCTTCAACACCAGCAAGTCTTTATTTTTATATATTCAAATGTTTAAAACCTACACAGTCTACATCTGTGCTATCCAATGGAACTTTCTGTAGTAGTAGAAATGTTCTATTCTACACTGTATGAAATGGTAGCCACTAGCCTCTGTGACTGAGAGAACTTGAAATATGGCTAGTGTAACTAAGGGAGTGAATGTGTAATTGAACTGAATCTTAATTAATTTAAATTTATGTATTCACATGACATTAAGGGCTACCTTATTGGACAGCACTGTTCCATACAATTGAAATATATATATACATATACACACACACACACACACACACAAAGGTGGACATGTGAAGTAATCTTGCAAGTATTCTAAAATTATGAAATACTGTTTGCTATCAATAAAAATGTTAAATATACAAAAGTAGGAGGATAGATATAAAAACATTCATATCTCAACACCTAAATATAAGTATGCACTGTTAATATTGTGGATGCCATGTCAATCAATTCTCTTCCATTGTGTGTAAGAAGGAAAATAGTACAAAATAGCTAATCTATGGTTAAAATGAGCAAGAGAATATCAGATGAAAATCTCAGATGAACTTGTTTTACGAGATATGCCAGGATTTGTTTCCCACAGATGACAGATCAGGTGACTGCCTCTGCAGAGTGAGTGTGTGCCTCTCTCCTCACTTAAATCTTGTCCTCATCAACTGTCTGCAATATTCGAAATTTGCATAGTATTTAGACTGATGCATTTCTTATAAACTCCAAGTATCATGCATGGCACCTCACATTTCAGCTTTTGGCTCATTGCGAGGCACTGTGTAAACCATCAGGCAATGTATTAATAAATTCCCTAAAAATATTCAATACAAAGTCGAGAAAAGTGATATGAAGAAAAAAGTAGATGATGAAGGCAGAGATGAGGGAAAAGAAAAGGAAAATCATGGCTTAGGAAGCCAGTGAAGTCTTCTGTGAAGAACAGACCTTTAAATGAGATGTAAAGTTGGAAAGGAGCTAGTCCTGTTGTGCATGTGTGTACATATTTGCTACACACAACATGCACATGTTTGTAGGGAGGGGTAGAATTCAGGATGGAGAAGACATTGCAAAGGCCTGGGATGGCAGAGCTTGGAGCTTAGTGAATGAAAAAAAAGGTGATTTGACTTGAAGTTTCATTAATATGCATGGGGCAAAGCACGTGGAACTTCCTTGTTCATTCTGAGGGTAATGGAAAGATGTGGAACAGTTTTAATCAGGAAGGCAACCCGATCCTTAGCACATATTTTTGGTGAAGCACCACTCTAGACACTGTGATGTGAACAAAATCCACAAACATCCTTGTCTTTAAGGAGCCTGTTTTTTTTTTTTTTTTAAGATTTATTTTACTTATTTGAAAGGCAGAGTTAGAGAGACAGAGACAAAGACAAAGAGAAAGGTCTTCCATCTGCCGGTTTACTCCCCAGATGGCCACAACAGCCAGGGCTGGATCAGGTCGAAGCTAGGAGCCACATGTGTGCAGGGGCCAAGCACTTGGGCCATCTTCCGCTGCTTTCTCAGGTGCATTAACAGGGAGCTGGATTGGAAGTGGAGCAGCCAGGAAACAAACTGGCATCCATATTGGATGCTGTCATCACACACCACACCGCAGTGCCAGCCCCAGCGCCTGTGTTTTCATGGGAACTGAAACAAGAGGAGAGTTAAGTTGAGAGAGATGCCTGGAATTCAGTGGTGCCCCTGAGATGACTGGAAATAGTCCCCGAGCAGATGGTCAGACAGACTCTTCCTGCAAGCCCTGGAGTCTGTCTGCCCTCCCAGGAAGAGTCCTCCCCTGGCTATCTGGTTCCACTTTGTCTTAATGTCTCTGCAAACCGTTCACTTCTTTCCTGGCCAGATAAGCTTGGCATTCTTTCCAGGCAAAGGAACCAGCTCGTGATCTGAAGATATCAGAGGATGTGTTTCTGGTGTTGCTATTTATTTGCTCCCCAGGTCAGATTAGAATGGGCTGAGAATTTCAAGCTAGTCAAAGCTGAAAGCCTAACTGTAGGCAAGTGTTGGTTAAAGAACAAATACTCCTTCCAAGAGGAACTTCCTCTGCTGCATAAGCTGCTAAAGAGACACAGCCAGAGTCTAGCCAGGCTCGAATTTACACGCAACTAATCTCTTACAGAGAAGCCTCAGAACTTCACCAGGCCCGTGGCCAACTCTGTCAGAGACCAACAACCATCCTCAGCCTGGTGCCATCACCAGGCCATCAACACTCCTAGAAACACCATGCAGAACCTAAGATAAGATTTAGGAAAACCTTTCAAAAAAAGGATAGAATGTCTGGTCCATTTCAGTTGCAATTCCTAGACCAGCAAATACTGATATTTTCTCTAAAGCTTCCTTCATAATTTGGCTATGGCCAAATTTATGGCAAAATTTAAGGGAATTCTAAAAACTCAGTAATCAAGACAAATAATACTTTATGCAATATCCTAAAACTCAAAATTAATGCCAAAATATATGATGAACAAAACATTCTTTTTAACTAAACACAGTATCCTTTGGGGTGTATGTCGTTGTCTGGGCTTCAGCAGTTGTGGGGCCATCTCTTGATGCGCAATACCTGGCAAGTTTCTCTACTTTGTCTCTATTGTTTCAGCGGAACAAACCGAAACCTAGAAAGGAGTTCATTCCTTCACGAAGTTATAAATTGAATCAGATTGTCTTGCAGGGGAGATATTTATGCTGGACACTGGACATTTTGCCCATTCCAATGATTTTGTAACCAGGGTTGCAAAGAGCTGTGCTAGGAAATGATGACCTGTGACCTGATAAAACAATTGCACACTAAGAGAAAATGATGAAGAGTGGATTCCTGTGGTTCTCCTGCCATGTGCAGTCAGCACTTTGACAGTGATTCAGGGCAGCATGACGCCAGGGCAGGATCACGGAAAAAATGAAGCAGTATTTACAGAGCTCCTACTTCCTGTCTGTCATGCTAGGTGAATTTGGTTGAATTCCCACAATTGTTGTGTGTGGTCTGTATTATCTCCTCTATTGAAGAGATGAAGAAAGCCATGCCTTTAGGTAGGGAGGCCTTTCATGAGAACCTTCAGTCTCACAAACTCGAGTTCTCTGTTGGGACATAGGTCCTGCTGATTCTACAGATCCTACAGAACTCTCCGCACATACGAGCAATGAGCATTCAGCACCACAAAAAGGCAGCTCTTGGATTTCATAATTGGAGAGCTACATTTTCAGGTGGCTTTCAGGTGACTGTGTCAGATTGAATGGGTATAGAGGTTGGGCTGGCTCTAGGGTCTGTAGAGGGTGTGGCTGGGTCTGGACAGAGAAAGCCTACAAAGGTCTATTTGGGGTAAATGGGCTCATGGCGCTGATTATCCCTCTGAGAAAGGATTTGTCAGTCCATCTTTTTGCTTCCTCCCCTCATTTTCACCACAGGTAACATATTTTGATCTCTAGCTGTGTGCCAAGCTCTGAACATCCTTTGGGTAGTATATTATGCTTAATTTCCCTAACAACCCTATATGGTAGAAATTATTGTATTAACTCTTGATAAACCTGAGACTCAGCGATGCCAAGTTGTTACCTGATTTCTCATAAACTGGTAAACAGCAGAGTTAGGATTCAAAATCAAGTGTTCTTACTCCACAACCTGAGCTCCAAAGCACAGGCTATACTGCATCCTCTAATGTGTCCCATCAGGAACACTCGTCTGGGGCAGGAGCAACCATCCTAGTCAGATGGCCAGAGTGCAGTGCAACTGGTATCACTAACAGCTCAACAGCTCCCTATTGGTCAATAATATAAAATTTCCACCATCTGGGTATTTTTCCATTTAAAAAGGCAGTATGTTTTACCTGGGTCAAATGGTAGTTAGCTCACAGCCCAAGGAAATGCTAGAAATTAAGAACTCTCTATAATTTGTCTGACCTTAGCCCATAATTATGTAAGCTTATTTCTGAGCATTCCAGTAATTTTCCACTACAGTCTAGATTGGAAATATCTCCCTCATCTCCCAAAATGTGATATATGTTATTTTTGCAGCATTAGTCATAGGATGCAAAATAACAGCAATTTCACTGTTCAAAGTGTTTTCCTCCTATTTAACCCAATTATATCCTTCATTTTTCAGCCACCATTTTCCCCAAAAATATGAGAGCCAGGTAGGTATTTGATCCCAGTGACCATATTTTATACATCTTTGTTTCTCTAGCACCTGACACACTGCAGACATCCAGGAATTCTGATGGATGAATGAATGAATGAATGAATGAGGGAAGTGTGTGCTTAGAATGTAAAAGAAGCATGAGTGATTCACCATTGGCAGGACATAAGCAGAGACATTTTTCTGGAAGTGCAGGTGGAATTCAGAAAGCTACCATGTCATCTTCAACCTTGCTTCTCCTGCCTTTTCCCTAAACTGCTTCCCTTTGGCTGGATTTACTGCCACATCCCCATTGTGGTCCCAAGATTACCCTCACCCCCGCTAAGTCTTAAGTTAAACGGGCTTGAGACAGGAAGCACACAGGAACTTAATCTCTACCACCTACAAAGGCTTAAGATAGGACAAGGTCCTCCAAGCAGGATTTCAGGTACTCAGCTATGTCTCCTGGGTTCTCCTCAACCCACAGAGTCTCCAAATGCAGTGACTTCTCACACCAATCTTGCACGGTGGTTTTGTGTGCCTGTTTGGATTAGATTTATGTGCATAAAGCAGAAACCCAACCGTGAGAGAGCAACCAGAGAAGAATTACCTTCCTTACATGACAAGAAGCTGCATTAGCATTCAGGGCTGGCCCTGTGGCTCCCTCATGCCACCAGGGCCTTTGCCTTCTTTGAGATTTTTCAGCCTCTTCAAGCTTAGCTTGTGACTTTTGGCTTTATGTTCCTAGATACTTGTTTCCCTTTCAACATCCTGTATAAATTCCTGGCAGAATAATTGAGCAAATATGAAGAATGAGGCCTATGCCAACTGAATCAACCTTGTAATAAATTTTTCTGTATGGCCTCTCACCAGTGTCTGCATAGGATCTTATTAAGTGCATCTGGGACTCATAGTGTTATTAATCAATTAAATAATTTCTAAAACAAAATTGGGGTCCTATTCCTAAAGATAAAGAGATGATGAGATTGGCATATAATAAGGTCTTGTCACAGCCTGGCAGCATGCAGTGATCCAGGAGTAAGCCCTAGGAGCCATAGTTTTAGGGTCTTTATGTTTCCTCCCACCCCTGTGTGGTCCAATACACAACATCAGGCTTGTTTGGCTTCGTCTCTCCTATCACCCTCCCTCATTTCGTGAACTAGTATTCTTCTTGAACTAGAACCCCAGACACTCCTCAAAATCCGTCTTCTCCCCCATCAGATCCTCTCACTACTGTCAGGATCCTTTGGTCTACAGGCCAGATTCCAGCACTGTCAATGTGCTGCCCAATGTTAATGTCCATCAATCATATGCATTTTGCATGTGTCCCATGCCAGTGTAATATATGTAACCTTACCCAGTGCCCACAGAAATGCTGTATGTCACAGGGGTATGGAATTTGACATATCCATTAGCAAATAGGGGAACAGAAGCTCAGAAAAGTGGTGTCCTGTTCCAGAGCACACAGTGGCTGAATGGAGGCTCAACCCCAACCAAAAGGCAGATGTATAGGGTCCTGGCCTTCCTGACTCTTGGACTGTTTAGACACATGCCTTAGGAATTATTTGAAGGAGGAGTGATATAATATAGAATGTTAGTATTTGTGATGCTTGTAAGAAAGGTTTGAAGTGGCGCTAGAATCAGAGTAAAAGCATGAAATCTGTGTTGACTTTTGGAACACGTTGTAGAAAAGGAAGATTTGATAGATTCCTTATCGATAGATCAAAGCAGGGGGACATGAGAAGGAGTGCATTGGCAGAGAGCCTACCCCTCCTGGAACTTGAATACTTGTTCTCTGAGACGAAGATGACCTCTCCAAATATCAGAGCTGTCTGATACATCATGGCTATGTCTGAAGGCTGTGAATAAGGCAAACAAAGAAGCAAACGTCATTCTGAACATGTGAAGGTTTTGGGCAGTAAGCACCTGCTGTCATTCTAGGACCCCAGACTCAATGTCAGAAGGCCACAGCAAGAGTTATGAGAAGGGTTGTCTGTGTTGTTCAGGAAGTTGTCAGAAGAGAAGGCCATGTCTTCTAATCATTCTTGGAATTAGAGCAAGGTCAACCTCAGCCTCCAGAGGGAACAGACAAAGGATACAGGGAATGCTGCCTAGCTCTTTGTGCTCAGAACATATGTAGCCCCTTGCATGGACAGCGACGGGGCAACGTGGGAGGCAGAAACAGAGGTGAGGGTGGAGGGGAGTCAGGTGGCCCTGGAGGATCCTGGGAAGGAGTGAGAGATGAGGGTCACAGGCAGAACGTCAAACCTCTTTCACCGTCTCACCTCACTGCACCATAGTGCATTGCGTCTAAGAATTCTCTGGATATATTTCACTTCTGTCTACAGCAGTAATTTTTCTAAGAATCCAAATTGGTAGGTAACTACATAGTACTATTTAAGAATATCAAAAGTGCTCTCCACACCACATTTCCCAAGTGTCTCGCCTTTAGAGGGACTCTCATACTGCTCTATGCTCTGGAAAACACCGCATGCAAGGGTTTGACAAAGAAGTGCTTATGTGCATGCCACCCATGTGTCTGGAATGTTTTCTCCTGACTTTCCCATCTGTTATATTTCCAGTCATCTTTCAAGACCCTCTTCAAACCTCCGTCTTTTTTCCTGAAAAAACCCTAAAACTGTCTTACACACCTCTATTAGAGCTCTATCATGTTATAAGTTTACAGGTTTGTGTCCCACATGAATGGTGTATATAATAGCAAAACCCCTATGAAATAAATGGGGCAATATATGTAATATGCTTGGCAAGCAAGAGTTAGCATTTCTTTTCCCTTGCCCACTGTCAATTCTTCAGTTGAACCATTTCTAGGAGTTGCTTCTTCCCCTCCTGCTTCCCTAGCACCACCTTAATCTAATCCTCTATGAGTTGGTCTTCCCCACTGTCATCTCTGTCTGCAATATCTTTCTTTTAACACTCATAAGACTTACAGGCTGCCGACTCATGAATTTCCCTGCATTTCTGTCTTTGTGCTATTGGACTCCTTAAAGCCTCAGGAGTTTGCAGTGGTCCAGCAGACCATATGGTTCTACCACACCAAAGCCCTTAGCAATGCTTCCCAGGTGATCCAGCCCCTACACACCAAGCATGCTGTGCTAATGACTTGCTCCAGGATCTCAGTTCTTTTTAAGATTTTATTTATTTATTTGACAGGTAGAGTTACAGACAGTGAGAGGGAGAAACAGAGAGAGAGAGGTCTTTTTTTTCCCATTGGTTCACTCCCCAAATGGCTGCAACAGCTGGAGCTATGCTGATCTGAAGCCAGGAGCTTCTTCCTGGTCTCCCACACGGGTTCAGGGGCCCAAGCACTTGGACCATCTTCTACTGCTTTCCCAGGCCACAGCAGAGAGCTGGAATGGAAGAGGAGCAAACAGGACTAGAACTGGCGCCCACATGGAATGCCAGCGCCGCAGGTGGAGGATTAACTGAGTGCTCCATGGCGCCAGCCCCAGGATCTCAGTTCTTATATCCATCTTCTTACTCCTTGCCACCTTAAAATCCTCCCTTGCAGGATTAGCTTCATTGGATATCCCCCATGAATCAATGGCATCCTTTATGTAGTCAATTGATAAATAAGTTTTAGTAGTGCAGTGGTGGAACATAAACAAGCTCTCAAGAGCTGAAGGTCATATGGAAGCTCAAAGTTCAGTCACGTGCAATATCATTAGCTTTTTATGATAGATGCTAAGTGTAGCCTGTGTTTGGCTCTCTTCAGGACCTGATATCTTTGGACTCCAGTTCCCTGGAAAGATCCCCATGGGTATTTCTGGAAGTTGATACAGAATATCTCACAATAGTTAGGTTTAAAAAAAAAAGATTTATTTATTTGAAAGGCACAGTGACAGAGAGAGAGAAAGCTTCTCCCCTTGCTGTGTCACAATGCTAACCCCCAACATGAGTTTATGAACAACTCCTGATAGTTTCTCTATCAGTGAAGGATGTTTGGGGATATGAATAATAGCACACCTAACAGGGACTGAAACATCAAAAACCTTAAATGTTTCACAGCGTGAGAAATCTGGGGATAAGTAGATGTAAAGCTTACTATGGGTTCAGAGAATGATAAATGCCAAGGTTGGCTGCCCTTGCACTATTGGGATATGGGGCCTTACATTCTCTCTGACTAATGGAAGGACATATCCCAGCAGTTGAGGCAGGAATGTACATGTAGAAGACGGTGGGAGAGAAGGTATCGAGTGACCCGTTTATAGGTAAGGAAGTTTTTAGGGGCAGGGATCTTACAGGGAATAAGTAAACTATTTTTTAATATATGTGCTATGCCTGACATCCTACCATATTGTAGCCAGTTGAAAACAACCAGTAAGGGAAAGTGAATAATAGCACCTTTATTGTGTTATAATTTAGTTTTCCTTTTCTTTCTAGACATGTAATATCTATATATATACATATATATATATATATATTAAAACTCAAAGATCTATGGTCAGTCACTGAGTTTTTAATGAAATCATGTCCACACTTGGACTATCTACCTGTGTGGTTCTGTTAAAATTGTCAATGACATTGTAGATGGCTTATGGAGCCACCTAAACTCCTTATTCACTCCTTCTTTATTCCCAGTAGAACTTAAATTTTATTTAGAGATTGAGGCAGCTCTTTGTAACTGTGTGATTCAGCATTAGGCTGATGGATGGGATGGTAGTAGAGATTTGAACTTTTCTTGATGGAGGTCAACAATATCTTTAGGGCATGGGCTCTTTCCAAAGTTTTGCTTCCGCATCCTTAGTATCTTGGCTTTTCATCCTCTCATGACACAAAGACATAAAGCAGAAGGGTCCAAAGCTTTTATCTTTTCAGTGCATCAGTTTTTTATTCAGAAATGGGAGCTTCCAACTTCCAACAATTATACTGGAGCTCCCTGCTAAGCTACTGCTGAGCCCTACTGAACACTCAAACCTCCATCAGCTACTACTGTTTCTTATGGTTGAACTGCCAGATTTACAAATCAAATATCAAGACACCCAGTTAAATGTGAATTTCAGATAAACAACAGATTTTTTAGTATTAATGTGTCCAAATGTTCTATGACATGTATTAATAAGTTATTTGTCATTTATCTGAAATTCTCTTTTGGCTGAGCACCCTGTATCTTATCTGGCGACCTTTTGTAATGGGCGCTGTCACAGCTTCCCCCAGGTATCACTGTCTCCCCAAGAATTCCTCCAAAAATGGCCTCAGGTCCTCAAAGTGCCACAGCGCTGGGGTGTTAAATAAGAAGCTTGTCCTGATTGTCCATCTTCATATTCTGTTTCACACTCTATTCATGGAATCTTAAAGAAAAATCACTTATGCCTCATTGTCATTATACGTTTCTAACAAGACATCTCTTCACTTACAGCCAGTCTTCCTAAAGATTTGGCCCTGAGTTCTAGTGGTAAAGTTAAACCAGATTACCAATAGAGTATACTAACATGTACTCAGTGTGAGTACACTAATATGTACTCAAACTCACTTCTATCCTCCGGAGGCCAAGGTCCGCCAACCTTGAGGTCTGCTTGGTCTCTAACCTGGAGACGTGTGTTTTACCAGGAGTTCGGGGACAATATGTTTTTGGTTCAAATAGACCTACTCACTTGTCTACAGAGATGGCAGAATCCTAGAAGAAGACATGCCTTAGTCACATAAGTGTGTTGCACAAATAGTGTGCTAGTCATAGGAGAGACCAAAAGAGGCTTTGTACCAAGAGCAGGCTTCCTGGGAATTAGGATTTGACCTGCTCCTTGGAGGAAGGGGCTGAACAGGTCAGAAGACAAGGAAAGGGTGTTGATGGCAAACAGTGCTAAGTGTGCTTTTAGTTTTTAAGACTGGAGCTGGGGTTACTTACCATGAAGTCGTGGAATATGGGACTGAGTAAATTCAGGGCCATATGACAGGAGATGCTGTAATTGAAGGATAATACATTTGATTTAGTAGGAATTAGAGCACATTTGCAGATGAATAGAAGGAAAAATTTTCAGATCACCCAATCTATGCTTGTGTTTTACACTTTCCCTCATTATTACCCAGAGTAAAATTAGGTCACTTAAAGAGAATCCCAGTACATCTTATTGAAAGTGTACACTCTTCGGCCAGTTAGGAAGTCAGCCTTTAAAAGAATTCACCATTTCTAACTAAATTCTTCAGTTCCTGAACTAAACAATAAGATCATCTAGTATTTCAGAAAGACCTATTTTATTCTGAGATACTCAGATGAATGTCAACTTCAAGGTGGTTCCAGCGCCACATTGATTATTACTAATTTGTAGACAGTTACTTCCTTGCTCCTAGGCTGGGAGCTGGTTTATAAGAGATGTTCGGGGTGTGTGCTCTTTCTCCACCCTTTTCCCCACCTGTTAATAACTTCACCCAGTGACTCTGCACAACACCCACAGAACCTCCTTGCACTGTTTTCTGAAGGATTGGGTGCATCTGTTTTCTGATTACACAGTTCTGAGGACAATACCACTGACCTGGCCCAGGGTAATTTCTCTCCTCTTTAGTACTTTGTCCCTCTTAATGGCTCCTTCCCCATTCAGGGGGCTCAATGACCCCTGTCCCCTCCATCCTGCTTTAAGCCCTATCCTGAAAGGATTGGATGAACAGTTTCACATGAATGCTTGTATATGTTCATGTGAGGATGAAGAGAAACCTAGGAAACTGAGATGCAAAAGAATGCGATTTCCCCTTTTCTAAGACCTTTTTTTCTCCCTTCAACCCAACACTCAGGAGGTGGGGTGCAGTTAAGGGGGGGGTTCCTTTTTCTTTTCCTTGGAATTTTCGCATTGTAACAATTAAATGTCTACTAGATTATAAATGGTCACTAAAAGTTAATATGTGATCCCTCCTAGGAAAACAGGTAGGAAATTATTTCTTTTTTTTTTTTTTTTTTTTTTTTTTTTTACAGGCAGAGTGGACAGTGAGAGAGAGAGAGACAGAGAGAAAGGTCTTCCTTTGCCGTTGGTTCACCCTCCAATGGCTGCCACGGCCGGCGTGCTGCGGCCGACGCAATGCGCTGATCTGAAGGCAGGAGCCAGGTGCTTCTCCTGGTCTCCCATGGGGTGCAGGGCCCAAGCACTTGGGCCATCCTCCACTGCACTCCCTGGCCACAGCAGAGAGCTGGCCTGGAAGAGGGGCAACCAGGACAGAATCCGGCGCCCCGACCGGGACTAGAACCCGGTGTGCCGGCGCCACTAGGCGGAGGATTAGTCTATTGAGCCGTGGCGCCGGCCTGGAAATTATTTCTAAATTAAGTGAAGTTCAGATAATGAGGGGTTTGAACATCAGTTGTTCAGAGGAAGCCCTGTACATGATGCTTCAAAAAGTTTGTGGAAAACAAAATCAAAAGATAACTTTGGGTAAAGAAATTTTGAAATCTACACACTTTTTATAATACCCATTTTCCATGGGCTTTTGAAGATCTCTCGTATCTTCAGGCCAGAGGGAGCTTTGCAAGATGAATACAAGGCTTTGCTAAGGGCTAGGATGTATCTTGCATGATGCTTCCACTGCTGACCATTCACTGTAGTCATCAGAAAGGTCAATATAGTTTAATGTTAATGTCATCTTTCCATGAACAGATAATATATGCACAAGGCACAGAATTCAAACCTTTAAACAGGTGACTGAATAAAAAGTAAGCCTCTCCTGGAGACCCTGTTTCTCCCTGGATGGGACGCTGTGATCAATTTCTCAAATGTTCTCTTTCTCAAAATAGTCTCTGCATTTTCAAAAATAGGGTTAGCATTATTTGAAGAGCACTTAGTGGTTCATTTGCTTATTTTTTCAAGGAAGTATCACATTAACATGGGCCAAAAATTAACAAATTTGAAAGGTAACAAATGAAAAGTCACACAGCTGTCCCTTCCCCACCTTCTGGGCTTCCACTTTCTATACCACCCTTCCCCACATGCCATCAGGAGCCACTTGTGTTACATTCTTGTGAGTTATCCCGGACTTTTTAAAGGCCTATACGATCAAATACCATATCTCCCCTGCTGCAGCCTCACAACACAAAGTGGTTCTTCAGGTTGGAATTCTATAAAGAAAACATAAAGAATTATTGGCAAAAGTAAAATATGCACTGATAAAATTAATTACATGTGGTTTATGAAACAGTTAACTTAGGCAAATGCATATATAACAAACTTCTAGATAATAAAATTTAACCGCGTAAGGTTTCTTTTCATCAGGATATTGTAATTCCCTGAAAGGCGGTTCCTCTTCCAGAGTATTTAAAAGTCAATACCACCAGGACCCCTACAAGTCAGGACAAAAACCCAACCAATCAGAATAACTGCCAACTATATACCATATAGATGCACTTGTACCTGGTACATGGTACCGATGTATCTTGCTGGCCAACAGGCCTGTTGCCCTTGGGTCAGCCTATGAAATTCTGGGTCAAGGTGATTTACCATCTATTTGCCCCTGAGGTTCTGCTTGCCATACACAAGGGTGGTGCTTGTAGATTATGGTGGCTTTGATGGGAAGAAGGAACTTCTGCCCCAAGTGCAATCATTTTGAAGGCACCTTTCTTTAGAAGGTTCCCTGTAACCTCCCTGGCTTCAGCAGCCTGGGTTTTATGTAACCATTGTACTTTCTCTCATGGATGGGCTGTTCTAGCCCATATACTATGCCTTGTAGGTTACTTCCCAGCTTAGGTATTTGGGAGACCAATCTGGAGCCATGCCTCAGCTTCTTTGGGTTCCATTGTTTCTTCTCTATGCTCTTCCCTCTCTGTGCAACCCTAAATGTCAAAGTACTGCTCTTCTATTTGGAGAGTCCTCAGAAACCTGAATATAGCCCTACCATACAACCCAGCCATCCCACTCCTTGGAATTTACCCAATGGAAATTAAACTGACAAATAAAAGAGCTGTCTGCATCTCAATGTTTATTGCAGCTCAATTCACAATAGCTAAGACCTGGAATCAACCTAAATGCCCATCAACAGTAGACTGGATAAAGAAATTATGGGATATGTACTCTATAGAATACTATACAGTAGTAAAAATAATGAAATCTGGTCATTTGCAACAAAATGGAGAAATCTGGAAAATATCATGCAGAGTGAAATAAGCCAGTTCCAAAGGGACAAATATCATATGTTCTCCCTGATCGGTGACAACTAACTGAGCACCTAAAAGGAAACCTGTTAAAGTGAAATGGACACTATGAGAGACAATGACTTGATCAGCCCTTGTCCTGACTGTCAAGGAACAGCTTACTACTTTATTCCTTTTAGTATTTTTTTGTTCTACTTAATACTATTGGTTGAACTCTTTACTTAACACACAATTATTCTTAGGTGTTTAAATTTAACTGAAAAGTGATCCCTCTTAAATGTAAGAGTGGGAATAAGAGAGGAAAGAGATGTACAGTTCGGCACTTGCTCAATTGGACTTGCCCCAAATGGTAGAGTTAGAAATGTGCCAGGGGATTCCAATTCAATCCCATCAAGGTGGCATGTACCAATGCCATCTCACTAGTCAAAGTGCTCAGTTTCAGTTCACAATTGATCATAATGATAGGTCTAAGAGTCAAAGGGATCACACAAACAAGACTAGTGTCTGCTAATACCAACTGATAGAATAAAAAAGGGAGAGAATGATCCAACATGGGAAGTGGGATACACAGCAGACTCATAGAATGGCAGATGTCCTAAACAGCACTCTGACCTCAGAATCGGCCCTTAAGGCATTTGGATCTGGCTAAAAAGCCCATGAGAGTTTCTCAGGCATGGAAAACCAAGACACTGTGGCAAAAAAAAAAAAAAAAATATTACCTAAATGAAAGATCTCTGGGAGTGAGATCCCAGTAGAAAGAACGGGCCATCAAAGAAGGAGGTACCTTTCTCTGAAGGGAGGAGAGAACTTCCACTTTGACTATGACCTTGTCTAAATAAGATCAGAGTTGGCAAACTCAAGAGGCTTCCATAGCCTTGGCAGCTCATGACAAGAGCCTCCAGAGATTACTGACGTCATAAATAAGAGTGTCAGTTGTTAAATCAACAACGGGAGTCACTGTGCACTTACTCCCCATGTAGTATCTCTGTCCTTAATGTGCTGTACTATGTGAATTAACAGTATAACTAGTACTCAAACAGTACTTCATACTTTGTGTTTTTGTGTGGGTGCAAACTGTTGAAATCTTTACTTAGTGTATACTAAATTGATCTTCTGTATTTAAAGATAATGGAAAATGAATCTTGATGTGAATGGGTTGGGAGAGGGAGCGGGAGATGGGAAGGTTGTAGGTGGGAGGGAAGTTATGGGGGAAAAAGCCACTATAATCCAAAATTTGTACACTTTAGAAATTTATATTTATTAAATAGAAGTTAAAAAAAACCAAAGTACTGCTCTTCCTTTCAAACCAAATCTAAGTATTCTGTGAAAATAACTCAGATCTTGCACTTCACAGTATTTCCTCCTTGATTCAACCATTTACTGCTGTTTATATTATGCCATCACAGTACACTCACTGTTATATTCCTGCTATAATTATATATATATATATATATATATATGTTTTCTCCACCATAAGACTATAAATTTTGTGACTTTGGTATTTATCTATAAAGTTCCATGGCATAGTTAGCAGGCTGCCTTGAATACAACAGTAGGATCTCAATAAATATTTTTAAACAAAATTGATTGTTTTATTTAATCCTTGTCCAATTGGTGATATGAGATATATGGGGAGAAAAGGGCTACTGAAAATCTCTTACCTCATGAGTCAAGGAATGAATGAAAGGAGAAAAGAAAAGAATGAAAGGGAAAGGACCAGGGAATGGAATGAAAGGGAAAGGAAGGGAAAACGTTCCATATGGAAATGCAGCAGGATGGTTAAGAACCCAGTTTCTGGCCTTAACATGACCAGGATTCAAATCCAGAGTCTGCACTTGTATTACTATGATCTCAGACAAGCTACTCTAGTTTTCCCAAATGTACAATAGGGTTTAGAATACTAGTGCCTACTTTGTGCTTAGCTAGTAGCTGGCAGAGGTGCATATTCCATCATAATTATTTCTAATAGTTTATATTAGGTGTCTCACTATCATCCATCCCTGTTTATACAATAGCAGCTGCAACCAAGAGCTCTTTCAACCAAGGCCCAGACCATTTCAACTCACAATATATATATATATTTTTTTGGACAGGCAGAGTGGACAGTGAGAGAGAGACAGAGAGAAAGGTCTTCCTTTGCCGCTGGTTCACCCTCCAATGGCCAGCGCACCGCGCTGATCCGATGGCAGGAGCCAGGTACTTCTCCTGGTCTCCATGGGGTGCAGGGCCCAAGGACTTGGGCCATCCTCCACTGCACTCCCTGGCCACAGCAGAGAGCTGGCCTGGAAGAGGGGCAACCAGGACAGAATCCGGCACCCCGACTGGGACTAGAACCCGGTTTGCCGGCACCGCAAGGCGGAGGATTAGCCTAGTGAGCTGTGGCGCCGGCCCAATATTGTTTGGAAGGAGGGAAATACAAAAGTCATTGCAAAACCCCAGTGAATCTTTTTTTTTTTAAAGATTTATTTATTTTTTGAAAGGCAGAGCTACAGAGAGCCAGAGGCAGAGACAGAGAGAGAGGTCTTCCATCCACTTGCTCACTCCACAAATGGCCACAATGGCCGAGTTGGGCCAATCCAAAGTCAGGAGCCAGGAGCTTCTTCTGGGTCTCCCACGTGGGTGTAGGGGCCCAAGCACTTGGGCCATCTTCCACTGCTTTCCCAGGCCATGGCAGAGAGCTGGATAGGAAGTGGAGCAGCCAGGACTAGAACCAGCGCCCATATGGGATGCCGGTGCTTCAGGCCAGGACGTTAACCCGCTGCACCACAGTGCCAGCCCCTACTACTAAAATTTGTATGGAACCACAAAAGATCCTGAATAGCCAAAGAAATCTTGAGCAAAAATAACAAAGCAGGAAGCATTACAGTACCCGATTTTAATATATGTTACAAACCTACAGTGGTTAAAACAGCATGATTTTGGCATAAAAGCAGATCCAGAGATCAATGGAACAGGTTAGAGATGATAGACGTGAATATGTTTATCTACAGCCAACTGATTTTTGATGAAGGTGCTAAGAACAGGCACTGGAAAAGAGATAGTCATTTTAATAAATGGTTCTGGGAAAACTGTATATACATACACAGTAGAATGAAACTAGACCTTTTCTTGTGCCATTTTGAAAAATCATCTCAAAATGGATTAAAGATCTAAATGTGAGACTAAATTTTGAGACTATTAGAAGAAAACATCAGGAAAACACACCAGGACCCTGGAATAGCAGGGATTTTTTTGGATTGGACCCCCCAAAACAAGGGAAATAAAAGCAAAAATAGGCAAATGGGATATCATCAAGCTAAAGAGCTGTTGTACAGCAAAGGAAACAATCAACAAAGTGAAGAGACAATCTACAGAACTGGAGAGAATGTCTGCAAACTATACATCTAATAGGTGATTAATACATAAAAACAACTCAGTAGTAAAAAGGAAAAAATCCAATTAAAAAACAAACGAAGATCTAAACATGTTTCTCAAAGGAAGGCATACAAGTGTCCAATAGGCACATGATAACTGCTCCAAATCACTAATTACCAGGAAAATACAAATCAAAACTACAATGAGATATCACCTCATTCCAGTAAGATTAGAGATGATCAAAAAGACAAAAGACCATGAGTGTTGGTAAGGATGTGGAGGAAAGAGAATCCTTGCACAGGGTTGGTAAGCATGTAATTAGTGGAACCATTGTGGAAAACAGGATGGAGGTTCCTCAAAAGACTAAAAATAGAACTACCATATGATCTAGCCATCCCCCTTCTGTACATATATCCAAGATAAATGAAGTCCTTCCGTCAAAGAAACATCTGTACTCCCATGTTTATTATTTCATTATTCATAAAAGCCAGGAAGGGACACAGCCTAAATGTCCATCAGCTGATAGGTGGATAAAGAAAATGTGGCACAAATACACAATGGAATTTTATGAGCCATAAAAAGAATGAAATTTTGTCAGTTTGCAGCAACATGGATGGAACTAGAGATCATCATGTTAAGTGAAATAAGCCAAACATAGGAATAAAATTATCATGTAATCTCACTGATTTGTAGAGTCTAAACAAAAAAAAATAGGTTATCTCATAGATGTTAAAAATATAATTATGGATTACCAGAGGATGGGGAAAGGAAAAGGAAATGGAGAGACTGCGAAAGGTTGACTGACAGGCAGTAGGTGATAGCTAGATAGAGACAAGTTCTGGGGTTCTATTGCACAGTAGGGTGAAGATAGATGATGTTAATTTACCACACATTTTTCTATTTAAAAAGCTAGATGGGGGATGGCACTGTGGTGTAGTGGTTAAAGCCCTGGCCTGAAGCGCTGGTATCCCACATGGGTGCCGGTTCTAGTCCCGGCTGCTCCTCTTACAATCCAGCTCTCTGCTGTGGCCTGGGAAAACAGTAGAAGATGGCTCAAGTCCTTCGGCCCCTGCACCTGCATGGGAGACCCAGAATAAGCTCTTGGCTCCTGGCTTCAGATCGGTGCAGCTCTGGCTGTTGCAACCATCTAGGGAGTGAACCAGCAGATGGAAAACCTCTCTCTCTGTCTCTACCTCTCTCTGTAACTGTCTTTCAAATAAATAAAGTAAATCTTTAAAAAAAAGATAAAAAGCTAGATGACAGGTTTTTTTGATGTTTTCACTATAAAGAAATGTTGAATGCTTAGGAGGATAAATGTATTTATCCTGATTGGATATTACATGATGTATACATGTAATGAAATAATGATGTATACATGTAATGTATACATTTAATACCCCATAAATCTGTACAATTTTTGTATGTTGAATGTTTTAATAAAAATTTTAGTGTAATTTTAAAAATTTGGCCAATTATCTCAATGGGCAATTGAGCTAAAATATTAGAAAGAGAAGTCTTCCAACATGAAGCAAATAGGAGGACTCAGATGACAAGAAGATGGGAATTTTACAATTTCTCAGGCAAATTTTATAGACAGACTGCAAACATCATAAAGCCTCACCAAAGTTCAGGAAGCAGAGAGTTAACAACTGGAAATTGCTTGTCAGTAGTACTGGAAATTTCCATTGCTTGCTATGCTGTGAAAAGGGTTATGCAGCAGGAAAGTGGTGGTGGTGGTGGGGGGAGTGTGTGTGTGTGTGTGTGTGTGTGTTGCAATGCTGTGTCATGTTCTGTTTTCCTTCCAGCTTTCTTTGTCTTCAGAATTCTCTAGAAACACCAGGGAGCTCTCTCCTGGCTTGTTTATTGTATAATCAATGTTCTGCCCTCTCTACATGGCCCTCTTCCCACTATTTGACCTACTAATATCCCTGCTGCAAAAGCATTATTGATATTTGTTGATGAAACAGCTGTTTAGAAAAGCACAATAAAAATAGATATTGACTTGTATAAAAAGTTCATTGGACAGTTTATGGAGAATGATAGAAGTTTAAATCCTTAGAGACCCTAGACAGCACTTTTTCTAAAAAATTATACTTCATGAAATTGAAGCATAGAGAAGAAAGCAATGTTTCCAAAGTCCCAAAGGTTTTTTGAAAGTTTGGTTTCAAGGCTAACAATGTATGGTCAGCTACATAAAGGACAGAAATAAAGCGGTTACCCACTGTAGTCATGGCCTGCAAGTTACCACACAGCACAGGCCTTTTCTTTAGGGAGTCATATTTGGGGAACAAAAATCACAACATGGTATATTTAAATGCTATTTGTGAAGCAGAGCCACTAAAATAAACAGTTCAGATTTAAATATCAAAGGGTAGATCTGCTTTTGCCCTAGGAACATGCATATACCGGCGGGTGTTCCAACTGATGCGGTGTGACCAAGAGTGGGAAAATATGCGCCCTGGCATTCCCAGCCCAACTGTGGAGTCTAAGTGTGGTCAAAGGGGAAAGAATTATAGAGGAAGAGAGGCAAAAGGTGCCTGCTTTATCTGCTGGTGCCGCTGGGGGATTTCTTGAAGTGTCAGAAGACTTTTATCCTTTTCTTTCTAGGGAATTACTATGCAAACTATCTTCTGGGCCTTTTCACATTGCTCTGGGAATGTGGCTCCCTGCACTTACAGAGGAGGCCAGCTTTCCTGGTAGGGGTTTTTCAGGGCCAGCCTTGCCAGGGCAGTGCACAGAGCCTGCTGGAAGCACATTCTAGATAGTTATTCCAGGGTGAGGAGTAAGATTCCATCTGTTGCCACCAGCATTCCTGCTTCCTTCCAAATCAAGTCAGGATTATCAGCTGAATAGCAGAAAATGGCTGTGATCTGGAATTGTCCATGGATCCGTGTAGGGACTTTTTCAAGATCTTCCCAGGTCTCTCCTCACGACCGAAGAAAAAATAACTCCTCTCCCCCATCATCCCAGGATACCTCTCATCACAGACTTACTTCCTGCGCCCGAGTTCATCTCAAATGTCCAGGGAAAAGCTGGCACTCAGAGAGGTGAGGTGACTAAGTAAAAAGTCAGTATTTGGGTGTGGATTTTTAACCTGGATGTGAGTGTTTTTGTCTTTTTTTTTTTTTCCTCTTATTTTTGCTTTGCTTTGTTTTGTTTCTGTTCCCCAGAGTAGTTCTTAGCCTTCAGGAAAGAGTCTATTGGGTCAGCCCTTGTGGGTGAAGAGAGGAGAGAGATGTCTGTGGTTGGACAAAGCAGGGACAATTTTTTGTCACTGGGGCATTAGAAAAATTATTTCAGCCCAAGCAATAGTCAGTTACAGCAAAACAAAAATTAAGTTTGCCTCCTGATAGCCTGTTTTTCCTGAAGGAATTGGGTTCTAGTCCCCTCATGGGGTGTTTCTGAAGGAAACTGGACAGTTTGGTGATCCCAAACTCTCCGGAAACACTTTCTTAACACCAATGTCCTAACCAATTTTTACAAAAGCCACATTTAGCATGGATATGGATGGATCAGTGCACTCCATATCAAGATTATTTCTGCTGGTGATAGAAACCTCAATCAAACCAGAATTAGCACAAAAGGGGTTTATTGGTACACTCAACTGCAAAGAAGGGCCTCAAAAATGAGTGGACCAAGGATTCAGACAATATTTTCACCTCTCTGCTCTGTTTCTGTCTGGATCAGTCTCATTCTCTCCTACCAAACACGGGCTCCCTCTACTGGCAGGATAGGAGAAAGCCTCCACAGACCGTTGCAGATTTATCGGAGGAGCAAAGGGAGAGCCACCATCCTCCAGTGTCTTACTCCAAACCTCATGAAAGGGAGTTGACTGGCTCTGTTTTGGGTTAGATGCCCAGCCTGTGAACCAATCACCACAACCAGTTCCATGGGCCAGACTTGGGAGGTGTGCTTGCTTATTGGAATGTAGATTTTTACAGCAGTCGAGTTTCTAGCAGCAAGGACGCGCAGACTGGGGACTTTCAGTATAGCTCATTCACAGGACTACTTACAGTAGCCTGACAGTGTTTATGGAAGCTAACCTGGAGTGGTGCAGTATCCCACCTTGAAGCCAGAAGGGTGTAGGAGAAGAGGAAGAGGAAAGTAGCCACATTTAAAGTCTTCCTGATGGAAGATGTGCTCCTCAATGGGAGAACACAGTCAGCTGTCCCAAAGCTGGTAGAGATGTCGCCCAGGGAAAAAGATCCCTATCTCAATCTCCTTCCTTCCTCCTATCTCCACCCATCCCCTCCCCACCATGGCCAAACCAAAGGTGGAAATCAAAAGAAATGGGACCTCTAGATGCAACCATGCAGGCCAGGCAGGTAAAGAAAGTGTCTGGAAGGTGGAATCTAGAATACCTTTTTTTTTCTTTCTTTTTATTTTATTTTATTTTTTACAGGCAGAGAATACCTTTAATACAGGCCTACAACTGGCACCCCAACGTGACCATCTAGATTCTGCAAGTGAAGCCTTGCCAAGGAAAAGTAGGTCGCTGCCACCATACGATGGCAGAGAAGAGGTGCTGAGCGTTGCAACATAGAAAAAGTCTGTCATGGGTGCTGAGGGAAGGAGCCTGTGCCCAGGGGCTATGAAAGATAATGTGACAGGCTGAGTGAAAGCTTTGGTGTCCAAACCCCATCACAGACATCCACAGGACCAGGAGACCTGGCTCTGTTACCATACTTGGTCCATTGTAGCCAACCAAGGTCTCGCTCTCCTTTCAATGGCCACCCACTCCTTTCAGGAACCTCTCTACACACTGCCATTTTCTCCATGCATTGCTGTCCTTATTGTATGTATCTTATTTGTATGTATCTTAAATCCACAACTATATTTGAAACTGGTGTCTAGCCTAGAGATTTATATTAAATAGATGTTCAATAAAAGTTTGGTGATGGGGAAGGCATTTGGCTCAGCAGTTAATATGCCCATATCACATATTGAAATGCCTGGTTTGAGTCCTGGCTGCTCTGCTTCCAATCCAGTTTCCTACTAATGTGCCTCCTGGGAGGTAGCAGATGATGTCTCAAGTACTTGGATCTCTGCCATCCATGTGGGAGACCAGGATGAAGTTCTAGGCTCCCAGCTTCGACCTGGCTCATTCCTGGTTGTTGTGGGTCTTTGAAGAGCGAACCAGCAGATGAAAGATCTCTCTGTCTCTCTGCCTTCCAAATAAAATGAAAGTAAGCAAATTAAAAAGAAATTTAAGTTTGGTGACAAAAACATATGGACACTATATAGAGGGTGTGACTTTTTCTCACTCCTTTAAGATCTCTGTCTCTATATGTTTTCATTAAATAAATACAGGAGACAGACAATAAAGTGGATCTAGTTTGAGGACTGGTAAAATGACACATTTAAAAATCTAAAACCAGAACGATGTCTTGGGCATCAGGAGACCAAGGAAGTGGCCCAGCCCCAGTAACCTGTATGGCAGCATGGCCTGTCATCCAGTCTTTCCTGGACTTGAATTCTCTTCGCTACTAGCTAGGGCACTTTGGTGACATCAATGTCAGCACTGTTGATGTTTTGGGCTGCTTAATTCTTGTGGGAAAGAGGACTGTGCTGTTGCATCGTAAGTTGGTTAGCAGTGTTCCTATCCACTAGCTGCCAACAGCAGTCTCTGCCCACTTTTCCCAAATGTGACAACCACAAGTGTCTCTAGACATTGCCAAATATTCCCTGGTCAAAAATCAACACCCCCTTCCCAGTTGAGGACCTCTAAGCTGATGGTCTCTGTACCACTTAAGAGACAGGCTTGGCTTCATGTTTCAAAGACTGAGAACAACAAGGACTAACACAAGACAGAAATTTATTTTTCTCTTATATCAAGGTCAAAGCTGTAAGGTAGTAGTTCTTTACCAAGTTATCCAGGGCCCAAACCTCTTTTACCTTGTTGTTTTACATCCATAAAGTATTCCCTTTGTTGTTCTGCCATTACCTGCACATGCCAGTGAGAAGGATGGAAGAAAGGAGAAAAGGAAAAGGAGGGTTGTGTCTCTTCTTAAAGGTGTGACCTGTAGTAACCATTTGTAACCACAGTCATCACATAGGCTAGAACTTAGACATATGGGCATACCTAGCAACAAGGGAGTCTGGCAAATGTGATATTTCTCTTCTTTTTTTTTTTTTTTTTTTAATGTTGTTTATTTGAAAGACAAGAGTTACAGAGAGAAGAGGAGAGATAGAGATCTTCCATTCACTGGTTAGCTCTTCAAATGGCCACGATAGCCAGAGCTGGGCCAGAGTGAAGCCAGGAGCCAGGAGCTTCTTCTAGGTTTCCCACGTGGGTGCATGGACCCAAGGGTTTGGGCCGTCTTCCTCTGCTTTCCCAGGCACATTAGCAGGGAGCTGGATTGGAACTGAAGCAGCCAGGACTCAAACTGGTGCCCATATGGGATGCTGGCACTGCAGGCAGCAGCTTTACCTGCAGCGCCACAACACCAGCCCCGGAAATGTCTCCCTTATGGGCTGTCATAAGCACAGCTGAAGTCATTAAAATCACGACTGTTCTTTTCCCACTGTTTTTGGTTCTTATGTTTCGAATGGTAGGGAAAATGTGTGGGAAACATTTCCTTGGCTGCCTTGCATAGGAAGGAAGCAAGAATTCAGTTCCCTCTGGGCTCTTTATTCCCTTCCTGTCCTCTGACCATCAGAGACCCCAAAGCCCAGTGTCTGTGTCTTAGAATTCCATCAGCCTTACAGCTCTGCCAGAATGTTCAGAGGTGCTCGAATGCATCCTGAGAATACCCTCTGAGGGTCAACTCTCATTTTCTTAGTAGTTACAGAGAAAGCTGCCTCATTGTCAAAGGCTCTGAGTTGTGCTTGAAGAGGCTTTGTGAGAAGACTGAGGGAAGAGATAGGAAGGTCAAGGTGAGCCCTGAAGAGTGAGAGATTCTGCTCAGAACTGGACACCTTCTGCAGACCGTGGAGGGAGCAGACAGAAGCTTTGCCTCTGGGACTGTTTATTCATTGAGTTAATTTTTATTAAACAAATTAATTTGCTTGCTTTTCTCTTCTACACTGGGGGATTGTGTATGGGAAACTCTTGCTCCTCTGTGAGCTAATAACAGTGTGGTAGAGATAAGGTTAATATACTCAGGATGCAGTATGTTAGAGTACTTATTATAGTTGTAGTTTATTCTTTATGTAATTACCTAATTACATGATATATAATTGCCTATTATAATATAATTAACTTATGTCATTTTTCCCAGAGAAGTTTCAAATAAGAAAAGCATAAACTGGAAAAAACTAAGAACACTCCATAACTCAGTTTAGGGAAAAAATATGCTGGATTGAATTGCACTTGGTTCCTCTCCCATAAAGCCAGGAAAGATGAGGTTGTGCTTTTGTCTGTTATACAACTGAATGAACCTCTTCTGTCAGTTTGTTCATTCTCAGCACTGAATTCCTTATGCTTTTTTGGGTAGACTATGGTGGCCATGACAATATTTTTAAGCTTTAATTGTAGAAAAGTACACAAATATATCAATGAACTATTCACTCATCTGTCCATCCAGGCCAAAAAAATAGAACATCTACCACTGCTTGAAGCCCCTCCTCTGTACCAACCCAATTATTACTCCAGTTCTCCTTCAAAGGATACAATTTTAACTCAATGATATAGCTTTATTTTTCCTATTTTTGAACTTCATGTAAGTACAATCATGCATTTTAAGATAATTATTTTTAAAAATAAAAATTGGTTATACTGTCAATAAATCAGGATATTTGAACTAGAGATGGCTTCAAAATCTAGTCTTTCTGGAGTATTCTTAGTCTAGGACATTTCATTCTCAAGTCAGAGGAAAGGAAAAAAAGAAATGGCAGAACCACTCAGGGGCTATTCAAACTATGATTGGGACCTGACATATGTAATTTCTGCTTGTGATTATAAAAGCAAGCTACTTGGCCAAGCTTGACATTAGTCCTTTCTTTTTTTTATTCATTTTTTATTTTTTGAGAGGAGGCAGAGTGGACAGTGAGAGAGAGAGAGAGACAGAGAGAAAGGTCTTCCTTTTGCTGTTGGTTCACCCTCCAATGGCCACCGCGGCTGGCGCTCTGCGACCAGTGCACCACGCTGATCCGATGGCAGGAGCCAGGTACTTATCCTGGTCTCCCATGGGGTGCAGGGCCCAAGTACTTGGGCCATCCTCCACTGCACTCCTGGGCCACAGCAGAGAGCTGGCCTGGAAGAGGGGCAACCAGAACAGAATCCGGTGCCCCGACCGGGACTAGAACCCAGTGTGCCTGTGCCGCAAGGCAGAGGATTAGCCTAGTGAGCCGCGGCGCCGGCTGACATTAGTCCTTTCTAAAAAGGGCAAATCATTTTGAACAATATTGTAGACAATTATAGAGGTGATTTTCAAATGAGGATCAGTCAGAAATTATAATATGAAAACTGAACTAATTCCTCCAAATGCAATACACATAGTAAGAACCTATCCATTTGTAATAAGTCATTCATTTAAGAAAACCTACTGAAAAATTAAACATTCATGTCTTGGATATGTTGGAAGCTCTACAGTCCTTATAAGAATAATGATTTCTATAGGAAACATCTTTTATTCAATGCAATAGATTTCCAGTAAATTCTTTGTTTTCTGGGAGAGTTTGAAGAATTCTGAGGGCACAACTCAGACAAAAGGAAAAGCCATCATCTAATCTGTGCTTTGTACTGAAAACCCTCTGCTTCTCACCTGCATTTTCACATCTCTTCTCTTCTATAATTCTCCACTGTTTGGACTCCTCTGTGAGGATATAAATTATCCCTATTTATAGAAAATAAGTCATCTATGATGTGTTTTTTAGAAATCCCACAGTGTCTTCCTTGCTGACAACATCAGTCCTGCCTTCACACTGAGAATACATAAAGACAATTCCCTTTCTTTTTTTTTTTTTTTATCTTTTATTTAATGAATATAAATTTCCAAAGTACGACTCATGTGTTACAATGGCTTCCCCCCCCATACCGTCCCTCCCACCCACAACCCCCCCCCTTCCCACTCCCTCTCCCCCTCCATTCACGTCAAGATTCATTTTCGATTATCTTAATATACAGAAGATCAGCCTAGCATACCTTAAGTAAGTATTTCAACAGTTTGCTCCCACACAGAAACATTAAGTGAAAAATAATAGATGATTTTTTTTAAATGATGATGAAATCAGATCAGACCTATTGTCACGTTTAATCCCAGTGAGAGTCAAGTTGGGAGACAATTCCCTTTCTTTAGACTGTTCTTAGCCACAAAGTTTCTTTCTTTAAACAATACTTTGTTAGTCTGTAGAATTTGTTCCATAAAAATACTTTGGTTCTCTTTGAAATAAGCACGCATTTTTCACCTCATTTACTTGGATTATTTATCTTGAGAGTAAATCAGGGGGCTGGCGCTGTGGCGTAGTGGGTGGGGCTGCCACCTGCAGTACTGGCATCCCACGTGGGCACTGGTTCAAGTCCTGGCTGCTCCACTTCGGATCCAGCTCTCTGCTGTGGCCTGGGAGGGCAGTGGAGGATGGCCCAAGTCTTTGGGCCCCTGCACTCATGTGGGAGACCCAGAGGAGGCTCCTGGCTCCTGGCTTTGGATTGGAGCAGCTCCAGCCATTGTGGCCAATTGGGGAGTGAACCAACAGATGGAGGATCCCCCCACCCCCACCCCGCAACTCTTTCAAATAAAATAAATAAAACTTTTAAAAAAAGAAGAAAATAAATTAGCAGATTTGTTAGGCTGGGAGGCAAACCAGCAGTGAATGAATTTCATTGTTCAGAAATGCAAGTCTGACACCTTCTGGAAAATATGTAACTGTGCACTCACCAACAGTTTCCTTGGTCTGATATTTACAAGGCTGTCGAAGACAGCACAGTGAGTCCTAAGAACCTTGTTCCATAAAAGGGGTTTCTGGTCTGAGTGGGATTCATAGTTATATAAAATTAGGAAGGAAATCATGCACTTGTATTTCCATTTGTGTTAGCATTTTCTACAATTATGAATATAACTATAGTTAGTATTTTTAAAGTATGTATTATCATTGCATTTACAAGGCTTTATTTATTTATTTGAGAGGTAGAGTTACAGACAGTGAGAGACAGGGAGAAAGGTCTTCTTTCTGCTGGTTCACTCCCCAAATGGCTGCAATGGTGGGAGCTGCACTGATTTGAAGCCAGGAGCCAGTTGCTTCCTCCAGGTCTCCCTCAAGGGTACAGGGGTCCAAAGACTTGGGCCATCCTCCACTGTTTTCCTAGGCCATAGCAGAGAGCTGGATTGGAAGAGGAGTAGCCAGTATTCAAACCAGTGTCCATACTGGATGCCGGCACCCCAGGCGGAGGATTAACCCATTGTGCCACAGTGTTGGCCCCTATAGTTAGTATTAACGATGATAATTGAAGAATGGGATGGGGGAGGGAGCGGGAGATGGGATGGTTGCAGGTGAGAGGGAGGTTATGGGGGGGAAAAGCCACTATAATTCAAAAGTTGTACTTTGGAAATTTATATTTATTATATAAAAGTTAAAAAAAAAAAAAAAACAATGATGTCAGGGCCGGCGCCATGGTGCAGTAGTTTAATCCTCCAGCTGCAGCGCCAGCATCCCATGTGGGCACCGGTTCTAGTCCTGGCTGCTCCTCTTCCAATCCAGCTCTCTGCTATGGCCTGGGAAAACAGTAGAAGATGGCCCAAGACCTGGAAGAAGCTCCTGGCTCCTGGCTTCAGATCAGCGCAGCTCCAGCTGTTGTGGCCATTTGGGGAGTGAACCAACGGAAGGAAGGCCTTTCCCTCTGTCTCTCCCTCTCACTTTCTGTAACTCTACCTCTCAAATAAATAAATAAAAAATCTTAAAAAAAATGATGTCAACAGCTTGTTACAGATTTTTGAACACATTATACTTACTGCATAAATTAGAAAATATTGTTTAAATTTCTAATTATTTTGAAACACCAATGGGCCCATCACCAGATCTTGTTATTTAGTGTATTAGTAAATAAATCCATATGTTAATATTTCACACGCTTGCATGTTAAATATTTTTTTTTACTATTTTAATGTAATTGCCATCTTTTGAGATTCTATGTTATTTAACACATTTAAAGGCTGTTTTGAGAAGGTGTTTATTGTTTTCCACCAGACATCTAAAGGTTTATGGTATCAAAAAGATGAAGAGTGCTTGCTCCATATTCATTCTGAAGGAGGGTGAAGAAGACAAAAGAATGGGCCTGTGCCGCGGCTCACTAGGCTAATCCTCCGCCTTGCGGCGCTGGCACACCGGGTTCTAGTCCCGGTCAGGGCGCCCGATTCTGTCCCTGTTGCCCCTCTTCCAGGCCAGCTCTCTGCTGTGGCCCAGGAGTGCAGTGGAGGATGGCCCAAGTGCTTGGGCCCTGCACCCCATGGGAGACCAGGAGAAGTACCTGACTCCTGCCATTGGATCAGCGTGGTGCGCTGGCCGCAGCGCACCGGCCGCAGCAGCCATTGGAGGGTGAACCAACAGCAAAAGGAAGACCTTTCTCTCTGTCTCTCTCTCTCACTGTCCACTCTGCCTGTCAAAAATAAAAATAAAAAAAGACAAAAGAATAAGTAGAACTACTCCTTTGTCTCACTAAAATAATGAATTTTACTTCTTGTGTATAGGATTAAATTGCAAGAGTTTCTTTTCCATAAAAGAATGTTTTCATGTCATATTGACCATTGATGTACAAAACTTGTCTTTTTCTTCTTATGAAACTAGACTCCAAAACTGTGTCAAGGAAACTGCTCCCTCATCCCTCGCCACCACTCCCTGAGCACATACACACAAAGTAGTGTACAAATATGTTCAGTTCTCTAAATAAATCTTTTTAACTATGAACTTTTTTTCTATTATTTTTTAGAATTTTATGTGTTTATATGAGAAATAGAGACAGAGCAGCTATCCCCTGGCTATCTCCCCAGGTGCCCAGAAGCTGGGAACACAATCCAGGTCTCACACAGGCGGCAGGGACCCAAGCACTTGAGCCATCACCTGCTGTCTTCCAGAGTGCACATTAGCAGGAAGCTGGGGTTGGGAGCGGAGCTGGGACTCTAACCCAGGCACTGCAGTATGGGATGAGGACATCCCAAGCAGTGTCTTAACCACTAGACAAAGGCCCACCCCTGTTTTTTGGTTTTTATATCAAGCAATAGTTTCTGAATACAGAATTGCAATTGAAAAGGAAGTAAGAAGAGAAGATTGTAGCCATTTTTCAAGTGTTCATTCAAATGCTCCTGTATTAGAAGCATCAGATTTGCTTGAGCTCCACAGTGTCCCTGACCAACCAAAGAGCAACCGTTCAGCCGAGTCGGGCGTGTGGAGCTCTTCATTTTAACAGAATGGACTGGAGAGTGGGCTCTAAGAGCACGCGTATGCTCCACCGGAGCACAAAATTAACCAGTGGGAAGCAAAAATAAACTAGTAAAGCTCCTGTTAATGTTTATCTAGCATTTGAAAAAAAATGAACTTTACCAATATCTCACAGGTGGCTTCACTCTGTCTATGTCAGAAGGTCAAGCTCAGATAGGGATGTGATGGGTCCTGTGGGAGGAGGGGGAGTCTCACAAAGCACTGGAGTTGACTCCTTATCTTCATCTGCTGTGGGGCTGCTCAGGCACTTGATGTTTTCATGTACCAGGTAAGGGCTTCATAAATAACAACACCTGGTTTTAACTCAACTAGCCCTCACAAAATGGCCTTCCACATGGAACTGTGGGTGGAAGATAATATTTGCAATGATCCAATCTCATAACTGCTAGCAGAAATCCACTATTCCTCATCTGGCCTCTCCAGAAACAATGCAGAGAAAACCATGACAATCTCATGACATCTGATATTGAAATGGATCCTCAAGAATTGAAATTATTGAGACATTTAATATACAGATTCATAAAGTATTATTAATGATGACTTTGCCTCTTGTGTATGTTATGCCTTGAGAAACTAGCTAATAGTAGTAATGCATGTATGTAATTAGTTAATAGTAGTAGTACATGTACATATTATATACAAGTTCAAAAATTACTTACTAATAATAATGTGTGATCAAATGAATTTGAATATCACTTTAATCAGTTCCAAGATGGACAACATGGGAAAAAATAGGCCTATTGTTAATTCAAGAATCGTTAGAAGAGAGTACTGTGTTGGCCAAAGTAAACACAATGGCAATGTGGGAAAACGAGACGATGTTGTTCGTTGAAGTGGATATTGGAATATTGCGGACTGTGTATATTTACTCATCTCTGCCTGTTCCCACAGACACCCTGTGTACTTCATGCAGGCAAAAACTGTGCCCATTAGTCTTATATCCCAAGTTGCTAGTCCCCTACCTGGTATCTGTAGGCACTCAAAACAGAACTAAGGAAATATGGTTTGTAGGATAGCTTTACTTTGCCCCGTAGTATTTCCAAGGGATGCGTAGTTACTCCAAGCTGGAAGGGTATGTTATGTTTCTGGCAGAATTTAAATGACAGCTCAAGAGCCTGATGTGACGGTAAGCATCAACTCCTGGGGAAAGGTGGAAGCCCCTTCCTGCTCTGGGCTCCGTTAGCCTGTGTGTGTTTACTGTATTTCAGCAAATGGACTTGTATGCCCTGTTGGTATTTCTGGTTGTCTCACACTATTAGTTAGGGAGCCCACGGAGAGGAGACACATGATCTTACTCATTCTTATGTTCCTGATGCCTAGAGCAATGCCGGACACAGAAGAAAGGGGCAGGAAGCAATTACATATGAGCATCTGCTCAGTGCCAGGCATTTAACGTGTATTATCTGTTTGATTGTCACATTAACTTTATGAAGGATAAATCACCCTTCTAGGTCACACCATAAGTGATCCAGGATCTGAGTCCAGGCTTGATTCTAAGCCCAGGTTCCTTTCTACCACCCCATATTATATCAATTAATGTACAGTACATAAAGTAGTTGATCAACTAACTCAGACCCTTAATCATGGCTCTCAAATGATATAATGCCTATTGCCACACATTGGAGCCCACTTACTTTTTAAGAGCTTTTATAATTAATGTCCTTTCAATGAATTAAATTTTAATTCCGAAAACTTCCACACTACTGCTTATTTTTCTCTGGGCCCATGTAGGGTAACTAAATCCTTCCATAAAATCAGCTCTTAGCTTATGAAGACAATCATTGTGTGTATCCCTTTCATCAAGTAGTCCTTTACCCATGCTGTAATGATCAACTTACTTGTAGGAAGCAGAAAGGATCTGCAATAGGCATTATATCATTTGAGAGCCATGATTAAGGGTCTGAGTTAGTTGATCAACTACTTTATGTACTGTACATTAATTGATATAATATGGGGTGGTAGAAAGGAACCTGGGCTTAGAATCAAGCCTGGACTCAGATCCTGGATCACTTATGGTGTGACCTAGAAGGGTGATTTATCCTTCGTAAAGTTAATGTGACAGTCAAACAGATATTACACATCAAGTGCCTGATCTTAATCTTTCAAGCCAGAAGGCCCATAGACTATACTAAAATGGGATGCCTTTCTGGTATTCTATTAAGCAACAAAGCATGGTAGTGAAATCCTCTGGCCCCTGCTTATTTCCTTGTAAATGTTCTCTGTGGCTGGTAACTATGACCTGCAAGCCTGAGGGAGGTCAGTGATTCACAGTCTGGGGGTGTGGATGGGGATTCTGGGTGGGCCCAATAGGAGAATCTGTATTAGCTTTTCTTCAAGGGCAATCAAGAAGCACCTGGCTGGTGCCACGGCTTAATAGGCTAATCCTCCACCTGCAGCACCAGCACCCCCGGGTTCTAGTCCCGGTCGGGGCAACAAATTCTGTCCCGGTTGCTCCTCTTCCAGTGCAGCTGTCTGCTGTGGCCAGGGAGTGCAGTGGAGGATGGCCCAAGTGCTTCGGCCCTGCACCCCATGGGAGACCAGGAGAAGCACCTGGCTCCTGGCTTCAGATCAGCGCGGTGCACCAGCCGCAGTGCGCTGGCCGCAGCAGCCACTGGGGAGTGAACCAACGGCAAAGGAAGACCTTTCTCTCTGTCTCTCTCTCTCTCACTGTCCACTCTGTCTGTCAAAAAAAAAAAAAAAAAAAAAGAAGCACCTGTACCAGAGTCAGTGGAATTCCACAAAAGGCAAATCTTCTAGGTCAGAATTTCTAGGATAACACCACAGATCCTTACTTTTTAATGAGTCTTCTCTCCATCAATGATTCTGAAATGTACTAGAGCTTGGGAGCCTCTGAATTAAAATAGGCCATGTTTAAATGAGTTGCCATAAATGAAATCCGCAATGGTGGATGTCAACTGGAGTCAGTCCACACAAATGAGAATTTTAAAAGAAGTGGGGCTGCCAATATTTATGTAATATAACAAAAGTAAAAAATCTTCAAGGGAGTTAGTGGTAGTCACATATAGACCATGATGAAAAATGGGATCCTGTAGTTAACAGGGCTGGTCTACACTTCCCTAGTGGGCACTTATACCTGCTCTTTTGAAAGGTGCTGAAACTTCTTGAGTGGGGCTCTGCAGTGGCACTTACAAAGGAGGGTCTTGGGCCCTATTTTGCAGCCAGCAGATTTTGTTTGATTTGGAAGAGCTTGCAGATGGATGGACAAGGGGATCCTTGTGTTAGTCTGGATGCATCTGAGGCTGTGTTGACAAGGGGCAAAGGGATCTCGACAAACTGTGTCTCATGGTGTTTTCACTGAAATGATGTGTGTTGATTCTATCTCTGAAGGATTTCTGAAATAAAACAACCATCTTCCCCACCCCAATCCCTTTATCAAAAGAAAGGATATTTTTATATAAATTGAATAAACTCTGAAGTATCTTATGACTTAGGTGCATTCAGAAAGCATGGTTCATGAACCAAAAGTGATTAAAAGAAATTCCATTTTTCACTTGTGCTTTTAAAGAAGTTAAGGGAGAGTTAGATCTTATCACTGTTTAAAATTCCTTATCCCTTTGTTTTTCCTCTCTTATACCTCTTAGCTTCTCAAAGCCTCTTTCTCCTTACCCTGACTCTCAAATTCTTTCTCTAGAGGGCCTCTTTATTTAGTAGGATCAAGTGTGTGGGAAGGAATCATAAGAAAAAGCCTTTTCTAAGTTATGGCCCGAATCCTTGAGAGTTCTACTCCAAGAGCTGCTGTGAGATGCATCTAGGATGTTTCCAGTCACTCTAGAGTGGGGTCTTATTGTTGTTGATGAGATCATTTCTGTCACTGTCTTTTCTTCCTCAGTATATGTGGTCTTGCACCTGTTTAAAGTAAGCAGAAGCCACCAGACAGGTCATTAAGAGGGTAGAAGTTCATGAACAGAACAGTTTATGTATTTGATTCAGATGGTGAATGAACATTTTATTCTCTTCATTTCAACCCTTTTATTAAAACTCAGGGCACCCTTATCTGGCCTACCCAAAAGGTGAAAAGATCAGAGGAAATAGCAACCCCGTTCCCAAATGAGACAAAAGAGCCTAAACTCTGGGCTCAGAAAACATTTTTTACATGACATTTTCTGGACAGCAATATTGGCACTTTATAGAGGGACATTAAGGTAGAGAAAATAATAAAATTAATAAAAGAATATTGAGGATAATCTGTGACACAGAAAGATGAACTAAACTGTTGAATTAGATTTTTCCAGCACTGATTTCTTAAGGAGTCATCGTTATAAGAGGCTGCGCAAATTCTAATGCCTCCAGTGCACTGGGAGGAGAGTCTGTCTCTGCCTCTCATTCTCCAGCAGCAATGTACAAAAGTACAGATCATGTCTTGGTGCCCTGGGATTTCTTCATCCTGATGACCTTGGGTATGACCTTGAGTATTCTGTCTCAAGAATCCTGACTCATAAAATGGCAAATTCTTTAGGAAAATCCGTCACTTTAGAGAGAATTTTAGAGGGTCAACACAGGATTGTTCATATGTGTGTTTGAGAAATGTGATTCTGAGTTCAAGACCCTGGTTTACTCACAGCTTTTCTAGAACGTGTCTACCGTATTAGAGAAATGTTCTACACAAATATTCACCGGGCCCAAGCATTTCCAACAGCAGGGCAGCCCATCTGGGAAACAGCCCCGGAACCCCTTCAGACAAACTCCCTGTGTCAGGGTGACCCAAGAGTTGCTGAGCTCCTGCCAGCTCATTTGTGGCCAGTATTTTTCACAGATGCTCCCTGGTGAGTAGCAATTTCCGGATATTTTTCAAATGGTTTTCATCCTGCCAGCTGGGCACAGTGCAGGGACTTCAGCTTGGAGAACGGAGCCGGATGGGCCAATCAAAGGCGGCTTGTTGGCCTCATTTGGATTAGCCCAGATTGTTCAAGCCTTGCCCTGGGGTTGGCATCACCCCCAACCTAGTCTTTTCTCCCTGTTGATTTCCACCCTCCCCTTCCCACTTCCCTAATCTTCTCTGCCTCTGGTATGAGATCACCATCCTGTATCTACCCTCTCCCATTATCTCCTCCCCATGCAGGCGACAGGATGGAGTGAGGACAATATTCTAGGAATTACAAGAGGTAATTCTGGACCCAGTTCTGCCAGTAACTAGCTCCATGGCTCTGGTCAAGTTGTTCAGCCTCTCCGGATCTCTCTCTCCTCTTTGGTAAAATGAGGGAGCCCACGAGGTCAGGGAAGACCTTTTCCAACAGCCGACCCTTCTGCCCCTCCACACACACCACCACCACCGCCAAATGTGTCTTCTGAGATGTCAGAACCCAGGACTTGAGAAGGAAAGCTGTGTCAGTGCATGAGCCTGCTTCAGCGACACCCTGGAGTTGAGTATTAAATCTGGGAAAAAGGCACGAATTCCATCATGAACACTGCAGAAGGGAAGAAGCTGAAGGAAGTGCAGGCCTAGAAAAGCTGACGCGGCATGGATGGTATCTCCTCAGTGTGGGCCTTTCAGGACTCCCCTGACTAATGGACAGTGAATCAAAATTTGCTGTTTGTGACCTTTAGGATATGCGCAGATGAAAATTTCATTATTAAAGAATAAAAGAAATGAGAAAAATTCTAGAAAGTTCAACTTGATTTCTACTATCATGCTTGAAATTAAAAGTGACCTTTTCTTAGAATATAGATATAATACAAAAATTTGGAGGCTACTAAAAATATAAGCCATGAAATAAAATCACTCACGATAGAGATAACACCTGTGAGTTTTGGTAATTTTTCTTCTACCTTTTCTGATCTGGACACCATAGAGACAGTCTCCATGGTTTTGAGGGGTCAGTCTTAGGCCAAACCATTCTGGCCCATGGAAATCTCTGAGCCCTCTAGAAGTCAAAGCACCACACTACTTCTCATCTTCTTTTTCATAGTTGACCCTTACCCAGGATGAAAAATAATGCTACCAGGTGACTATTTAAATATGTGGCAGCATTGGAGGTGAGCTTTGAAACTTGCTGTCACTCTACAATAATAAACAAACTTTTGTGTGTTTCTCTGTTTCAGTAGTGGGGAAAGGCACTTTTTCTTATATGCACTTTTTTCTCCTCTGTTTTAATTCTTCAGTGGCTTTATCTTGCCCTTTTGATAAAATCCATACTCCTCAGGATCAGATCCCTGCCTCTCTTTCTGCGGCTGTGGCTTGTACCACTGTGTGCCCTGATAGGACTGGTCCTGTGCCCTGGTTGCAACTCTTCCTGAAGCACTCTTCTTTTCCTGCTGCCTAATGTATCCTCCAGACCAGGTCAGGCTCCTCTGCTGTGTGCTCCCCATGGAGCCCTCTCATCTGCATGCTCTTTATATTCTAGTGTAATGTCTTACTTTTTGCCTTTCCTAGTAGAATCTAAATGCCCTGAGAACAATGACAAGCTGTTTGTTCAGCATTATATGCCCTTCCCAAAGCGCAGGCTTTTTGTAAAGTGACTGTTCAAGAAACATTTGTTGAATTCACTAGTGAATAAATGTCAGCCTTAATCCAACATAAATAAAGAAAACTCAAGATAACATATGCATACAACACTATTTTTCAGAATGGGAGATTTTGTAAGTAGTCAGCTCTGCAGAGAGAGAAAGAAATATATTTGTGCCCTTTTATGATCTACAACATCCTACTAGGGAAAGTTGATACTGAGACTTTAATATAGCTTTTGTATTTGATGCTGCTACTCTTCAACCTCACCAGAGTAGAATAGGAACTAGAAGGATGAGCAATACCCCTGGTTCCTACAACCCCAGATAGCAGTATTAGCACTGTATGATACCGTCATCCTTTTTAAGGAGATGAGAGGCAACTTCTAGCATCAATAACAAAAGGCACTTCAATGAATGATTTCCTACTAGCACCACAAACCTGACAGTGATAAGGCATACATGTAGTGAACCTCCAGTTACCAGACAAATGGAGAACTGGGGTTCAATCAAAAGTAGCAGAAACCCCAAAGTTACTCATATTTGGTATTCTACACATCATTGAATGGATGTTGCAATCAGTTCTGTCTTTATAATGGCAGTACAAGGGCTCACATTCTCTGAGAAGTCCTTTACCTTCACAGGGAGGGTCCAAGAGAGAGTAAAATCATGAAAGTCAACCACTTCTAATACGCCCAAGGCCATGTCTATTCCTAGCTGCAAAGCAGCAGCCTACTCCTCCCCCCAGGCCAGTTCTCTTACTGTCTTCCAAAAATGTAGAAGGGAAGGGATGAAAAGACATGCAATATCCTAGCATTCTGAGAAGGGAGACTTTAATCATTCTGTCATGTTCATAAGACTTACAGTTATTTACAATGATTACATAAAATATGAAACTAGATTATGGCCTTTTTGCTCTATAAAAGTGTGAAAAAAAAAACTCCCCTCCTTTACCATCAGAGAAAATAAAATTATGAACAACCACACCTGAAGGAGAGACTTACCTTCCACGTTCTTTAAGCCTCCATGGCCATTCTGTTCATGCTCCAGTTAGATTATTACTCATGCAGTGCTTATTCCCAGTTTCAAGTCATTTCTTGTACTTACTGGATGCCTGGAAGAAAAATTTTTCCCTCCCCCTTTCACAGTCGGGAATCCAACCTGCTCCATGAAGACTGCTATGGTTTGCATGTTGATAGTCCCCCAGTTACAAAGCTTAATCCATAACGTGATTCCACTGGGAGGTGTTAGAATCCTTAGGAGGTGAGGAGCCTAATGGAAGGTCATACTATCATTGAAGGCAATGTAATTTCCCCAGAAGAGTTGCTATAAACCTTAGTTCCACTCCTGGCTCAAGACGTGACCATTTGCTCCAGCACTTATCCCTGGTGTTGCCTTCTGCTGACCTCATCAAAGTCCAAACCAGTGATCTTAGACTTGGAACTTCCTAAACTATGAGCCAAATAAGCCTTTCCTCTTTATAAGACTAATTGCCTTAGGTATTTTGCTGTAGAAACAAAAAGCTGACTAACACAATGACTAATTTCCTGCTGCCTTCTGATATAACTATAACAAAATACATATAAGATCTCTATGAAGAAAACTCTAAAACTCTGATGAAAGAAGTCAAAGAAGAGCCAAATTAAATAGATATTTGTGTTTATGCATAGGAAAACTCGAACTGTCAAGATGGCAGATCTTCCCAGATTGATCTATAATTTCAGCAAGATACCAGTAGAGATCCCAGCAAGTTATCAACAAACTTATTTAAAGTTTATATGCAGAGTCAAAAGATCCAAAAGAAGTAACACAATGAAGAAGAATAAAGTCAGAAGACTGACAATACCTGACTTCAAGACTTAGTGTAAATCTATAGCAATCAAGATAGTGTGGGATTGGTAAAAAAAATAAATAAATAAATAAGCTATTCAACAGACAGAATAGAGAATCCAGCAATAGCCACACATAATCAATTGATCTTTTTTTTTTTTTTTTTTTTTTTTTTTGACAGGCAGATTTAGAGAGAGACAGAGAGAAAGGTCTTCCTTTCCGTTGGTTCACCCCCCAAATGGCCGCTACGGCACACTGCGCCGATGCAAAGTCAGGAGCCAGGTGCTTCCTCTTGGTCTCCCATGCAGGTGCAGGGCCCAAGCACCTGGGCCATCCTCCACTACCTTCCCTGGCCACAGTAGAGAGCTGGACTGGAAGAGGAGCAACTGGGACCAGAACCCAGGGTGCTGGTGTTGCAGGCGGAGGATTAGCCAAGAGAGTCGTGCTGCTGGCCAGTCAATTGATCTTTGACAAAGAAACAAAGGTAATACAATGGAACAAATATTATCTTTTCAACAGATGGTTTTGGAACAACTGTACATTCATATACAAAAGGATTTAAATACATACCTTATACTCCTCACAAAAAATTAACTCAAAATGGGTCATAAACTTAAATGTAAAATGCAAAAGTACAAAACTCTTAGAAGGTGACTTAGGAGAAATTTAAGATTACCTTGAGTTTGGTGATGCCTTTTTTTTTTTTTTTTTTTTTTGACAGGCAGAGTGGACAGTGAGAGAGAGAGACAGAGAGACAGAGAGAAAGGTCTTCCTTTGCCGTTGGTTCATCCTCCAATGGCCGCCGTGGCCGGCAGGCTGTGGACAGCGCACCGCGCTGACCCGAAGGCAGGAGCTAGGTGCTTCTCCTGGTCTCCCATGGGGTGCAGGGCCTAAGTACTTGGGCCATCCTCCACTGCACTCCCTGGCCACAGCAGAGAGCTGGCCTGGAAGAGGGGCAACCGGGACAGAATCCGGCACCCCGACCGGGACTAGAACCGGCGCTGCAAGACAGAGGATTAGCCTAGTGAGCCACGGCGCCGGCCTTGGTGATGCCTTTTAATTGATAAATCAAAAGGCATAAAGAAGGGTGGTCATATGGCACAGCAGCTAAGTCAGTGCTTGGCAACCTACATTTTAAGTCAGAGCTAATCTGTTTCTGATCCAGCTTACTGCTCATGCTTATTCTGTGAGGCAGCAGATGATGGCTCAATTCCCTGGGCCCGTGTCACCCATATGGGAGACACATTGAGTTCCAGGTTCCTGATTTCGACCTTGCCCAGTCCTAGCTGTTGGCAGGTATCTGAAGAATGAGCCGGTGGGTGGAAGCACGCACACTCTCTCTCTCCCCCTTCCACTCTCCCTCTCCATCTCCCTTTGTGTGTCTACCTTTCAAGTGAGATGAAAATAAATTTTTAAAAGGCAGAAGCCATGAGGTGAATAATTGATAAACCAGAGTTCATTTAAATTAAAAACTTCTATTCTGTAAAAGACAATGTCAAAAGAGTGAGACAATGAATCATGGTCTAAGAAAAAATATTTGCAAAAAAGCATATAGATGAAAGACTGGTATCCAAAATATACAAAGAACACTTAAAACATAACAATAAGAAAACAAGCAATTTAATTTAAAAATTGGCAAAAGACTTTAACATATACTCAGCAAAGAAGATATAGAAGATAAATAAGCATGTGAAAAAATGTCATATGGCACTAGAAAGTTTCAAACAAGAATATCAGTGAGATGTAAATCTATTAGAATCACCAAAATCCAAAACTAGCAACACCAAATGCTAATAAGAATGTCAAGCAACAGGAACTTCTGTTCGTTTCTAGTAGTGCAAAATGGTACGATGACTTTGGAAGACAATTTGGCAATCTCTGACAAAACTAAAATTCTCTTACCTTACAGTCCACCAATCATGCTCCTTGGCATTTACCCAAAGGTATTAAAGACTTAGGTACATACAAAAACTTGCATACAAATGCATGTAGTTTTATTCATAATTGCCAAAACTTGGAAGCAACCAAGATGTTACCAAATAAGTTAATAGAGAAATAAGCTGTGGTACATCTACACATTGGAACATCATTCAACAGTAAAAAAGAAATGAGTTATTAATCATAAAAAGATAGGAAACTCAGACGCATATTAAATGATAGAAGTCAATTTGAAAAAGCCACAAACTGTATGATTCCAACTATTTGACATTCTGGACAAGGCAAAACTACAGAGATAGTAAAAGGATCAGTGGTTGCCAGGGGTTAGGGAGAAAGGAGGGGTGACTAACTGGGGCATAGTGGGTTTTAAGGCAGTGAAATTACTCTACATGAGACTATAATTGTAGGTATAAGCCACTATACATTTATCAAACCCATGGCATGGGTTCAGCAAGCCTGAACCCTAATGTAAACTATGGATTTTAGGAGATAATAATATAGATTCATTGATTATAACAAATGTGCTGTCTGATGAGAGATGATGGTGGTGGGTGCTGTGTGTACACGAGGATCAGGAAGGATATGGACAATCTCTATACCTGTCACTCAATTTTTATCTGAACCTATAACTCAAATAGCCTAATAGTCTATTTTTTAAAAATCTGAAATTGTTTTAAAATGTGGACTTCGGGACTTCAGTTTTCAACAATAAGCCAATGTTCCTGTGGTCTAATAAAAATGTTATATTTCCCTCCTGAAGGTGGCGTTTGCGTACTGTGATCGAAGTCTTCCCTCATTTGTTAAGGGGGAAAAAAAGAAAAAAAATTTTACCAGACAGTAAAACAACTCATAAAACTGTCATGAGTAATTCTAGCAGGTGGGCTGAAATGGAAGGCTGCTCAGAGCCCCTCTGCTTTTCCATGACAGAGGTGAGCATTTATAGATTAGGATTATGGACTAACCTGTGAACACCGAGACCCATAACTCAATTTACGAGTACTTAGAACTGAAAGCATATTTGCAGAGCTGACGCCTTGGGATTTGTTACAGGTTCCAGAAACTTCATGGACTACAAAAGGCCACAGTATCTGGCTGAGATGGCCTGACAGGAGTGAGAAGTCTCAGACCGGCACAGAACTTGTGACCAATTTACTCTTAGCCACTAACAGTTGCATTTGGGAAATATTTAAAACAGAGGGAAGTTCCCTATAATTAAAAAGTACATAAACATAACCTCTGTGTAAGGATTCCCTCCAAAACATGTTAAACTCACAGAGTTCGTAATGTCAAGAGCAACAGAGGGCCTAGTAGTCTGCAATAGAGAAGACTCCTAGAGTGAACAATCACTCAGTTCTAAGACAGAACACGCTTTACACAAGCAATAACATAAACAAATCTCAAAAACAAGACTCTGAGCAAAAAAGCCATAAAAGAGTACACATGGTATGCAGATATTTATGTCAAGTTCTATGACACAACCCATCCACAATGACAGAAATCAGGCCAATGGTTATGTAGGGCAGGGTTATGTGAATTGACTGCAAAGAAGCATGAAAGAAATTTCCATGTGATGCTATTTTTGTACGTTTTGGTTGCAGTGATGGTTATGCGACTGTATACCTTTGTCAAAACTCATCTAACTGCACACTTATATCATGTACATTTCATTGTATACAAATTGTACCTCAACAAAGCTGACTTAATAGACAGATACTTTTCAAGTGATTCAAATGCACATATAAATTTGAGAACTACTGACTCCTTGTTCCTGGAGAATAAGCAAATCTTAAATGCCCTTGAGCCACATCAAGGCTTCTTTTTTTTCTGCATTTATACTTTTTGCTTAAAAGATTTATTTATTTATTCATAAGGCAGAGTTACAGAGAGGCAGAGGTTGAGAGAGAGAGAAAGTCTTCCATGCACTGTTTCACTCCCCAAATGGCTGCAATGTCCCGAACTGGGCTGAAGCCAGGAGCCAGGAACTTCTGGGTCTCCCACATGGGTGAAGGGGCCCTAGGACTTGGGCCATCCTCTACTGCTTTCCCAGGCCGTAGCAGAGAGCTGGATAGGAAGTGACTTGAACCGGCACCCAAATGGTATGCCAGCACTGCAGAAGATGTCTTTACCCACTACACCACAGCATCGGCCCTCTGCCTTTATACTTTAATTGAGGGGGCAGCAGTGTGGTGCAGTGGCTAAGTTGTCCCTAGGGAAGCCTGCGTCCCTTTTCAGACTGTCTGATTCAAGACCTGGCTATTCTGCTTCCAATCCAGTTCCCTGCCAATGATCCTGGGAGGCAGCAGGTAGAGCTCCAGTTCTAGGGTCCCTGCCACTCATGTGAGAGACCCAGACTGAGTTCTGGGCTCTTGTCTTCAGCCTGGCCTAGCCCTAGCAGTTGCAAGCATTTGGGAAGTAAGCCAGGAAATGGAGAGCTCTCTCTGTTTCTCTTTCAAATAAAAAAGAGAAATAAAAGAAATGCACTTCCATGCAGAGAATATCTAAACCTCAGGGCACCTTCAAGATCTATTTGTCTGACTTCTGACTTTTTTTTTTCATAGGAGAAAGCTAAAACTTAGAAAAGTTGACAATGTATTATATAAGAATTCCTAACAGCCTTTGCTTTTCTCTGAGTACCACAATGAGTCTGAAGCAAAGAGAACATGAAGTGGCTAGTAGATATTCCATTCTCTAAATTAATTTCTTTATTCCTCATCACCATCTACAGTACAGAACTGCTTGGTCATCTGAGTCAAGGAAACAAAGTAGAATCAAATCTCATTAAGAAATGGTTGTTAACACTTTGACTTCAGATTTGTTCATTCACTCATACAATAACCATCATATATTTTGGAATGCTTTCTAATCATAGTTTAGGCACAAGAGATTCGAAAATGAAGAGGACAAGATCTGTGTCCTCAAAGTGCTCATATTATAGCCATTAATAAAGAAATAGGGATATGAGAACAAGACCATTTCAGACTGAGAAGTGTTTGAAGAGAACAAACAGGGTGACTGAGTAACTGAGGCTTACTGGGGCAGGCTGCTCCAAGGTCATGATTCTGCAAAACATGAGATGAGATTGAAGGTGATTATCTTCAATACTTAAGGAGCTGTCATCTGGAGGAGAAAACAAGCTTGTCTCATGCTGACTCAGGGTGGGTAGTCAGAACCAAAAAGAGTGGAAGAGACAGAAGTTGAATTAAGATCAGCCTAGGGAAAAACTTCCCAGTCTAATAGAGGACATTAGTTGAGGGCGTACTAGTCCTAGCTTCCTTCTTTACAGTATTTTGTTTAATTCTTAGAAAAATTCTGGGTGGTAGGTGGAACAACGTCCAGTGGAAGGAGTGATTTCCCCCTCACAAGAGTCACATACACTCAATTGGAATGGCTATGTGTTAGGGATTCTGGAGAAGACATTCTTTATTGAGCACCAGAGATATCCTATTGTCTCTCCCATTGCTAAATTAGCTTAGGTCTAAGCTGAATAATTTGTTCAACAAATGCATGTTACTGTGGATTTCAGAAGCTTAGCTGTGTTGCTGATGTCTGTAAACCTATGCAACTCTACAATCATCCAGATACACATGCCCTGGCTCGGTACTGGGCACACCACAGGTGCCCAATTTATGTTTCCTGAAATAAAAATGAGCTCCCTTGCTGAAGTAGTGACAGGTTAGATGGGGATCCCTTCAATTTGGGGACACCAACCCCTGCAGGTGCTCTCCTAATTTTGTCAGAGAAACCATTGGAAAAACAAATTAGGCATAGTGCAGATTCCAGTTCAGTTAATGGAAAGTTACTGAAACTTCTTCAACAATAATAGGGTGTCTCCAGTTTAAGCATTTAACCATGAATTCGTGGGAAGGCCTTCATTGAACATTCTCCCTGAGGAATGCAGCAGAATGCCATTCTAATGCCTCTTTCAATGAGAAACCAGAACACGGGCAAGACCCGCTTCCCACGATGGATACCAACAAGCAGCAGAAAGGACAGTGAGCTGCCCGTGACCTAGAAATTCTGCCTGGCTCATTTCCTTTCATGAGGAGAAAATTGGCTTGATTTTCTTCGGGAAAATAAAGATACATATGAAGAGTAAGTAGCTTGGTTAGAAGGCTCTTAAACAAATGTCTCTCCAGAGAGAGTGGCAAGTCCCTACCCTGGAAGGACAAGTGAAGACACAGATATCTCGTGCAAGAACGAAGTAGATGTGCTTGATTCCTTTCACTCTTTGAGTCATCGCTTGGTCAAAGTTGCTCAACTGCAGACCCCACCTGGCTCTGCATGGAAGATCACGTTCAAGTTACAGTACACCGTGCAATACACAAGATTCCCATGAGCCAGACATGCTCCAGGCACCTCTGGATGGCTGCTCTTCATGCTGCACCCATGTCTTCTGTCTTTCCTCCTAAATTATTTTTCTACCATAAATTAAGACCACGTCTTCCCTTTCATTCTAGCACAACACCCAGCAGGGAGAGAGAAAGAAGAGAGAGTTACCTGATAAGCATATAAGAGGTCTTTAAAAAGTTCAGGAAAAATGTGCATTATGAAAAGACTACACAGGAATTTCAAAATTTTGCACCAAAATAAACATCTTTTAATTCCATTTTCCTTGAAGATTTTGAATTGATGAATGAATGCTGTTTCATAAACTTAGGTTTTTGTGCCCAATGATAACTAACTATTCTAACTGAACATCTCAAGGTGCTAAGCACTGTGCCAAACACTTTACTGATATTACCTCACTTAGTCCCCGATACAACACTATGCAGTGAGCCCTGTTGCCGTCATCACTATTTTCATATGAAGAAACAGGCTGACTTGGAACCACTAAGCTATTCTGCAGATTGGTTCTTACCCTGTGGATGTTGCAGGAACGCGTAGGGTAGCAGTGTGTGGGAAGTCTGTGGATTTCTCTGTGCCAACTCAGAGTCAGTGTCCAGTCACAATACAATTGCACATTTCTTAGCAATCTGGATGCTACTTGGGTAGAGTTGTTGACACTTTTGAATGCAGAGAGAAAAGCTGAGAGTTTAGAATGACTTTTCTGCCTCTCCTTTTCCCTTGTTCTTCCCTCCTGTTTACAGTGTCAACAAGGGGCATCCAGACTGAAGGCTCCAAACTAAAGCAAGCCTGTGTTTTCCAGTGTTTCAGGGAGTGTAGGTAGCTGCCTAAGGCTTTCAGATCCTACTGCAATGGATGTTTTACTTCTAACTTGATGAAGTGTGAAGATTTTTCAGAGTTTATGAATCCTACGTCTCAATTTATTTTTTAAATAAATGGCCAATTACTAGGAAATTACTCTGTGCTGCATGCTGTGCTAAGACCCTTGGCTGTATGAGCTCAATTAATTCTGAAGACAACAAACACTTTATAGATTTTTTTCATGCTTATTTTTATTTATTTTCACCTACTTGTAATGTAGAGTAACAAGAAAGAGAGAGAGAGAGGGATTTTATTTGCTGGCTCATTCCCCCCAAATGTTTGCATCAGCCAGGGCTGTGCCAGGCTACAGCCAAGAACCCAGAACTCCATCTGGGTCTCCCTGGTGGATGGTAGGGGCCCAAATACTTGGGGCATCATCTGCTGTCTCCCAGAATGCATTAGGAGGAAGCTCAATCAGAAGCAGAGGATCCAGGCCTCAAACCAGCACTCTGATATGGGACACAGATATCCCAAGTGAGGGTTTAACCTGCACCACCACACCACACCACCCACCCAACCTTTACTGACTTAAATTGTTTTCCTTTAGATTTGAAGTAACATGTTGGTTTGCAGAGAGATGACCAGGCAGTGGTAACAACTATGGGTTGCACATTCACCTATAGAAAGGAGGAATAAATAAAAAAGCTTTTACAGATGATTTTTATCAACCTAGACAAAACACACTGGCTCCTTGACAATCTATTCGTCTGTCTTGATCAACCTCCAATGAGCCAAGACAATCACTGGACTTCGGGCCCAGTGCAACCATGTGAATGCACTCCACCTGGCCCTCTGAGCTAGCAAACCCTTCATCTCACACAGTTCATGAGCCAAGAGGGCAAGGTGTAATGGCAGAAAAAACAACTCTAGGTTTAAATTTTATCTTCGACTTCAGGCACGACAATCGCCTTTGCTTAAATTAGAAAAAGGTGCCCCACGTGCAAAGAGTTTGATGCAGTGCTGGTAGGCAGATGGCACCGTGGGCCTTTCCTCCAGGTGCATGCAGTTCAGTGCCAGGCCGGGGCTCAGTGAGAAGAGCACAGAGCCGGATTTCAGCCCCAATTCACCCCACGGGCGGGCATCCCTGAACAACCTGCAGAACTGTGTGCAGCAAGGCCTCCATCAAGAGAAACGAGAGTGTCCCAAAGTGACAGTCCATGGACCCCAGCCCAAAAACAGATGGATATCATTGTTCTGATCACATTTGAAAGAATTTGAATTGCCTGTTAACCTTAACAGCTATGAGATTTCACACAAAATGATTTCAAGGTTTTCTCAACAAATTAGAAAAGATCTGGACAAACTGGCTCTGCATTCCTGCATAGCAAATTGGATTGGAGTTCAGAAGTGCTGTCTACTTTACACATTTACTTATTTTTTTATTTTATATCTTGGATTTCATTCCATATTAGCACATACATAACTACCATATTCTTTTTTAAATTATTATTTGTATTCAATTTTTGAATGAATGATACTTGCATGTAGTACAAAATTGAAAAGATGCAAAACGTTATAAACACACAGCATAAACACACAACTACCCAGAGCTACTCAGCCAGAGGTAACCAGTGCTACCAGTTATTTGTGTCCTTCAGAGATGTTTCATGAATGCACAAGGAAATACATATGCAGGATTTGTAAGACATCATCAACTGCAAAATGCGCCATTATTTTGTGTTCACCAAAAGAAAAATTATCCCAGTAAAATCATGACACCATGCCTTAAGGATGCTCCTGCCTGAACCAGGAATCAGTTAAGTCAGCTCCCTCATTGCTCATTGAAATTTCTCCCATCTATTCAAAGGGCTGGCCAGTTTTTTCCACCTTCTATTGGGTGGCTTGGAATCTGGCACACAGTATCTCAGTAAGAAAATGTAACATGACTTCAGCTGCATTAGACTTAGCTGTTGCTTTGATGTCTGTATGAGAGTACTTCAAACAATTTATGGGAAAATTGAACTAGAAAATAAGCTTATTTTTGTGTCAAAATTGTGAAAGTCATGCAGAATTTTTTCATCACATACATTTTCGTGAACTTTTGATGACAGTCTCTTATACATGGATGTCAATTTTCTTACACACCAAAATAAACTTAAATTGTAATTCCACTTTCCATGAACTTCTACAAGCAACCTCACATACATAATTAATAGATGCTATTCCCCTAATTTCTTGTGCTATACAAAGTGAGGTAGGAATCTCACTGTATTTTTTTCCCAATGCTGTCTCTGTTTCCTGTTGTCTTCCCTTGGACCACTTCACTTACATTGTTCGAACCCTACAGAAACTTTAATTCTCAATGCCTGGACTAATGGACAGCTGGCTGCACAATGCAATTACCAATCTCAATGATAGCCCATGTGCAATGAGGGGTGGGGGGGCTCAGCACAGGAAGCAAGGCCCTCTCCGTAAGACCCCATGTAACTGTGCACCTAGGCTCAACTGGGAAAAGCCCTGAGGGAGCCTGAGCATGACTGGGGTTGTGAGGTTGCCTGAGCTGGGGCCTTCTGACCTCTGGCTTGATTTGCCTCCCTCTAGTAGGTGACATGTGTGAGTCACTGGTCAGGGAAGCAAAGAAACCAAGCAAGATTCGAATCAATACGAGGCAACTTGATGAAGAATGGAGCTGAAATTTAAGCCTAGGAATAGGTTTCCATGTTAACAAGAAACATATAATAACTTGGATGCACATTGACCTGGTTGTTCTAAGACAGATGCACCTAAATTATATCTGGGACTTCAAAGATTAAATTTTTAGATTTGAGTTCTCTACTTGAGTACCCTAGGGCACCTGTGAACAAGCTACTCTCTGGGACTCCATCTAATAGTCTAGTCTACCTAGGGATGTGTTTACAGTAGAATCTAAATCAAGGTTCTTAAAGTTTTTGCACAATAGATATATGTGAAATACATGTAATTTTGTATAAATTTCAGAGAAGTCAGACTTAATTATGTCCTCCTATTGTTTCCTATACATGACTGCCCAGTGCTTGTCTTTACGCATATCCAAGTGTCACCTATTTTCTCATTGTCACAGAGACACTATTTAATGGTTCTCAGCAACTATACACTAAAGATATTTCTCAACTCTTATTCCTTGAGAGAGTAATAAAATAGCCTGGTAGAGGATACTCACAGCCCTAGTATCTAAACTGCTTCCTCTGCCCCCATGAGAGAGCCTCCTACTCCCAGAGTAAACACACATGCCCACTTTCCCAACATCTATGCAGCCAGGGCCCAGACCACAGGCTTATTTCTACCCTAGACTTGGAATTCGAAACTGGTCACACAAAAGAACAGAACCACTCCCCTTCTTCTGGAGAAGGTGACCACAGCCACACAAGCTCCTCTCTGCTCCTGGAGGCAGCAGTGGCAGCTGTCTCTGCAGCAGTGCCTGGCCTGGAGGTGGGGGGAAAGGGAGGCAATGCCAGGGACAGTGGTCTCTGACAGCACAGGTTCACTGTGACATTTGGGCATTGTGCTTGGCTGATTCTCTGATCTGAACTAAGAGCGAGCTGTCCTTTAATAAATTCCTATTCTGCTTAAATTAGCTAGTTGGTTTCTATTGTTCACAACTACAAAGCTGTGTGACATAAACATTATCCTTCTTGAATGAATACAATGAGTTAGAAATTATTTTCCACTAAGAGATTTCTTGGAAAGCCAGCTATCATAGTGGCTTGCGGATTAGGGGGACCAGAATGTTGAAACTACACAATTAAACTATAATACTGTATTTCCCTTTTGCACCCTAATAAGTTGTAAAAGCAACAGCAGCAAAAATGTTAAATACCGAGAAACCTCTTGAGCTATTCTTCCATAATTCCATCAATTACTTTGTTACGATGATAAATTTATGATCATTTGGAACTAGCCAATGAGACAGTGTGCATGTCATACGCCCCACAGTGCCAGCCCCCCGAAGCCAAGGGGGATTGCCAGGATCCCCAGGATCCCCAAATCCTCAGATATTCAAGTCTCTTCCATAAAATGGCATAGTATTTGTGTATTATCTATATGCATCCTCCTATAGCTTTCCACAATATTTAATGTTTAATGTAAAGATCACATAAAAGTTGTTATAATGCATTGTTGAGGAAATAATAACAAGACAAAATATTTATATGTGTAGAATAGACACAATTGTTTTCTAACTATTTTCAACTGCAATTGGTTGAATTTGTGGCTATAGAACCTGCAGATGCAGAGGACTGACTATATGAGGTACCTCGAAAAGTTGTGGAAAATGCTTAAATGGCTTATTTCAGTGCAAAAGTTTTTCAGAATCCATGTATAATGTTTTCATACTATGCCTTTCCTTGAAATTTTTGAAGATGTTTATATATACATTTTTGAGTGCCTATTGTGTGTCAGGACCTCCACTGGATGCTGGGTCAGATTCGTAAAAGAAAGAAGCTTTCCCTTTGAAATGAGTAAGACATTTCAACATAGTGTTACAAGTATTTTAACACTGCTACAGGGAGAGAAGCAACCTGAGCCTATTTGGGGTAGTCAGGGGAGAGTGGACTTTACTGTCTGGATTGAGCTCTTTTCCAAAGGCCAAGGTGTGGCCAGGTTATGTTCTTGAGCATATGTGAATTTCTAAGGTAATAAGTAGTGAGAAATATAGTTTTATCTTTGTTATTCTGAAAAGTCTGTGCAAAACTTTCAGAGTGTTCCCTAGGTTTTTCTGTTCCAAAGGGACTAAAGAATTTTTGTTTAGGCTCCAGTGGGTCTAAATCCAGCTCGATGTGATTGTTGCCCGCTGCCTGAAGAACTGATGAGAGTCCCACTGTCTAACTGAACACCTGAGGCTGGCAAGTCTATAAAGAAGTTTATTTTGGCTGCTGATTTATGGGGCTGGGAAGTCCAAGATCAGATGGTGCAGCCACATCTGGTGAGGTCCTTGTGGTGCTTCAGCTCATGGCAGAGGGCAGACAGGCAGCTGGTGCACACATGAGGAAAAGCCACGGCGTGGACCTGCTTTTCAGCGCTTTTCAGTGAGCTGCGCCAGTGCCGCACAACTGAGAACTCACTCATGAGAGAAGGGTGGGAATCCATTCACAAGAACTCCTCCCCCATGACCCAGACACCTCCCATTGGGTCCCATCTCCCCACACTGCCACGTTGCAGAATTCAGGTTCCCACACAGGACACACTCAAACCATAGCACGTACCAATTTAGGTATTTTCAGCCTGCTTTTTATTTTGTGTATCTTGCCTTTATCTGTGGTGAAAACTTGAGTGGGAACAGGTATTCACTCATTCAGAGCTGATGGAGAAAACAGACAGACTTAGTAGGACCTCTGAGGGGCCAGAAGCTCTCCTGCACAGGAGCCTTGCCTGAGGCTTGCCATTTTGAGGGGCCCAGGGAGGCTGTGTGTGGGAGGAGAAGGCAATTAGTTCACCAGGCCATTCTGTCGCCAGGGCTACCTAAACTGGGAAGCAGGCATTGCGGTAACAAGGTGCAAGGTTTATAGTCTTGTTTCCCACCATAACGGCACTTAAAGCTTTTCCTGGGGAATTAAGCAGGCCCAATCCTCATCTTCTGCACTTCCCACCCCAAATATTGCTTCCATTTTGAAGGAGCCATTTTATTCTATTGTGAAAAATAAATAAATGGCACAAAGAAATAAGAGAAACTCTTGTGAGCAAAACTTACAACAAAGGAGCTTGCTGCTTAGAGAGTTAAAAAGAAAATAAAACTGCTCTGAAAGTTCAATTTAAGATCAGTGTTTGGAAGGGAGAGCGCATATTTTCACAGCAACCCAGTTATAAATGGTGATTGGGTTCCCAGATGAGCCCACAAAGGACTACTTAACTCAGTGTTCCTGTAAAATCAATCATGTTGTCTTAGCCCTGTAAAATATTTTTATGCCATTTGCTATTTTTCACTATACTTATTAATTTTCTACTATACAAGCTCACTGGAGCAAACTTTAAAACTGGAGAAAAGTTTAAGAATGAAAATTCTCCAGGATCTACCTCCTAGAGATAACAATATATTCCAGTTACAGACTTACTGAAATATGATTAACACACAGTGAATTATAATATTTACAATGTATAATTGAGGGCAGGCATTTGACCTACCAATTAAGATACCCACATCCCATATCATATGACTGAGTTTGATTCCTGGGTCAGTTACCTATTCCAGATTCCTGTCAATTCAGACTTTGGGGATCAAGTGGCTCGGTTTCTGCCACCCACATGAGAGACCTGAATTGAGTCCCTGTCTCCTAACTTTAGTTTGGCTCAGTTCTGTCTGTGGGGCCATTTGGGGAGTAAACCAGAAAATGAAGTCTCTGTCTCTCTCTCTTTCTTTCTTTTTTCTCCCCACTGCCCCAGAAGAAAATGTATAATTGGGCACATTTGACATATGTGTATACCTGTGAAACTATCCTGTCACCACAATCAAAATAATGATTCAATCTATCACTCCCAAACATACACAAGATAAATCCCTCATACACAATAGTTATCCCTCCCTCTCACTCCCATGCCCAGCCAAGCACTGATCTGCTATCTGCCACTAAAGATTAGGTTATATTTTCTATAATCTCATGTAAATGGGTTTATGTAATATCCACTCATTTTTTTCTGTATGCTTTCATTTGGTATAATTATTTTGAAATTCATTCACATTGTAACCTGCGTCAATTGTTTTTAATTGCTAAGTAGTATTCTGTCAAATAGTTACAACAGTGTATCTATTCATCCACTAATGGGTATTTGTGTTGGGGCTAAGAAAACAATTTCTTCAATGAAGGCCTCAAAAGAAGTCTCAGAAGCAAACTTTCTCTCTGACTTCTCCTGCCTGTTGTGTTCCCCCCTCATTCTCCTGTGAGACCAGCCATAAAAACTAGAATTTCTCTTCTCTGAAACCAGAATCCCTTTTCCCCAAAGTCAGTCATAAAACTTAAAACCATTACTCTAACTTTCCCCTTACCTTCCTGTATAAGAGTTAGCCATAAAGAAATTAAGAGCCTCATGCTAGGAAGAGTCTTGCCCCATACCTAATAGGAAGAAATGATATAACTGAAGGGCCAATAAGAATCTGAACAGACAGGCTTTGTAGGGTTTTCCCCTCAGTTCATAGCTATTGCATTGTGACATCTGGTCTATCATATTTCTACACAGTTGCCTATGTTCATTGAACTTAAACACAAAAATGGAAAGTTCACCCTGGGTCTTTGGTCTTCATTCTGAAGTCTCCCATGTCACCTAAAACTATGATCAAATAAATGAGTTATGCTTTTCTGTTATTAATCTACCATTTATTATAGGAGTATTGGCTATGACCCCTTATGACAGGCAGGAAAAGATTTTCCCTCTTTCCTACTCCTATGTGGGCTTTTTGGTATCTTTTCCCAATATCAATGACCAAGACTCCAAATCTCTGACACTCACTGGTGTCCAATAATTCAATTATGGCACCAACCACCTGATGACCCTCTTTTCAGGTTCTATAATTCACTCAACTAATTCACAGGGTTTGGAAAAGCACTTTACTTATGATGACTGCTTTATCATAAAGGATTCAACTTAATAGCTAATGGAAGAGATTCATGGGGCAGGGATGGGAGGATGGAAAGAGCCACCTTCCAAGCATCAACTCAGAAGGTCTCTGACCACTGCTTTTGAAAGTTTTTATGAAATCTCGTTCTGTAAGCATGGTTAGTCATTAGTCAATAGTCACCCCATCTCACTTCTCAGAAATGAGATAGGGGTGAAAGTTCTAATCCCCTAAATATGGATTTGGTCTTTCTGGTGACCGATTCTACCCTGAAGTTATCTGGGGACTCTATTGTGAGTCACTTCATTAGCATACATTCAGGTAAGGTCAAGAAAGACTTGTTATAAATAATCAAAGATATTCCTACCACTCAGGAAATCACAAAAGTTTTATCAGACATGTGATTTGCAAATATTTTCTCCCAGGCTATGGCTTGTCTTTGCATTCTCTTAATGATATATTTCAAATAGTGGGAGTTCTTAATTTTGATAAAGTTCAATTTATCATTTTAAATGATTTATGCTCTGTTGATGTCTTTGACTAACCCAAGGCTATACAGATTTTCTCCCATGCTTTCTTCCAAAAGTGCTGTAAATTCTATTTCACTTATAGGCATAAGATTAACTTTTAGTTAATTTTTGTATGTGGTATAAAACATAAAGCGTAAGTCTAAGTTCTTTTTTTTTTTTCTCTTTATGGGTATCTAAATATCTTAGTGCCACTTGTTGAAAATACTTTCCTTTTGCTCCTAAATCACCTTTGCCCTTCTGTTAAAAATTAGTATATATAGTAAGGCTCAATATTTCCAATTTGTTCCACTGAACTCTGTGTCTAACTCTCATTATCTTGACAAATGCAGCTCTGTAAGTCATGTTGATATCGGGTAGCGATAGTCCTCCATTCAACCACTGAGGAAATGTATGAGAAACATCAGGCTGGGAGCTTTCCAGTGTTTCCCCCACACCTCCTATTTCTGTGAACTAGATAGAGTCTCCACTGCGTAGATATGAAAACTCAGGCTTAGAGAAGCAATGTAACTTGACCAAGGTTGTCCTGATAACAAGTGTTAGGAGCACTTAAAAGTACTTGGCTCTTAGAAAGTCCTTAGGAAGGACTCATTTACCCACGTGCACATCACTCTTTGCTCTAGAAATAGAAAAGGAGCCTCTCCAACTTCCAAAGAGGTGAGGACAGCACGTTGAGAAGATTCCTGGAAGGGCAATATTAATACTGTGACACCAATAGGTATCAAACTCTTGATTAACTCTTTCCTTTATTTTACCTAAAATTCATAAAAGATCTAGTGACAACCCCTCAGAACAGAATAAACTCTCCTACATCATTGCTCCCTCACTTGTATCTTGTGCCACCGGTGCCAACAGGATGGAAGTGGAATAAGAACTGTCTAATTCTATCAAATTCCCATTGATCAGCCTCCCCCTTGCAAGCCTTTGGGCTGTTTACCATTCTTAGGCAGAGAGAATACCAGCTATTGTCTTTCAGACTCAAACCCTCCCTTCTAAACTCCACTGCCTCATCATCTGGTGCACTGTTAGACTCTACCAAGGGGGAACTCTGGAGGAGGACTGCCAAGTAAGGCAGAGAGGACTTGCTCCTTCCTGCTTGCTTCGTGTTGGCTTTCACAAACATTTAGCCTAGCAGTTAAGACACTAGCTGGAGTGTTCATGTCCCTTATCAGACCATCTGAGTTTATCTTCCTGCTAATTGCAAACCCTGAGAGGCAGCAGGCAATGGCTCAAGTAATCAAGTCCCTGCCACCACATGGAAGACCTGGATTGAGTTCCTATCACCCAGCTTCAGCCTAGCCCAGCCTAGGTCATTGCGGGCATATGGGGAGTTCATCTAAGGATGGTAGCTCTATTTCTGCTTGCCTCTGTCTCTCAAATAAATAATTTAAAATGTTTTTAAAAAAGAATACTTGAGAATAGTGGCCCCTGGGTCACATTTCCTAGAGATACCTTAAATGCACTGGCCTTGGCATCTTCAGCTATGAAGAAATGAAGTAACCACCAATCCTGGCTCCAGAAAAATTGGCATGAGCCTCCTTATCTTGGAAAAAAGACACACAGATGGGGTACAAGCAGTGCCCCTCACTCGAGGCAAGGCAGCTAACTTGAACTGAGGTGGGGACAGGGAAATTGTGCCCCCTTCCAGGAACACCTGAGCCCAGAACTCCAAGTTCATTCAACTCCTGCAAGTTGATTAAGGGTTTATTGTTAATATTGTGGATCCTGGTGCCAGTCTGTCCATATTCAAACTCCACCAGTGCTTACTAGCTGTAGGACATTGGACAATTTTATTAACCTTTGTGTGCTGCAAAAGGGTTTTGTAAGGGTTTTAGATGAAGCATTTACAAAATGAGTAATCACAATCAAAATGAGAGGATGATCTGTGTGGGTATCAGAGTAAGCAGGGGAGAGAACACTTGTCCAGAGAAAATGTTTTGGCACGTAAGAGTTACGTTTGTTAAAAATTCTTCAGGTAGCAAGGAAAAAACCTAAAACAGTTGGCTACCCAGGGAGGTTTATTAGCTCTAAACCAGTCTGGAGTAAGGCGGCCTCAGCACATCAAAGCTGCTTCTGTTCCTGTTTCTTTTCTGCCGTCCCCAGCAGAACGGCTTTTCCCTGAGGCTGGTCCTCTTCTAAGCATTTCTAGATGGCTGCGGCAGCTCTCGGTGCCACAGCCTCCAGACAACGTACAGGGCATTCAGCACTTTCACTTGCCAGGAGGACAACCTTTCCCAGGTTCCTCTCAGGCTTTCCCAGGAGGCTTCTCTTTCATTCTCATTGGCTAGGCTTGTTTCTCATACTCATGCCTAAGCCAGTCACTGACAAGGCGGAATGAACCCCTCAAGGTTACTTAGACCAATGTGATTCACAGCTGGGAGCGGGGGTGGGGGTGGGGGTGCTCAGTTTCTCTCCAAACAAATCCGGGTTAAGAAGAAGAAAGGGAGAAATGACCGATGCACAGACAAACAGCAGTGCCAACTGTATTGGCGTTTTCAGCACAGTCCTTGGCCTATGCATAAACTCAATCCTGTGTCCAGACTGGCAACACTGCACATTTAGGGGAATTTGTTAGGTACTCTTCTTCCAACTTCATCAGGACTTCGATTTATTTTCCTAGACCCAAAACACACACACACACACATACCTACATAATTAGGAGTATTTTTCAGTTAGGAGGAGTGTGAGGCATAGAAAAGAGAGAGAGGAGTGGAGGGGAGGCTGGAGCTGAATAAATTGGCTTGTCAACAAAGGACAGCAGGGGAAACATTAGCAAGAACAAGGACGGGAGCTGGAGCGTCCCCAAGCTCAGAAGCTGGGGACACGAAGGGACAAACTCAGGAAGGAATGTTGTTTAAAATGTGTGTGCATCTGAGGAGCAGCACAAAAGGGTGAGCCAGAGAGGGGAGCCTGGGAGCTGGGAGCGGGAGCTGAGAGGACGCTCTTTGCAAGCAAGTGGAAAATAGCCTTCGAATTTCAATAGCAGCAAGCCAAGTACCAGCGCTATTTTGCCTTAACATGAAATCTCGGCTGTCCTGAAATTACACGACTAAAAGCCATAAGGCAGGGAAAAGGCGTGGAAAGGAATCAAATCCAGCAGAGACTGGAGGCTGAGACCTGGTGGCAGCCCCCTGCCAGAGACTCACAGACACAACTCAAAGAGCTCCTGGTGGAGAGGTGGGGGGAGCCCGAGCTGCCAAGCTCTGTGTCTGCCAGACCTGTTTACTTTTTCATGCCCAGACCTTGAGGGACCCTTTGGCAGTGTTTACTGGGGGCCCAGACCTCATTCTTGGTATCCCACAGTGCTAAGGCTGGGGGCAGAGTCTCAGTCTGATAGTCTACTGACTGGGAGGTGGAGAAAGATCTGGAATCCCTTTAATCCCAGGATCCTTTGGTGGCTGCAATCTTTTGACAAACGGTTTTAATAATTGGATCCAGGGAGGGCAAATTCAACCCTTTTGATTAGTGATACTGCAAAAATAAGGAGAACAATGAGAACTGGTTCTTTGAAAATTTTCTTTGAGAAAGTATGGCGTTTGCTCAGAAGAAGCACTTTAATAAGCCATGGAAGGTGCTCACCAGCATACAGCCTCATGCACAGGCACTCGGTGTTGTTATGTGCACAGACAGCAAGATGCTGCTCCCTTCAATGTAACTGCTCTACCCTCCCAAAAGGCTTGGTGAGGGCCAGCACTGTGGCACAGCAGGTTAAGCTGCTGCTTGGCATCCTATACTAGACTGCTGATTCAAGTCCCGACTGCTCCGCTTTCAATCCAGCACCCTGTTAATATGCCTGAGAAGCAGCTGATGATGGTCCAAGTGCAAGGGACCCCTTGCAACCCATGTCGGAGACCTGGGTGGACTTCCTGCTTTCTGGCTTCAGCCTGCTCAGCCCCAGCTGTTGCAGCCATTTGGGGAGTGAACCAACAGATTTAGATTTCTCTCTCTCTCTCTCTCTCTCTTTCTCTCTCTCTCTCTCTCTCCTTCTCTCTCTCTTCTTCCCTCCCTCCCTCCCTCTCCCTTTCAAATAAATATGTAAATAAATCATTTAAGCAACAATAAAATATTTGGTGAAGTCCATGGCAGGGTTGCAGTCACATAGAAGAAGTATCTTCTAATCTTCTATAGCACAGTAGGGTAACTGGTTGACAATAATTATATATTTCAAAATAGCTAACAGGATTTTCAATAGTCCAAGACAAAGAAATGATGATGTCTGAAGTGATGAATATAGCAGTTACCCAGATGTAATCACTCATTGTATACACATATGTCAGACTGTACCCCAAAAATATGTACAATGACTATGTTTTTTAATTAAAATTGTTTTAAAAACATTTTAAAAGAAGTCTACTCAAACACAAAAATGTTTGTTGAGAGTATTTTTTTTTCTGGAAACTAAAGGAGAAGCTCTTTCTTGCTCCTGAGATGAATCATGGAGTGAAATAATCAGCACGTGTGGCTCCTAGAGTCAGAGGGACATCTCTGCTGGCACCCGAGTCCCACAGCAAAGCCCTGTCTGATACCTGAGCAGGTGGGCCAGAGTATCAACCAATCCACCGAAACACCAACCAGCGGGAACCTATGAGGCTCTTGCTTCATGTTAGGTACAAATGAAAGCACACGCCACAGCTACAAACTCTGGGAAAGGCACATCCTTCACAGAACTGACAGTCCACCTTGGGGTCCAAACCCAAGCCAATGAGGGGTTAACGTGTGCATTCATGACTACAAGGACAGATGAGAATAGAGTCCAGGGAGACTGAGAGTCTCGGGTGAAGGAGAATTTTATGAAGGAGCAGTGAGGCCAGACCCAGCCAGAGAGGAAAATGGCAAGTGAGGACTCCAGGGAAGCGTGGAGGCAGAGACAGGGAGGCAGGGGCAAGTTTGCAAACGTGAGGGATGCTGGGTATTCTAGCATGAATCTGGGCAATTCCTTGACATGGGCATCAAGAGAGGACAAAAAAACTGTCAGGACAAAAACAGTCCCCATAACCCAGTGAAGGAGGACTCCCTACCCATGCGAACCAGGACACCAGTAAGATGGGCGAACTTCGGAGCAGGAGGGCTACAGGGTAGACCTGACTGTGGTTCATAACCGTGTGTGACCAAGGACAACAGCCACCACGGCTCCCAAATACCACATCAGAGAGCAGAGATGTGTTTCTTCTTCACAGAAACAGTGTCTTACCTTCCTGCAAAAGTCAGGAAAATCCGTCTAGATCCAAAGGAGACTCTCTCAGAGAGACATCTGGTTTCCCAGAGTGCTCCCAAGCCTGGGGATCCTGGGGACAGCGGCCCCTGCTTGCGGGCTTCAGTCGGTTGGTATTCTGCCTCTGCCTCCGACAGGAGGAAATTGCCGATGCTAGTCTCACACAAGGAATTAAGGTCAGGACAATACAGGACTTTACAATCCAGTACAAGCCGCGTTTATCCAGAGCTTTTCATGCGTGGCATCTTAAAGCTCTTTATGACCCTTTAACAAAAAGGAAAAGAAAAAAAAATGAATTAAAAGAGAAAACCTTCTCAAAATCCAAACCCCCACTGAACTAAATGAGCCATTGAGAGTGAATAGGACTTAACAGCGGCCTTCGGAGTGGGAACAGAGGTCCCACTCGCACAGAACAAGAACAACAGAACCAAAGGAAACCACAGCTCCGAGAGGGCTGCCCGGGGCCTGAACCCCTTGGCCTTGGGACACTGATGCTCTTGCATCTGCAACTGGCACAGGAGGTTTGGGTGGGGGTCGGGAGAGAGGGCTCTGGTCTTAGGATTCTGTGAGTGCAGAGCCTGAAAAAGACCCTTTTGGTCAGCACCAGCCTCAGCGTTTGCTCCACCCATGCTGGCCTCACCTCCCCAGCGGCTGTTGTAGCAGAACAGGAAGTTGTCCTACTGGGTGCCTTTGGATCCCGGTGCTAATATTGTGGTTCACCACCCAAGCTCCCAGGGCCCTCATGTTGGGCTTCATGCTCCACTTCTTGGGAGCCCCACACCACTTCTACCACCCCCTCCTGCCCCTAACCCCCAGGCTCTCCCTCTGGAGCCTGTCTCTTGCATAGAACCAGCTCTTGACTTGGCCCCACCTGCTACATATAGAAGTTGTACGGGATGAAAATTTTTCAACATGATACTTATCTCAAAAATACATTATATTTGAAAGAGATCTCCAGTGTTGTAGCCAGAGAAGGACCTAGAATTTCCATGGAGGTGGAGGTTGTTCAAATTAGGTATCACCAACAGTAGGTGTCCAGGGTTGACTTGGTACACTAGAGACCAGTGAACGAGCTTTCTCATGCTCATAGGAAGTATAAGTAGCACGTCTTGGGTTGTTGACAAAATAAACTGTTGACTTCATAAGTCAGTCCCTAGGCAACGGAGTTACTTTCACTGACATGTTTAGGTTTGCTTTTTTATTTTGAATTTCCTGCTGCTGCATAGAACTGAAGCCCCAGCACAAGATGAGATCAGTTATAAAGAAAAATCAAAGAAATTACCTTTTTGGGAAAATAAAGATTGTGGTGTATGGATTTTTGTTGGCACTGTGACACCAGCTCCCCAGAGATTTTGTAAGGACCAGAGAATCACAGGCAGCCAGAATGCCCTGCAAGGTTAGTGTGTGGTTTGCTGAAATGTGTATCCAATAGCCACAAAGCTACTGGAATATTAGCCAGATGGTGGAGAATACCTGTCTTCCTAGGCTCAGTCTTTGGAACTTACTATCATCCGTGGGACTGAAGGAACTCAGTGACTCCCAGTGCCTTCCTGATAGCCAATTATGCAGAAGAACCAGTGGAGAAGGAAACGAGAGTGGGTGGAATGATGCTGCACACACAGCAAACACTGCCGTGTGTGTACAGTCTGACTTCCCACTGCCAAGGCACACTTGGTCTGGACGTTGTCTCTAACCTCCAGAGCCCCCCGCCTGGGCATAGAGCAGACTGCAGTGACTAAGTTCCTAGGAGCAGTACTCTGCCAATGCTGATCCAGGCTGATGCCTACTCTACCCCCCTCACCCTTTGAATGGGGCAACTTGAGGGGGCTGTCACTCCCCCCAGCAGCCCACAGTGACAACTTGCTGAATGAGGCACACTCTGGCAACTGCTTTTCCTTGCCTGCCTACTTGCTTATTCTCTGATTGGAGATTCCTGGGATCGCTTCCCAAGTAAACTACTTCTCACTCAACTCTATGTTTCAAAGCTTGCTTCTAGTGGGAATTCAAACCAAGAAAAATGACTCAACTTCTACAGATCTAGCTTTATTCTGGAGTGAATCTAGGAGTTCACTTAGTAACTCAACAAGTGCTTGTTGGGATCCTGCAGGAGCAGGCACTGGGTAAAATGCTGGAAATCTGTGCAAACGGGTAGATCAGAGTTACTGTGAGGTGGGAAAGGGCTGGTGGGCCACTGTGGTGCCCACCCTCGCTGGACAAAGCCAGGCCCAGATGGACTGGCTGGCTGAGTCTGAAGAGGAAAGAACCAGCTCGGAGAGGCCTCTGATCTGACGCCCACTGTCCTCCCCAGCCCCCCGCAGCACAAAAGCCTTTTTATGATGTGAGGCATGAGAAAGCAGTCGTGGCAACTTGTGCTCAGGGAAATGAGTTGCAGGGATAAAGAGCCGTAGTGCACCCCTTGTGTTTGTCCAGGTGTCTGTTCGCATAAGAGGCGCTTCCAGGGTCTGACCTGCTGCGGGGGCTCATCCGGACCTTTGAAGCCTGCAGCCCTCCCGGCCGTTAATCCTGCCCAGCAGCCTGGGAAATGGATGTTGCTCCAGGGGTGGGCCCCTGCACGTCACAGGGAGCAGTGTACCCCGAGGGGCCCAGGGTTGCATGCAGACTTTACCAGTCGGGGGTCCCAAGGAGAATCTAACTGGAAAAGAAACAGTGCGTAAAAGTGACAGGCTTCAGAGCTGAGAAACTGAAGACTGAAGCAGCTGAATCAATGGTCTCCACATGTTCACCAGCCTGTCCGGCTGCCTTCCAGGGGCACCGCCGCAAGGCAGTGATGAAGTCGGCACTCAGGGATCCTTACCCGGGTTGTGTCAGATGAGCACGAGCGGCCTCCTTTCCTGTGTTCAGTGCTGCAGTTGCTAATGGCCTGTTTGCACTCCGTGTGCAGAGCTCACCCCAACTCAGTGCTGAGGGTCTGTCTTTAGATTTGCACAAGCCAACAGCATACCCAGACCTTGACTTTAACAGAAATCAGTTACCAATATCAAGAACTGGCTGGCTGGTGCCGTGGCTCACTAGGCTAATCCTCTGCCTGCGGCGCTGGCACACCAGGTTCTAGTCCTGGTTGGGGCGCCGGATTCTGTCCTGGTTGCCCCTCTTCCAGGCCAGCTCTCTGCTGTGGCCAGGGAGTGCAATGGAGGATGGCCCAAGTGCTTGGGCCCTGCACCCCATGGGAGACCAGGAGAAGCACCTGGCTCCTGCCATCTCATCAGCGCGGTGCACCGGCCGCGGCGGCCATTGGAGGGTGATCCAACGGCAAAGGAAGACCTTTCTCTCTGTCTCTCTCTCTCACTGTCCACTCTGCCTGTCAAAAAAAAAAAAAAAAAAAAAAAAGATGAATTTCAGTGTTCAGTTCAAATAACAGAAGTGTCAAGACTGGCCTTTAACCTAGTGGTTAAGATACTCCATCCCACATCAGCGCCCCGGGTTCAATACCCAGCTCAGACCCTGGAAGGCAACAGTGGTGGCTCAATAATTATGTCCCTGCCACCTGTTTGGGAAACCTGGATCAAGTTCCCTTGCTCCCAGTTTTGGTACCAGCCCAGGCCTGGACATCGTAGATCTTTGGGGAGTAAACAAATGGATAGGATCTCTCTCTCCCCCACCCCTGGCCTCTCAAATAAACAACTTTTAAAGTATTTTAACTCCCTGTATAATTTTTAAAGAGAAAGAATTGTATTTTTGTCATCTTAATTGGTTATTTTTCACTTGAGTTTTCCCTAAAGCCAGATTGTGTTTGCAGCACTGGGGGTAGCTGGGGAGGAGGGAAGAAGGTAGAGGGGACCCAGTAATGAGCCTCTTCTGTCACCAAATCCATGGCACCACAGGCCTGACCGGTTGCCGCTCTGCTGTCGACCACCACATTCACGAAGACGTGAGTGTTTTTTCTTCTTATGAGAAAAATGTAAGCATTATCTTCAGAAATTAAAGCTGATCACCTATTAATGGAATTCATTTGATCTTGAATTTTAACCCAAATCTTTAACAAATTAACTGAAGATAATGCAACCTAATGAGATGGTGTGGGAGGAGTAGGGGGAAGACAGGGAACGAAGTCCAGAATTCTAGTTTATTTTCTTTCAATAAGAGCACTAGTGTTGACTGTGTGTCAGGTTTTGGACACTGGTCCAACTCACAAAGATCACATTATCGTGAAGGGATTAAGGCAAATATCAAAATAGTAGAGTATAACTTGGACAAAAATATCACAAGAGAATAGCCGTAAAAGTTAAGAGACCATCTTGGATGCTTTCATCTTTTCAACAAATGGCGCCCACCGTGGCCAGCACTGCTCCAGGGCGCTGAACCACACAATAAACAGAATAGACTCCATCCTGTGGAACTCGCAGTCTAGGAGAGACAGACAGAAAATAAACAAGCCTATCAAATAAGTAAGTAAACAGCTTACTAAAGATCTTTTAGATGTTAAGAGGAAAAGAAAATAAAACAGGAATCTTGACTTTTTTTTTTTTTTGCCAAACAGAAGGAGCTACTGGAGGCTTCTGAGCAGCAGAGTGAGCTGACGTGCGTGACGTTGACGTTGTAATAGACTCACTCTGGATGGAGGACAGCTTCCGATGGTATCTGAAGTAAATATCGGAGACTACCGTTGTCGATGTGTAATGAAAAAGCCCTGCACACCAGGTGTTGTGAGATTGGAGTGTCCTGGATTCTCTCATGCACTCCCCTCTCAACACTATGAGGTCAATTTGATAATTATTCCTACTATATAGTGATAAGGAGAATGAAGCTGCAGAACTAAGTAATTTGTCTAAAAGCTCACCCCAGCAGCAGGGAGAGCCACGCCTCTGTCAAATGTTCCAAGCACTGATCTCTTTGCTTCCAGGAAGTTCTGCTACACTAGATAACAAATTTTCCTACCCACTTTCATCATCCAGGTTTCCCTGGACAAAAACCTAAAAGAATTTCCAGCAGTGGAACCTCTTTTGAAAAGTGTTTGTGCCAGAACTCTAACAGGCACTAAGTTCCACCCAAGCCAAGAAATACTTGACTGTAATGGTCAAGGTAAGGAATACAAATGATAAAGCATATTATGCCAAAGATTTTGCAACGCAATTCAGTAGGAGTTACGAGGTATATTTCTGTGTTCAAAAAACATAACAAAGGGATACACTTGGTGCAGGGTTAAGATGCCACTTGGTATGCTGGCATCCCATGTCAGAGTGCCTGGGTTTGAGTCCCAGCTCCCCTTCCAAGTCCAGCTTCCTGCTGATGTGCAACCTGGGAGGCAGCAGATGACGGCTCAGGTAGTTGGGTCCCTGTCACCTATTTGGGAGATCTGGGTTAATTTCCCAGCTCCCAGCCAAGCCTAGTCCCAGCTGTTACGGGCATTTGGTGAGTGAACCAGCTGATGGAAGATTCTCTCTCCCTCTCTCTCTCAAATAAATAAAAAATGGATAAATAAAAATTGACAAAGAAAGAAAGACACTACAGGCCAAGCAAAAAGAACCAGGAAAACAGGAGGTCAATAACATTCAGGACGTGGCCGGCGCCGCGGCTCACTAGGCTAATCCTCTGCCTTGCGGCGCCAGCACATCGGGTTCTAGTCCCAGTCGGGGTGCCAAATTCTGTCCCGGTTGCCCCTCTTCCAGGCCAGCTCTCTGCTGTGGCCAGGGAGTGTAGTGGAGGATGGCCCAAGTCCTTGGGCCCTGTACCTCATGGGAGACCAGGAGAAGCACCTGGCTCCTGCCATCGGATCAGCGCGGTGCGCTGGCCGCAGTGCGCCGGCCGTGGTGGCCATTGGAGGGTGAACCAATGGTAAAGGAAGACCTTTCTCTCTGTCTCTCTCTCTCACTGTCCACTCTGCCTGTCAAAAAAAAAAAAAAATAACTTTCAGGACATTCGACTCTTTGTCCTTCAAACATGCCTTGCTCACTTATCACTTGATGTCTGTTTCTTGTACCTTAACCCTCACATATCTTCTTATCTTCTGAAAAAATCTTAGCTAAGCACTGTTTATTATCATTCTCAATTTATAAATGAAGAACCAAGCTTAAAGATAAGTAATGGCCAAGGGTATACAACAAGATGGCATCTTGGAATCTGACATCATTTTTGTTCATGCCAAATTCTATAGGCTTTTTAAATTGTACCACCCTGTCAGTTGGTTGGAGGGACAGGAGAGAAAAGGAGAGGAGGGAAGTGGGGGAAAGTGGGAGAAGGAGAAACACTATGTAATACAAGGGGTGAATGACTACCAGCAAAGTTCATGGCTACCTAAAATAATGCCCAGCTAAGTGGTGCAGGATGAAATGCCTCTTACCCAACAATGCAGCAGTGGAACCAAGTTACAAGTATAGCAAGTTGAATCTAGAAATGGCCAGGTACAAAATCAGGTGTTAGATATAAAACCAGCGAGGAATATGACCCAATTCTAGGTATGAAATATAAACTGTGATGCTACTGGGACATAGGGCAGTCGAAAAAATGGGGAAGCCCTGTGGTAAGAGTTGGGACATCATGGTGCTGGGTGAAAGAGAAAGGCATGGGGGCCAGCGCAGTGGCTCACTTGGTTAATCCTCTGCCTGTGGCACCGGCATCCCATATGGACGGTGGGTTCTAGTCCTTGTTGCTCCTCTTCCAGTCCAGCTCTCTGCTGTGGCCTGGGAGTGCAGTGGAGGATGGCCCAGGTGCTTGGGCCCTGCACCCGCATGGGAGACCAGGAAGAAGCACCTGGTTCCTGGCTTCAGATCGGCATAGCCTCGGCTGTAGCGGCCATTTGTGGGGTGAACCAATGGAAAGGAAAACCTGTCTCTCTCACTGTCTAACTCTACCTGTCAAATAAAGAAAGAGAGAGAGAGAGAGAGAGAGAGAGAGAGAAAGGCACATAATTTGCCTGGGAATGTGGCAATAGTTATTGAATAGAAGGCAGGCCCTCTGGGAGGGTCTTAGACCAAATGCTGGCTTCATTAATTGAAAAATTAGGTCATTCATTGGTGGAAGACCTATGTGGAGGCAAATCCTCCCCAGTGCTGAGATCAGGGCACAGGACTGTCCCATGTAACCATGGTGAGGCCCTGAGGCATCTTGGATTTATTATCAAGGGTACCTGCCCATACCTAGTATCTTTTAAATAAAAAATTATTTATTTATTTATTTGAAAGAGTAACAGAGAGAGAAAGAGAGACAGAGAGAAAGAGAGAGAGATCTTCCATCCACTGGTTCACTCCCCAATTGGCCACAATGGCCGGAGCTGCACCAATCCAAAGCCAGGAGCCAGGAGCTTCCTCTAGGTCTTCCCATGTGCGTACAGGGGCCCAAGGACTTGGGCTGTCTTCTGCTGCTTTTCTAGGCCATAGCAGGGAGCTGAATTGGAAGTGGAGAAGTTGGCACTTGAACTGGCACCCATATGGAATTCCAGCACTGTAGGCGGTAGCTTTACCCACTAGGCCTCAGCACTGGCCCCCATACCTAGTCTCTTATATCAATATTCGACTCATCCTTTCTGAATATTACAAAAATTCCCCAAGAGATTGACAGACTGATTTGATTCTTATTTAATAAACTGGAATGTCTTTTCCCTCTGTGAATGTTGTCTAAAGAAAGGAGTCTGCTGCATGTGTTTCAGATTCAATCTTATAATATTTTTATTCAAGAGTCTTTTTACCAAGCATTGACTTTTTTGAGGTTAGAAGATTCAAAGAAATTCCTTCTATTTCTACCATTTGCCATCCATAAAGGGTAGAAAGATATGAGAAGCAGTGTACCTGGTTCCTATAAATTCATATTTCTTATTTTAAAATTTTGGTATTATTTGAGTTATATTTCCTTAACCTTGAATGATGGAAAGCTTTGGCAATTATTTATTTTATAATAATCAAACCCATGTAGGATTCTGAAGCCTGAGGGATACTGTTTAGAAAAATAAAAATTAGGGAGCTGACATTATGGTATAGTGGGTAAAACTACTGGGCTACGACTCCAGCATTTGATATGGGCTCCAGTTTGAGTCCTGGCTGCTCCACTTCCAATCCAACTTCCTGCTAATGCACTTGGGAAAGCAGTAGAAGAGGGCTCAAGTCCTTGGGCCCCTGCACGCATGTGGAATACCCAGAAGAAACTCTGGCCCGGGCTTTGGTCTGGCCCAGCCCTGGCTGTTGCAGACATTTGAGGAGTAAACCAGTGAATGGAAGACCTTTCTCTCTCTCTCTCTCTCCCTCTTCTTCCTCCTTTCCCTCTCTCAAGTAAATAAAACAAATCTAATAAAAAAAGAAAAGAAAAAGAAAAATTAGGGTAAAGAGAGGCTGAGACTGATGGCCCCGTCATTGCCCCTTAAAGGTCAGGCGTCCTCCACCCTTGACAGTGCTCCATTGCTGTGACTTTCTCAGGAGATCGTGTGGCCCCTTGGTGAGCGAGGCAGCAAGCAGATGAGCAAATTAAGGCAAAGCCTGCAGGACTGAAGCTACTCATTTTCTCTGCATCAAAACTGGTGAGCAGCTCTTTCTCCAGATGCTGATGTAATACAAACTGAGGTCAAAATTATCACCCCCTCTTATGCTAAGTAGATAAGTCTCATAAAGGAAAAAACTAAAGGGGGAAGTTAAGGCACAGTTACATTTTGGTCTCTGGAAACATAAGGACAAGGCATGGCTTGGTGGATCAGTATCAAAATTGTCTTTAGTGAGTCTTATCCTACATTCCTATCTTATTACAGGCAGCTGCAGAAGAACCAGCAATCCCAAATGTACCCTAAAGGGCACAAGAGGATTAAATAATGTGTGCAGGATTTCCTGAGAAGCCTGTCAGACTTAAATTTTGGAAAATGTGGACCATGGTTCATACTCTCCAGAGCAATTGGCCCAATGAGTGATATCACTGATGTTCTGGATTTAATTTTTTTTAAAAGGCAAATCTATTTTAGACTTAAAAACTTTTACTTTCATTTTACCGTATTTTACATACTAGGGCTGCACTATTCAAAGCAGAAGCTGCTGGCTACATGTGGCTATTGAGGGCTTCAAATGTAGCTAGTCCAATTGAGATGCACTGGCCCAGATTGTGAAGAATTAGACTAAAAAATGTAAAATAGCTCACTAATCATTTTTGTATTGAGTACATGTTGAGACGTACATGTTGAGATGATAATATTTTGTATTTACTAATTTACACAGAATACATTATTAAACTTAATTTTACCCATTTATTTTACCCTTTCAAAGTAGCTACTGTAAAATTTAAAATTATGTGTAGAGTTCACATGAGCAGCTTGTATTGTATTTTCATCATATGATAATGGGAGACTTTGAGATTTTACCTCACTTACAAGCTAAGAAATCAGCCCAGCACAGTTCATAGTTGCTAGTAGAAGACAAATGACCTCTGGGTCAAAGAGGTAGGATAAGGCAGATGTTTGGCTTAACAGTTAATATCCCACATCAGAATCCTTGTGTTCCATACGCAGCTCCAGTCCCTGCCTGCAGCTTTCTGCTAATGCTGACTTTAGGGGGGCCCACATGGGAGGCCTAGACTGCATTCCTGGCTTAGTACAGGCTGTTGCAGGAATTTGGGGAGTTCACTAGTGAATGGGAGCGCTCTTTCGCTCTCGCTCTTGCTGTGTATGTGTGTGTGTGTGTGTGTGTGTGTGTGTGTTTCTCTGCCTCTCAAATAATATTTTGAAAAAGGAGGAAGGATGATTTATAACCCCCAGCAAAACCAGAGTATTATCTTCATTGTACCCACTCACCAAGCCGCTGTTACCCAGGGCCAGGTGACGCCAGCACATCCGTGTACTGCGTTACAAGCAAGGAAGTGTGAGCCTAGAGAATATGACTCTTTTATGAAGTGCAGTAAGCAGATTTGGCATTTGTTCCCGAGGAAGACACTATATCTTCCAAGGCTGTTAAATGTTACAAACATTTTTGAAAATGTTATCCAAGAAAGGGGATTGTGTTAGTAATTGCAGAAATCTGAGAGTCCTGTGGGAAATTGTCAACCAACATTCTCATTTCCTTAAGTTCTCTTTCCTTATATTATACATTTCTCTTTGAGAATGTTATGTTTAATGCAATTTAATATATATTGACCAAAAGTCAACCTGAGTCCTTAACCCACTGTAATTTCTAGAAGGATTTGTCATTTCCTTATTGAATTATATACCATTTTATATCTTAAATAGAGCTTCCCTCCTCTGAAAAGAACCCATTTTCTAGAAGTTATTCATTCAGCATTTACTTATTGGGCCTGGGGCTCTGCTGTAGGAAAGTAGGACAAGAATCAGAAAACATAGACTGATTCTCTGAACCCAAGCATGTAAGAAACATTTGGAAGCACTCACTGGGACTTGGAAAACGTTTGTGAAACTGGATAGTATTGGAAATGTCCTCAAAGCCTTCCCTCCATAGTCACAGCTCCCATGATGGCACACCTGTCTGAGCAGGCTCTGCCTGGCACAAACTCTACACCTTCAAAGCATTTTGCCCATATCAAATAATTCATTTTTCACAATGCAGTGATGAGCTTGACTAGTAAGTACTATTATCCAGAGCTGACTGGCCTAAGTCACTTGACTCTGGCCCCAGCAAAATCAAAGCAAGAGATGGATTCAGAATATCTGGCTACCACACTGCGTTTACATCCCTAGACCATGCCTACTTTTTGCTAAAAACCACTCCTTTCTGGCCTTTTAAATACATCCAGTAACTAACAAGTCATTGTCTAATACTGTATTTCCTATGATTAGTGCTTTTGGGTGATTGTATTTTAATTTTTTAAAAATTATGACTATTGGCCGGCGCCACGGCTCACTAGGCTAATCCTCCGCCTGTGGCGCTGGCACCCCAGGTTCTAATCCCGCATGGGAGACCAGGAGGAAGCACCTGGCTCCTGGCTTCGGCTCGGCGCAGTGCGCTGGCTGTAGTGGCCATTTGCAGGGTGAACCAACAGAAGGAAGACCTTTCTCTCTGTCTTTCTCTCTCACTGTCTAACTCTGCATATTAAAAAAAATTTATGATTTTTTTATTCATTTAAATAAGTAACAGATGCACACATGAAAGAAAAAAACAGGGAGGTAGTGGAGGATATGTACGCAATGGAAAGTATTTTATATTCCTCCACCATCACCCAGGCCCCTAGTTCCGCTCCCTGAAGGCCACTCTCTTATTAATTTCTTGTGAATACTTCCAGAAATAGACCGCATTTTTAAGTATATCATTTCTTTGTGCAATTGATAGGCTTGCTATGCATGTTTTGCTGCATCTTGCTTTTCTCAATTACTAATCTTCGAGATCATCTATATTGGTACCCTTGGTGCCTGCTTCTTTCAACTGTGTCACTTTTACTTAGCCTCCTACTAGGGGCATATAAATTGTTTCCAAGCCTTGCTGTTATAAACAGCACCTATTTAGCCAACCCTTACCCAGTGCTCATTTTGCGCCAGGCTCTGCCATGAATATCTGTATTTATGTCATTTCTTCAGTTCTGCTACTTTTCAGCTATTCTTGGACAAATTGTGTCTAACACAAAGTGAATTTATTCATTGAAGCTATAATTTGCATTTCCATAATTATGAGTGTATTTGCACATCTTCTCAATTGTCTGTTTACATCCTTTGAATGTTTTGCTATTAGGCTAATGATCTTTTACTTATGGATTTGTTAGATCTTTGAAATTATATTTATATCCTTTTTCTATTATGGCAGATAAAAATATTGTCCTAGTTTATGATTGTATTACTTTTCTTGCCTTGTAGACATTTTCCCTATTATGTAATCACATTTGCCAGTCTTTTTTATGTGACTTATGGGCTTTGTTAACTACTTGGGTAGATCTTTCCCATACTGAGGTGTTAAAATTTATTTTGTACTTTTTTCTGGTACTTTATACTTTCTTTACAGTTAAATCATTGACCCATCTGAAAATTATTTTGGCCTTAGTCAAGAAAAGAATCCCACGTTCTTTCTTCCAGATATCTGTTAGTTTCTACAATACTTTATAAAGACAATTTAAAAAAAAACTTGAGAGTTTTATAGTTTACTAATAAGACAATATTTATTTTACACAGAGTGTTTTGTATGTGAAGATGAAATTGTTCGTGGCCTTTCCCATCCAACTTCTCATTAGTAGTAAGTTTTTGTCCTTGAAGGCCAGGGTACAACTTGTAGCACTCAAGCTATGAAGTAAGGATACCAGGAGGCCCAAAGATAGGGACCTCAGTTCCCGATGCAGAGAAACTGTGAGATAACAATTGGGGTTGTTTCAAGTTACAACATTCTAGGCTATTTTGTTATGTAGCAATGGAAAATACAACGGACATAGATGAAGGTCTATGCAGAAGTGGGAGCCAAGGTTAGTTCTTTTCTGATTGTTTCTGTTATGTTGGAGAAGAAGGAAGCAAGATCATCAGCTAGGAGTGAGAGTGTAGCAACAGGTAATAGATATTTGAGAGTTGACGAAAAAGTATAAAAGAGTTAGAAGCGTAGGAATGTTAATGGACAAAGGAAGTATAGTCTGTTTGAAAAGTATCATTAGAGGCTAACTTAAGACAAGTGGTCATGGGTGTAACATGAGAGTAGTCAGCATGGCTGGGTAGTTACCTGTAGCCACCCCACTCCTGGTTGAGTGTAGGCACAGAGCAAACAGATTTTTGGCTGTTGCCAGAACTAGGATTTTGCCACATTGGCACAATAAAAGAAGATGAGGCAAAGAAATTGAGGGTGTATGCAATGTAACAAGTATTATGACACACCATGAGATATACACTGGTTAAATAGAAAAGTTGGAGAGAATGAAAAGATGATATGGTCAATGTTATAGATGTAACTGATAACAAATTATAGATCCATCATTTTCAAAGCTTTATTTATTTTATTTGAAAGGCAGAGTTAGAGAGAGGCAGAGAAAGAGAGAGCAAGAGAGAGGTCTTCCATCCACTGGTTCACTCCCCAAATGGCTACAATGGTAGGAGCTGAACCAATCTGAAGCCAGGAGTCAGGAGCTTCTTCCAGGTCTCCCACACGGGTGCAGGGGCCATGGACTTAGGCCATCTTCTACTGCTTTCCCAGGCCACAGCAGAGAGCTGGATCACAAGTGGAGCAGCCAGCACTCAAACCGGTGTCCATATGGGATGCCTGCACTGCAAGTGGCAGCCTTACCAATTTCCCCACAGTGTCAGCCCCAGATCTGTGTTTTTAAAGTCAGAATTTAGTAAAGTGACCTGGAATAAAATGAAGTGATGTACAATCACTTAGGAAAACAATACACCAGGGCTGGCCTTGTAGCACAGTGGGTTAAGCTGTTGCTTGCAATGTTGGCATCCCATCTGAGTGCTGGTTCGAGTCCTGGCTGCTCCATTTCTGATCAAGCTCCCCACTAATGTGGCTGGGGAGGCAAAAGAAAATGGCCTAAGTTCTTGGGTCCCCTGGAAGCTCCACCAGGTCTCCCCAGCGGTGGGATAAATGAGCAAGCTTCTGATGATGATGATAGGGGGCTCCACTGCTCTCAACCTCTTAGCATCACCCTTCACTCCACCTAGCAGCCCATGGAGTCATGCCAGGTTTTTACAGAGAAAGCTACCTAGCCCCAGGTTCTATTTTCCAGGCTAGAGACTGGTAGCCCCCTCAGGATGGCAGCTGTCTCTCCTTTCACCCCTAGTGCGTAGGAGGCAGAGTGTTTTTCCTTGTAGAGTGAGGAGACAGCTCTCCTTCACAAGGCAGGTCTCAGACAGACCCCCCCACCCAGAGTTAACACAGCTCCCTGAAGGGTAGACCTCAAAGCACAGAAGGGCCATAGTGGGAACAGTCTCACCACTATCATTTGTGGGTCCCGGGCGGGAGTCTAATGGAAGTCCACATTTATGCTTATCACTTTAAAAGATTTATTTATGTATTTTAAAGGCAGTGGGACAGAGAGAGAGAAAACTTTCATCCACTGGCTTACTCCCCAAATGTCTGCAACAGCCAGGGCTGGGCCAGGCTGAACCCAGGAGCCAGAACTACATCTGAGTTTCCAACGTAGGTAATGAGAACTCAAGTACTTGAGCCGTCATCTGCTGCTTCCCAGGTTCTTTAGCGGGGAGCTGAATCAGAAGCAGAGTAGCTGGGACATGAATTGTCACTCCACTATGGGATTGGACATTGCAAGCAGTCACTTAACCTGCTGCACCAGAACACACACCCATATTCTTATCATTTTGACCAATAAAATGAAGTCGCAGAATTTCATTCAACCTGTCCAAGTTGTGTTTTTGATAAGAATTATTATTCTTGCTAAATTTGGTTTGATCAGCAATTAGGGGATTTTCCATCTATTAAAAAGACTAAATGCCATTTTTAAATCTACAAAACCAGATGCCAGCAAGAAGCAGACTAGAGGGGCTCTCATACACTGCTGGTAGATGTGCAAATTGCTGTAGCCACTTCGGAAAACACTCTGGCTGTTTCGCACCAAGTTAAATATACACTTACCAGATGACCCAGCAATCCACTCTTAGATATTTACCAAAAAGAAATGAAAATATATGTCTACACAAAGACCTGTAGAAGAAGGTTTATGGCAGCTTTATTCATAATCATCCAAAGCTGGAAACAACCCAAATGTCCATCAACTGGTGACTGCCAAGCAAGTTGTAATGCCTTTACATAATGGAATAATACTCAACAATAAAAGAGAATGTTCAATTAATATTTACAACAATGTGGATGACTCTAAAAAGGATTATGTTAAAATTCTAACACAAAAGGCTAGATATTGTGTGAATTCCATTTGCATGACATTCTGGGGGAAAAAAAAAAACATGGAAGCAGAAATAAGATCAGTGTTTGCCAGGATTTGGGGGTGGGGTTAGGGCTGTGAAGGATACTACAAAGAGGCAGAGGGAACTTTATGGATTGATGAAAATACTCCATACCTTAACTGTGGTAACAGTTACATAATGTTATACATTTTGCTAAAACATGTAAAACCAGGGGAGGGCATTGGCATAGAAGTTAAGATAATGCTTGGAACTCCTGCGTGTTATATGCCTGGGTTCAAGTTGCAGTTTCACTTCTGATTCCAGCTTCCTAGTAACAGGCACCTTGGAAGGCAGCAGAGGCTGCTGCAAGTGCTTGGCTCCCTGCACCCAAGTGGGAGATTCAGGTGGAGTTCAGGCTCTAGTCTTCAACTGGGTGCAGCCCCCGATGTTGCAGGCATTTGGGGAGTGAACCAGCAAATGGAAGATCAATTTTTTCTCTCTCTCTCTCCCCCACCCCCACCTCATTCTCTCTGTTACATAGGATGGAACACCTAAAAGCATATAAATTATACCATAAAAACTTCCCTTAAAGAAAAGAATTTGTAGGGTCCGGTGCTGTGGCACAGTGAGTTAACTCCCTGGCCTGAAGTGCCGGCATCTCATATGGGCACCGGTTCATGACCTGGCTGCTCCACTTCTGATCCAGCTCTCTGCTGTGACCTCGGAAGGCAGTGGAGGATGGCTCAGGTTCTTGGGCCCCTACGCCCACGTGGGAGACCTGGAAGAGGCTCCTGGCTTCGGATTAGCGCAGCTCTGGGCTTTGTGCACAACTGGGAGTGAACCATTGGATGGAGGACCTCTCTCTTTCTGCCTCTCCTCTCTCTGTGAACTCTGACTTTCAAATAAAAAAATAAATCTTAAAAAAAAAAAGAAAATAATTTGTAATGTCTTAGCTGCCAATTGTATGTGGGTTGTACCCAAGAAAAGCCTTCTCATTATTAAATTTTAATTTTATAAGTTTTTGTTAAATGTAAACAAACTGCTTCTTTGAAGATTTGTATTTTCCTCTTTTATAGCTATTTCTCTTTTATAAATTCTACTTTTATATCTCCAGTTTCAGTCACAATCTTGGTTTTTACTCAATCTCAATGATTTCAAGGATTTCTTAAAAATTATATGCAAAGTTTACAAATTTAAACATTTTTATCTAAATTTACAAATTAAAATAAATGCAAAAAATTAGATAGGTAAAATGTTTTTTATAAGTTTTCAAAAGAAATTATTTGTTTCTAAACTATTCATCAAAATTAAAAGATAACAAATTATAATCAAATATCAATAGTTAAAATTATTTTAAATGAAACTGAAATTCTTAATTGAGAATTAAAACGAATGTTAGAACATACTTTTAGAAAACCAGCTTTGTTATTCTGCAGTTCACTGTCCATCTAGTAGCCAATGGGAAAAAAAAGTCACTACTATACTTCAAGTATATTATGTCCATAAATGCAGCTTTAAGAGCTATCTGAATTACTTAATGCTACAAATACTCTCACCTGCTATTTGCAAGCTAATCCATGAGATGCCTACCACTGCCCCAGAGCTGCTAATTACAGCATGAAGAAAAATAAGACCATAGATGCCCAATATGACTGGAAACCAGTCTCCTGGATTCATGCCAACTGAAGGGAATGATTGGAAGTATTGATTAATGCATTTTGTCTCACGCTATTTTTTTTTTAACTTTTATTTAGTAAATGTAAATTTCCAAAGTACAGTTTATGGATTACAATGGCTCCACCCCCATAACTTCCCTCCCACTCACACCCCTCCCATCTTCCGCTCCCTCTCCCATTCCATTCACATCAAGATTCATTTTCAATCATATTTATATACAGAAGATCAATTTAGTATATATTAAGTAAAGATTTCATCAGTTTTCACCCACACAGAAACACAAAGTATTAAATACTGTTTCAGTACTAGTTATAGCATTGCTTCACATTGGACAACACACTAAAGACAGATCCCACATGAGGAGTAAGAACACAGTGACTCCTGTTGTTGGCTTAACAATTTGGCACTCTTGTTTATGGCGTCAGTAATCTCCCTAGGCTCTAATCATGAGTTGCCAAGGCTATGAAAGCCTTTTGAGTTCGCCGATTTCAATCTTATTCCGACAGGGTCATAGTCAAAGTGGAAGTTCTCTCCTCCCTTCAGAGAAAGGTACCTCCTCCCTGTTCTTTCCACTGGGATCTCACTCGCAGAGATCTTTCATTTAGGGTGGTGTTTTTTTTTTTTTTTTTTTTTTTTTTTTTTTTTTTTTTTTTTGCCAGAGTGTCTTGGCTTTCCATGCCTGAAATACTCTCATGGGTTCTTCAGCCAGATCTGAATACCTTAAGGGCTGATTCCGAGGCCAGAGTGCTATTTTGGACATCTGCCATTCTATTCTATCAGTCTGCTGTGTATCCCGCTTCCCATGTTGGATCGTTCTCTCCCTTTTTGATTCTATCAGTTAGTATTAGCAGACACTAGTCTTGTTAATGTGATCCCTTTGACTCTTAGACCTATCAATGTGATCAATTGTGACTGCAATTGATCACTTGTACTAGTGAGATGGCATTGGTACATGCAACCTTGATGGGATTGTATTCGAATACCTCAGCACGTTTCTGGTTGTTGTTTTTTGTTTGTTTGTTTGTTTGTTTTGACAGGCAGAGTGGACAGTGAGAGAGAGAGAGAGAGAGAAAGATCTTCCTTTGCCGTTGGTTCACCCTCCAATGGCCGCCGCAGCCAGTGCACTGTGGCTGGCGCACCGCACTGATCCGATGGCAGGAGCCAGGTACTTCTCCTGGTCTCCCATGGGGTGCAGGGCCCAAGCACCTGGGCCATCCTCCACTGCACTCCCGGGCCATAGCACAGAGCTGGCCTGGAAGAGGGGCAACCGGGACAGAATCCGGCGCCCCAACAGGGACTAGAACCCGGTGTGCCGGAGCTGCTAGGCAGAGGATTAGCATAGTGAGCCATGGTGCTGGCCCTGGCACATTTCTAACTCCACCATTTGGGGCAGGTCTGACTGAGCATGTCCCAAATTGTACATCTCCTCCCTCTATTATTCCCACTCTTATATTTAACAGGGATCACATTTCAGTTAACTTTAAACACCTAAGAATAATTGTGTGTTAATTACAGAGTTCAACCAATAGTACTAGAACAAAAAAAAAAATACTAAAAGGGATAAAGTATTACACTGTACATCAACAGTCAGGACAAGGGCTGATCAAGTCACTGTTTCTCATAGTGTTCATTTCACTTCAACAGGTTTCCCCTTTGGTGCTCAGTTAGTTGTTGCTGATCAGGGAGAACATATGATATTTGTCCCTTTAGGACTGGCTTAATTCACTCAGCATAATGTTTTCCAGATTTCTTCATCTTGTTGCAAAAACCGGATTTCATTGTTTTGGACTGCTGTATAGTATTCTATAGAGTACATGTCCCATAATTTCTTTATTCAGTCTACTGTTGATGGGCATTTGGGTTGGTTCCGGGTCTTAGCTATTGTGAATTGAGCTGCAGTAAACATTAATGTGCAAACAGCTTTTTTGTTTGCCAATTTAATTTCCTTTGGGTAAATTCCAAGGAGTGGGATGGCTGGGTTGTATGATAGGATTATATTCAGGTTTCTGAGGAATCTCCAGACTGACTTCCATAGTGGCTTAACCAGTTTGCATTTCCACCAACAGTGGGTTAGTGTCCCTTTTCCCCCACATCCTCTCCAGCATCTATTGTTGGTAGATTTCTGAATGTGAGCCATTCTAACTGGGGTGAGGTGAAACCTCATTGTGGTTTTGATTTGCATTTCCCTGATTGCTAGTGATCTTAAACATTTTTTCATGTGTCTGTTGGCCATTTGGATTTCCTCTTTTGAAAAATGTCTATTGAGGCCGGCGCCGCGGCTCACTAGGCTAATCCTCTGCCTTGCAGCGCCGGCACACCGGGTTCTAGTCCCGGTCGGGGCGCTGGATTCTGTCCCGGTTGCCCCTCTTCCAGGCCAGCTCTGTGCTGTGGCCCAGGAGTGCAGTGGAGGATGGCCCAAGTCTTTGGGCCCTGCACCCCATGGGAGACCAGGAGAAGCACCTGGCTCCTGCCATCGGATCAGCGCGGTGCGCCGGCCGCAGAGCGCCGGCTGTGGCGGCCATTGGAGGGTGAACCAACAGCAAAGGAAGATCTTTCTCTCTGTCTCTCTCTCACTGTCTACTCTGCCTGTCAAAAAAAAAAAAAAAAAAAAAGTCTATTGAGGTCCTTGGCCCATCTCTTAAGTGGGTTGTTTGTTTTGATGTTGTGGAGTTTCTTGATTTCTTTGTAGATTCTGGTTATCAACCCTTTATCTCTTGCATAGTTTGCAAATATTTTTTCCCATTCTGTCAGTTGCCTCTTCACTTTTCTGACTGTTTCTTTTGAAGTAAAGAAACTTCTCAATTTGATGCAATCCCAAATGTTAATTTTTGCTTTGACTGCCTGTGCTTCCGGGGTCTTTTCCAAGAAGTCTTTGCCAGTACCTATATCTTGTAGGGTTTCTCCAAAGTTCTCTAATAATTTGATGGTGTCGGGTCGTAGATTTAAGTCTTTAATCCATGTTGAGTGGATTTTGTGTAAGGTGAAAGGTAGGGGTCTTGCTTCATGCTTCTCTCCATTTCAAAGAGGTGTCTATCTCTGACATCATCAGTAGAGCAACCCATGAATCTTTAGACCCAGTTGTGTTCATTTTAGAAACCAAGGGTGAAAGATATGGAAAGGAGTTTCCTCTGGGGCCTGAAGAGTGTAACAGGAATGTGATATTTAGAGCCGAGGATCACCATGTGTCAGCACTGAGCTCAGGATCCCAAGGGACAAAAGCACGCATGTTGGTTTCAGGTGTATGTTTCTAATATGTAGGACTCTCTGAAAGACAGCAGGGGTACAGGAGCTGCTCTTACCTGATCTAGAGGGTGTACCCCATGCTCTTACTCTCTGGTTCCTCTCCCCAGGCCTCCAATGCCAGGATTGCCTTAGAGAAATATCTTCCAAAATGTAAGTGATGTTGGTAGAAACACCCTACTTATTTATTAACACTTTAATAATAACAATAGGGTTTCTATGTGAGCCATCAAGCACAAGAACAGGCAGAGTTGCCGGCGCCGCGGCTCACTAGGCTAATCCTCCGCCTAGCGGCGCCGGCACACCGGGTTCTAGTCCCGGTCGGGGCGCCGGATTCTGTCCCGGTTACCCCTCTTCCAGGCCAGCTCTCTGCTGTGGCCAGGAGTGCAGTGGAGGATGGTCCAGGTGCTTGGGCCCTGCACCCCATGGGAGACCAGGAAAAGCACCTGGATCCTGGCTCCTGCCATCGGATCAGCGCGGTGCGCCTGCCACAGCGCGCCGGCCACGGCGGCCATTGGAGGGTGAACCAACGGCAAAGGAAGACCTTTCTCTCTGTCTCTCTCTCTCTCTCACTGTCTACTCTGCCTGTCAAAAAAAAAAAAAAGAACAGGCAGAGTGGAGATCAGAGGATGGTTTAGGGACCTGGAAGAAAGAAAGAGGTCATGAAAAGGGTAAGGGTCAAGCCCCTAAAACCAGATCCAGGACTGTTGAGTGAGGACTCTACCCTAACTCTTTGCTTGTGCCCTAGGCTATGGCAGTCCTCTCTAACTTAGAGAAGTAGAGATTGTAGAGACGGGAACTCTTGATAAACCGTAAAGTAGACTAGTATTTCATCAAGGCCCAGCAACTCACATAGAAGAAGATATTTTATATTTTGGGGTGAGAGAAGGACAAATTTGTAAAATCCATATTTTTCAGATAGTTAAAACTATTTTAAAAATATGCTTATTATTCTGTTAAAAAATTTAAGTGCTTTGGGTATATTCTGCTGGGGGAGATTCCTTGAAACATGAATTTGGTCATGTCACTCTCTCCAGTCCAAGGTATGGATTTAGAAGCCCTGGATGATTTGTGCATGCACTGACTGCTACCCTTCCCCATCATCTCATGGCCCTCGTGAACACTGTGGGTCAACCACATGACCTTTCAACTCTGTAGCAAGTGGTCTCCTGCTGCTGGGCCATTGGACTCACACTCTCGGCACAACCAATTCCTCATCATCCTTACATCTCAGCTTACACATCCTTCCCCCTAGAGCATCCTTCCTTCCCTGTCACCCCACCTCAAGTGGGAAGCATCCTCACACACACCTTTGCTGCCTCAGCTGCTTCTATTAAGCAGTGCTGAATGAATATTTCATCAATAAAGCTTCTAAAACAAATGACAGTGCCTTGGAGAACATGCTCTTAACATAAAGGATACTCCATGAATACTGTCCCTTTCTCAGGTGAGCTTGCACCATACTGAACAGGACTTACTAGCACAATAAAATGTGTACAGTCAGGAGATCTATGGGAGATAAAGCCTGAAGGTTCCAGCTCATGGCCACAAATAGGTCATGTCTTTAAGTATCAGAGTGTCATTTCAGATAAAATAAATGCACCATAGCAGGATTCAATATTGCTAGGAGCCTTACAAATAACGCAGTATGATGTCACGGACCTGCTGCTCACATTTGATTTTAGTACTGGATCTTCAACAAAAGATCAAGTAGAACTCCATAAACATTGAAAGTTATTCATATTTTATTTTCTGGGACTGGCGGGAGTATCAATAGATAGTGAAAAAAATGTCCCTCAGCCCAATAATAGAGCCAATAAATAAAGTTCAACCATCTATTATTTATGTTTAAGCTCTGTGGCTTTCTCAGAGCCTGTAATATGCTAATATGTACTATGAATCAGAACCACAAAACTCAGTCTTTTTTTGATCACAGATTAGCCTTTTCTGGAATTAGTGTTCCCTGGAACCCAGTTTGGGAAATGCCATTGAAATACATCATTCTACCTTTTAAAACCAAAAACGTGGTGCTTCAAAACCAAATTATGTGGTGCTAAAGAAAATACTACAAACCCAGATGGGAGAAACAATAGCATATAGTAGATAAGTGCATTGGGTCAAATTGGCCTGGTAGGGTCTAGTTTCTCTCTAGAGGACAATGCTCTTGCATTTACTGCTTCTTCACATATCTACTGATATGGAAGCAGCATTCCTGAATTATTTAAAAAAGCAAAAAGATTATATACCTATTTTTCAGATGGTCAAGATCCTGGGAGAAAGAAGAAAATCCACATTTGACTTTCCATAGAGCTCAGTTTTACTAGTTATATACTGAGAAATGTCCAATAATATAAGTTCCTATCCTTTCTCCATTTGGTTGTGAGACTGAAACTGTCATTCATTCCAAAAATATTTATGCAGAACCCTTGATGTGTCAGATCTTGCTCTAGGTGTTAGAGACCCACCAATTTAGAAGACAAACTTTCTGTTCCTGGTGCTTATAATCTGGTGGGGAAAGGCAAATAATAACTTAAAAAATAATCCGTATATGTGTAAATTCTATGCAAATATGCATAGTAAGAAGGAGGGCATGAGAGTGCCAGGGTTGTAACTAACAGAATGGCCAAAGAAGACTTCATTGAAAAAGAAAGACTTGAAGGAAGTGGAGAAGCAGCCCCAGGACGTTTGGTAGGAAAGCATTTCCAGTGGAGTGAACAGCCAGAGATTCGGAGACACTGAAGACTGGCAGGAACTCCAGTGTCGGGGAACAGGAGTAGCAGGAGAATAGGAGGAATTGAAGGCAGAGAGGCAAAAGCGAGATGAGAGGCAGAGGGAGAGGTGGGGAGCCAAGGAGAGATGTGATCTTGATGTTTTGGCAGCCGGGGGAAAAGGGCCGTAGGCAGCCAAGGGCAGAACCCAGAAAGCCAAAGAAAAATAACACAGCAGATCCCAAAAATAACAGAAACATGTAAAACCCATAATTGTCATGTTTTCACATTTCCTGAAATTAGCAGCACTTCTTAGATCCATTATCTTATTTGGTGCTCCTAACAACACATTTTCTCACGACACATTCTTTGCCTGTCTTGTGGCTGAGAAAGTTGAGCCATAAAGTCAAGTCTGAGCCAAGAAGAGGCAACTCTTGGGAAAGAACCAGTTCTGGAGTCAGAAACTGTGTCTCTAAACGGAGAACTCTTTTCACCAGCCTCACACTTTGCCAATTCCAGAGCTAAAAGTAAATCTTTTAAAAAAAAATAAAAGATTTATTTATTTATCTGAAAGTCAGAGTCACACAGAGGGGGGGAGGGGGGAAGGTCTTCCACCTGCTGGTTCACTCCCCAGTTGGCTGCAACAGCCGGAGCTGCACCTATCTGAAGCCAGGAGCCTCCTCCAGGTCTCCCACACAGGTGCAGAGGCCCAAGGAGTTGGGCCATCTTCCACTGCTCTCCCAGGCCATAGCAGAGAGCTGGACCAGAAGGGGAACAGCTGGGACTAGAACCATCGCTTATACGGCATGCCAGCACTGCAGGCGGCGGCGCCACCCACCACACCACAGCGCCAGCCCCAAAAGTAAATCTTAAGTGTTCAGGAGATGCTACAGGTAAAGCATGGAAGAATTGTTGGGTTTATCTTAGAGACGATAAGATTTAAATAGAGTTGGAGTTCTTTCTCTTCTCTCTTTCTAAACTTTTTATTGACATAGAACATTCACAAAAGTGCACAAACCACAGGCAGAGTTTTTAAAAGAAACTATGAAGTTTCTGAACTGACCACCAACTTGAATAGCTGCAAGCACACATGCCAAAATCAGAGTAATAAATTCCTGGAAAGATGTTCTTCTAGCTCCACATGAAACCTCTCATTAATCCTGCGCCTGGGCTTCCCGAGTTAGAGACCATACACTCTCCCGCACTCCTCAAAAATGACTGCCTTGAAACATTCTTCTCGGCTCAGGAATGCGTTCAACCCCAGCCTTGCTATTACTGCGTGCAATGGACACCAACTGATCGGAATGTTTGGCCTGCATTTAAAAGAAATTTCCTGTGCTAATTTTCTGAAAAGCAACTTTTTAGAGACATGCAGCTCACCCATTACTGGCTTTTTTTTTTTTTTTTTTTTTTTTTTAAATAGTGGCTTTACTCTGAGATACCCAGTGTGGACAGTGGAACACGGCAGTCATTTCTGGAAACAGAAAAAGCACAATGAAAATGTATTATATATTTTAAAAATTAAACCAGTTACAGACAATAACAAATGAATCCTAACCTTTAAAACAAATTGAAATGAATCAATTATATCTATGTCAGATTTGTAATACAGTAACAGGGAAGAGCTATTCCAAATGACTTTTAAACACAGTATACCGCGTGTATGAAGGTACATCAAAGAAAATGAAATTAAAGGATGTTTATTAGGGGGGAAAATTTGAAATCTAGGCATTTGAAACATCTTCAGAAAGTTCATGGAGGGTGCTGAGTGTGGCAGAGTGGATTGGGCCTCTAACTGTGGCACCAGCATCCCTTATGGGCACCAGTTTGAGTCCTGGCTGCTCCACTTCTGATCCAGCTCCCTGCTCATGCCCGGGAAAAGCAGTGGAAGATGGCCCAAGTGCATGGACCCCTGCACCCATGTGGGAGACCCAGAAGAAGCTCCTGGCTCCTGACCTTGGATCTACCCAGCTCAGGCCATTTTAGCCATTTAGGGAGTAAACCAGCAGATGGAGGATATCTCTCTCTGTAACTCTGTCTCTCAAAATAAATCTTTTTAAAAAGTTCATGGAGATGCACATTGTGAAAAAAACTATGCATGGATTTCAAATCTTTTGCATCAAAATAAATATCTTTTAATTCCATTTTCCATGAACTTTTTTATCTTCCCTCATATACTATTCTGAGAGAAAAAGAATGACAAATAAATTAAATCTTCAACTTCACTCACTAGTTACATTGGTAGTAAAAAAAATTGTTATTTTGAAACTATTTTGCGCAGAATAAAGATAATAAGTAAATATGCTGGCGCCAGGGCTCAATAGGCTACTCCTCCGCCTTGCGGCGCCGGCACACCAGGTTCTAGTCCCGGTCGGGGCACCGGATTCTGTCCCAGTTGCCCCTCTTCCAGGCCAGCTCTCTGCTGTGGCCAGGGAGTGCAGTGGAGGATGGCCCAAGTGGTTGGGCCCTGCACCCCATGGGAGACCAGGAAAAGCACCTGGCTCCTGCCATCAGATCAGCGCGGTACACCAGCTGCAGCACGCCGGCCACAGCAGCCATTGGAGGGTGAACCAGCGGAAGGAAGACCTTTCTCTCTCTCTCTCTCTCTCTCTCTCTCTCTGTGTACACTCTGCCTGTCAAAAAAATAAAAAAAAAAAGAAGTAAATACAAAATAACTAATAATCAAGAATTTTACAGTAAGAGAAATATATACATGCAAAATCAAAGCTAGGTAAAACCAGGTAGTATCAAATTTACATTATAAATAAATATACACCAAGATTGTATTTGTTTTCATTTCTGGCTCTGCCTTCTTCTTCTTTTTTTTTTTTTTTTTTTTTTTTTTTTTTTTTGACAGGCAGAGTGGACAGTGAGAGAGAGAGAGACAGAGAGAAAGGTCTTCCTTTTTCTGTTGGTTCACTCTCCAGTGGCCGCCACAGCCGGCGCACTGCAGCCAGCACACCACGCTGATCTGAAGGCAGGAGCCAGGCGCTTCTCCTGGTCTCCCATGGGGTGCAGGGCCCAAGCACTTGGGTCATCCTCCACTGCACTCCCTGGCCACAGCAGAGAGCTGGCCTGGAAGAGGGGCAACCAGGACAGAATCCGGCGCCCCGACCGGGACTAGAACCCGGTGTGCCGGCGCCGCAAGGCGGAGGATTAGCCTAGTGAGCCGCGGCGCCGGCGGCTCTGCCTTCTGAAAGGAGAGAGCAATGGTGGTAAACAAGGAGCAAGGAGAAGGAGCACACGCAGTGCTCGGATCTAAGCAGCAGTTTCCACTAAAAGAAAGCAGGTTCTCTGGAGAAATAGAAAATTTCACATCTGGAACACAAAAGGGCCAGGGTGATCCCCACACCCTGTCAGTGTACTGGTCGCCTCCAAAGGTAGCAAATGAGGTTTTTCTTTCTCTTTATATTTTGTCACATCTTTTGAATGTCAGCATAAACCTGTGGATATTATTTACTCAGTACTTTGCAATCAGTCATAGGCAATTTCCTTTTTACTGCTCAAATTTACTCAAATTTGGTCAGTGGGAGTCCTGCTGCTATGTATTTTATTTATTTCATTTGAAAGACAGAGTGGAGAATCTCCTATCTCCTGGCTCACTCCCCTAAATGCCTATAACAGCCAGGGCTGGGCCAAGCCAAAGGCAGGTGCCAAGAACTGAATCTGGGTCTCTTACTTGGGTGGTGGTGGCCCCATCACTCAAGTCGTAACCTGCTGCCTCTCAGAATGCACATCACCAGAAGCTACTATCAGGAGTGGAGCTGGGACTGGAAAAGACAGTCTGATGGGTGTGGGCTTCCCGAGCAGTGTCTTAACCACTGTTCCAAACATCCATCCCAAACTCTGCCTTAAAAACAAACAAAAACAAAGGGCATACAAACAGCAAACCCACGTAGGGGCTGTGCATAGGCGATGATAATGGAATGCAACAAGCTGAGAATTCTAACTGACTCAACCCTCTGCACTTGAAACAAAGGAGAGAAAAGACATTGATCAAGTCAGTGAGTGAGTCCCTCCCTCCCTCCCTCTGGGAGGGAAGAGCCGCAGGAGGGTGAGGAGCTGAACTGTGCAGACACACAACCGTGCAGCGGCAGCCTGGCTACCTGGAGATCTCAGTGCAAGCTGAGCCTGGATGTTTTCAAATCCACTTGGTAATGAGGAGTTATCTCCCTTATGTAATGAAGGCCTTATGTTATTTGATTTACAGCTTCTCTCAAGATGGGAGATTTGTTCAATAATCCCCTGGATTGTAGCTAAACCTCCAAGGACACATTAATCTACTTCACTGTAGTCACGGTCCCAGCTCAAACGTCTCCATCTCCTCTCCCGGGTGTGTAACTGTGATTTATTTCATTTGCTTAAGGCATCTCGTCAGCTTCCAAGCATTCCAGGAAGACTCCTCTGTGGCTCCCTGTGAGTCAGGTGAAAAAGGTTATAAAGGTCCTGCAGGCTTCATCCCACGGTAAAGAATGAAAAGTGCATCGGCTCGTCTTTGGAGAAAAGCTAGAACAAAAGTACAGGGAAATCCCCATTAGGCCTTGGCCACACATAATCAACACGTGAAGAACTGCAACAGAGGGGTTGGCATTGTTGGCATTGTTGGCAGTAGGTTAATCCTCAGCCTGTGGCACCAGCATCCCATGTGGGCGCCAGTTCAAGTCCCGGCTGCTCCTCTTCCCATCCAGCTCTCTGCAAATGGCCTGGGAAAGCAGCAGAAGATGGCCCAAATGCTTGGGCCCCTGCACCCACGTGGGAGACCCGGAAGAAGCTCCTGGATCCTGGCTTTGGATCAGCCCAGCTCCAGCCACTTTGGCCATTTGGGGAGTGCACCAGCAGATGGAAGACCTTTCTGTCTGTCTGTCTCTCTGTCTGTAACTCTGCCTCTCAAATAAATAAATAAATTTTTCCATAAAATAAGAACTGCAACAGAGTGGAAACTACCCAATGACAGAAAACATCTTCCATCTCCCTGTATACTAATGCCTAGCCTAGTACTGAGAATATTTTAAGTGTTCAACTTGTATTTGTCAACTGAGTAAATAGATTAATGAATGTTCAAACTGCATTTTTGATTCAGACTGGAAAGGAAATGCAAATGAGTAAGAAACCATGATTTTTTTTCCTTAAATTGAACAAGCAAATGATTGACTTGCAGACAAGAAAAACAAAACACTGGCAGATATCTGTATCTACCAATTTATTTGGGTGGGCTACAACAATTTTTAAGTAAACATAGTAAATAGAAGGAATACTGTCTGTGTAAGTGAGATGCAAAAAAATAAATAGAAATAAATTGTTTATTTCTGCTAGAGACCAAAGTGTTGCATTACGAACATTCAAGCCTGAGGACTCATAAAACCCTGTTGGACTACACTCTGTTATTTCTAATTTAGGAGTAGCGATCTCAGTCCTGGTTTTGTCAGCCACAAGGGTTTTAATTTCACCCCCAGAAGTATCATGAAATTCTTCCCTAACTTCTCAAAACAAACTGCTTTAATTCACTACTTTATTCTTTTTTCTTTTCTTTTCTTTTCTTTTTTTGTATTAGATTTAAAAAGATTTATTAGAGTCAAAGACCTCCAGCCAGAGCAGCACGGAGGGGGGCTTCCAAGAGAGAAAAAACGCAAAGAAACTCATAGCACTGAGTTCTTTTTTAAAAAAAAAGTTTTCTTTATTTGAAAGTCAGAGTTACACAGAGGGAGAGAGGGAGAGAGAGAGAGAGAGAGAGAGAGAGAGAGATAAGTCTTCCATCTGTTGGTTCACTTCCCAATTGACCTCAACGGCCGGAGCTTCTTCCAGGTCTCCCATGCGGGTGCTGAAGCCCTAGGACTTGGGCCATTTTCTACTGCTTTCCCAGGCCACAGCAGAGAGCTGGATTGGAAGAGGAGCAGCTGGGACTAGAACTGGCGCCCATATGGAATGCTGGCACCGGCACCGCAGGCAGCGGCTTTACCCCCATGCCACAGTGCCGGCCCCGATATTGGGGTTTTTTAAGTACAATTTCGAAGGGGGAAAAAAAAAGCTTGACAATCAGGTCGGCATTCAGTTGCCAAGCGAGGACAAAACTCATCCAAAGACCTGATTTACAATTCTCCATCCTGTCTGGTGAGCTCATGATCAAAAACCATAATCATCCAGAAGGGTGGAATAGATAACTTGTTTTCATAGTAAGCTGCGAGCTCAGGAGGAATGCCCTTGCTATTCTCATGCTAAATTTGGTACTTTATTCTAAAACCAAGGTGGTAATGGAGAAGGAGTGTTTTGAAATCAAAGAATGATATTTCTACAAAAAAAAGTTTACAATTTTCTCTTGTCTAGACAGATAGTTGTCTGAAAATTCCACAGTCTCAAAACCTAGAAATATACTGCAGAAAGGTAAAACAGAAAATCCTCGAGACTTTTTTCTTCTCATTCTTTTTGTTTGTTTGTTTGTTTTTTGTCCTCGGATAGAGGACGCATCAGATATTAAACTGATAAGAACAGATACTACACTTGATCTTAGCCAAAAGGCCGAGAAGCACTCTCTTCTCATTCTTGTAGGGCTGCGACTTGGGGTTGAGTATTTTCTTACGCATAGCACAAAAGATGTAAGTCATACTTGACAAGGGAAGTCAAGTTTGTTTGGACTGGCACAAAGCAAATAGTTTTGCTTCATAGATCTACTTTAAATAATTGAAAACATCACTCTGATGGCCAAAAACAGCTACTGCTTTTGTAGAGTGAGAAATTAGAGTTCCTAGGTCTGCTCTATCCCGTTTTTGTCCACCTCCGCTTTTCTGTCCTCTTAAGGGGATTCACCTGCCTACTTTGCACCTTCATGGGCCCCTCCCTCAGGTTCCTTCACAGCTGGTCTTGAATCCAACTGTGCTAGACAGAGCTCATAGTAACCTGGTTCCTGTCTAAGCCTCTCCAGAGCAGCACGACCACTGGTGGCCTCTGATTATGATTGCGTTGGTCTAGTTCAAACTCCGATCCAAACCCCAGGGCTGGGATGCTACCCAACTCCGACTTAGGCACAGTGCTGGAAACCTTCTGCTCTTTTTGCCGATGTTGAACATTTGTGGACATTTGTTCAGTGTCTTGATCCTAACAGAGAAGTGCTTTATGATTGTTCCCCTTTTTTGGAAGTGCATTTTATCATGCTCTGAACCTCATTTCATTCTTCCTGTCCCTCCTGGTTAAAGCCAAGAAGGCCTCCAGGAAGTGTCTGCTGGTTATCCAAGAGTGAAACAGGCCCAGAACCATTTTGATTCACATCTCCATTTCCTAGTGCTTCTAATCTTAACTTCCAAACTAAAATTCCTAAAAGCTGAAAATAGCTGCAGTAGGGGGAAGAGTCTTGGGGAACTTGGCGTTACGCAGCCTCAGGGGCTGGAGGCACTGGTGGAAGAGAGGGCACCAGAGCATGGAGAAGTCCAAGGTCTGTTGCTTCTCCTTTGGGCTGCTCTTCGCTGCTTGCTCATGCAACATAAGAGGGCAAAGAGTAGCCATGGAACCAAACAGCCAGTGGCAGCCCCATTTCCCATACTCTGCCCTCTCACATTCATCACCTTCACTACCACGTCATGTCCACATGTAAGCTCAGTGTCTCTCCTGCTCACCAGAGTGGCAACCGGAAGTGGACGGAGACAACTTCTGCTTCAGACTGTGACATCATGTACTCTTTTTTTTAAATATTTATTTTATTTATTTGAAAGAGTTACAGAGAGAGTTAGAGACAGAAAGGCCTTTCATCTGCTGGTTCACTCTCCAGATGGCCACAATGGCTGGAGCTGAGCTGATCCAAAGCCAGGAGCCAGGAGCTTCTTCTGGGTCTCCCATGTGGATGCAGGGGCCCAAGCACTTGGGCCATCTTCCACTGCTTTCCCAGGCCACAGCAGAGAGCTGGATCAGAAGAGGAGCAGCCAGAACTAGAACTGGTGCCCATATGGGATGCCAGCACTTCAGGCCAGAGCTTTAACCTGCTGCACCACCGCACCAGCCCCATCATGTACTCCTATGAGTTGACAGGGCTCCTCAACCTTTTACCCTTAGCATCCATTTAAATAAATTTAAAAGCAAGCTCATTCATTTCTAAGTTGACATCTAACACCCTAAGTTTAAACAGTTGCAAAGGGGATACTTCCTGACACATGTATTTTGACATTCATTTTTGTAAAAAGATTTATTTATTTAAAAGGCAGAGAGAGATCAATCTGCCACCCACTGGTTTACTCCATAGATGGCCACAATGACCAGAGCTGAGCCAGGCATAAGCTAGGAGCCAGGAGCTTCACCTGGGTCTCCTAGATGGGTTGCAGAGCCCCAAGCACTTGGTCCGTCTTCTACTGCTTTCCCAGGAGCATTAGCAGGGTGCTGGATTGGAAATGGAGCAGACAGGACTCAAACTGGTAACCATATGGGATGCCAACATCACAGGCAGTGGCTTAACCCATATGCCACAGTGTTAGCCCCTTGATATTCATAAATTAAGCCACTACCTGACTCTTTTAAAGGGAATTTTAAATTTACTTTTATTTTGTATCCATCATAACTCATTCATCTACTTTAAATAAGCATGAAATCCCTCTATAGTAGTCACAAATTTTATAACAACTCATTTTCCTCTTGAATTCATTATTTCTATTTGACTTTCCCATGTAATTTCATCCTAACATTTTTAAAAAATGCTTATGGTCTTCTATTAACCATTCCATTTGGGGGAAAATATATTTTATGTATATATAGATATTCATGTATATGATCCTTGTAGTTCTATAACTGTATGGAGATACACATAGATATATATTCATCTAGATTTAGATATTCATCTATATAGTATAACATTTAATGTTTTAAATTTAATGTGAAGCCGGCGCCGTGGCTCAATAGGCTAATCCTCCACCTTGCGGCGCCGGCACACCGGGTTCTAGTCCCGGTCGGGACGCCGGATTCTGTCCCGGTTGCCCCTCTTCCAGGCCAGCCCTCTGCTATGGCCAGGGAGTGCAGTGGAGGATGGCCCAGGTGCTTGGGCCCTGCACCCCATGGGAGACCAGGAAAAAGCACCTGGATCCTGGCTCCTGCCATCGGATCAGCGCGGTGCGCCGGCTGCAGCGGCGGCCATTGGAGGGTGAACCAACGGCAAAGGAAGACCTTTCTCTCTCTGTCTCTCTCTCTGTCCACTCTGCCTATCAAAAAAAAAAAAAAAAAATTTAATGTGTTTATTTTCTATGAATAAAAGGATTCAGAAATTGTAAAGTATCTCATGAATTTAGTTATCACTATAGTTTTGATAAAATCAACATAAATATATTATAAATCATTAAACATAAAAAATGGATTTTATTGGTAACATGTCTCTAAATGGACAGGACTTACTCTGATTAACTCAATGGGTAAATAATACTTAATGTTGGCATGAGTAAGAGTTCACCATTAATTGTACTAATATTTTCTACTTTTACATATGAAAAATTTTGAGAAACCGTTCATATTATGTGGAAATTAAAGAGTTTTGTTATAGCAATGGTGTTCCATTCTTTGAAGTCTTTCTGGGCTAATTTTAATGGTTTATCAATGGACAGCTTAATTATACCCTTTGAATCGTTGTAAAAAAGTCAGAAATCATGCAGGTTGAAAGAGGTGTGCTATGAAGTCATATAGTCATTTAATTTCCCACAGCAACATCAGGATATCAGATAGTTCCTTGGTTCCCATAGGTTTTCACATTTCTCAGTAAGAGTAAAAACTTTAAAAAAAAAAAAAACCATTTTATCTATTTATTTGAGAGGTAAAGTTACAGACAGTGAGAGGGAGAGACAAAGAGAAAGGTCTTCCATCTACTGGTTCACACCCCAAAAGGCTGCAATAGCCAGAGCTAAGCCAATCTGAAGCCAGGAGCCAGGATCTTCTTCTGGGTCTCCCATGTGGGTACAGGGGCCCAAGCACTTGGGCCATCTTCTACTGCTTTCCCAGGCCACAGCAGAGAGCTGGATTGGAAGAGGAGCAGCTGGGACTTCAAACAGTACCCATATGGGATGCCAGTGCCTCGGGTGGAGGATTCAGCTAACTGTGCCACAGCGCCTGCCCCTAAAAACTGATTTTTGAGAGACAAAAGAAAATCTTACTCTTTTTAGGTATAAAACACAGATATGCACACACTACATGAAGAAATATATAGAGTATATCTACAGTATTGAAATTTTATACCGGGGTGATTGAGAAAAATGTCTAAAGGGTCTAAAAGGCTCGTTAGGAAATAATAATGGAAAAAAGTTTGAGAAACACTGCTCAAGGGCAAGGCCTTATGAGAAGATTTGAAATGGTTGGGAATTATACCTTTCTTTGAACCAGGAGGACATTTGCTGGATGAGAGAGGAAAGCAGTTTCACCCATAGGCATGTCCTAAGACAGATTCATTCTTGAAGAGTCATATGACTTTAGATATGTTTAATACATTATTATAAGTGCCTCGAACATAGTTAATTTTTAATTTTGAGTAGGTATTATCATCCTCATTATTATCATCAACTTTTTTTCCATTTCATTTGAAAGGTAGGGAGACACAGAGAGAGATTTTCCATCCTCTGGTTCTCTGCCCAAATGCCTGCAATAGCCAGTCCTGGGTTAGGCCAAAGCTAGGAGCCCAGAACTCCAACTGAGTCTCACATGTGTGTGACAAGGATGCAAATACTTGAGGTACAACCTGCTGCTTTCCGGGGTGCACATTAGCTGGAAGCTGGACTTGGAAGAAGAGCCTGAACTTGAACCCACCACACCAATTGAGGATGCAGGCATCCCAAGCAGCGTTTTTATTGCTGTGCCAAATACCCACTACTATCAACATTCTTATGGAAGTTTTGAGTGTCTGGAAATTGATTCTCTTAAAATTGTAAGGGTTGGGGCCAGTGCTGTGGCATAGCAGGTAAAGCTGCCACCTGCATTCCACCTGCATTCCATATGGGCACCGGTTCGAGTCCCGGCTGCTCCACTTCCGACCCAGCTCTCTGCTATGGCCTGCGAAAGCAGTACAAGATGGCCCAGGTCCTTGGACCCCTGCACCAGCATGGGAGACCTGGAAGAGGCACTGGCTCCTGACTTCAGATCAGCTCAGCTCCAGCCGTTGCGGACATCTGGGGAGTGAATCAGCAGATGGAAGACCTTTCTCTCATTGCTTCTGCCTCTCTGTAACTCTGCCCTTCAAATAAGTGAATAAATAAATAAATCATTAAAAAAATATATTGTAAGGAGGCGGCGCCGCGGCTCACTAGGCTAATCCTCCACCTTGCGGCGCCAGCACACCGGGTTCTAGTCCCGGTCGGGGTGCCAGATTCTGTCCCGGTTGCTCCTCTTCCAGTCCAGCTCTCTGCTGCGGCCCAGAGTGCAGTGGAGGATGGCCCAAGTGCTTGGGCCCATGGGAGATCAGGAGGAAGCACCTGTCTCCTGGCTTCAGATCAGCACAGCGCCGGCCGTGCCGGCCATTAGAGGGGTGAACCAACGGAAAGAAGACCTTTCTTTCTGTCTCTCTCACTGTCTAACTCTGCCTGTCAAAAAAAAAAAAAAAATATTGTAAGGGTTTTCCTAGTCCATGGTGGTATCTATCCCACAGAGATTTTTATACCTCATTTTTAAGACACATGACTAAGACTAGAAGCAGATGCTTATAACAGAGACCAAAAATAATAGTGATTACACTAGCTGGTGTACATTTCTCTGTAACGTGGAAGTTGGAGCTGGGATGGTGGCTCCTGACCAGCTGATTAGAACTCTAGATTCCTCCTACCTTGTTGCTCTGCCAGTCTCTAGGTTGTAGCCCTTATCTGCCTGGTCTGAGATGGCTCACCTATATGTCACTGTTCCAACCAGTGGAAAGAGAGGAAATGTTAGGAAAACCTTGTTATAGAATGAGCATTTGTCTCCCTTCCAAATTCATATGTTGGTACCCTGGTGCCCAATGTGATGGCATTTGGAAGTGGGGCCTCTGAACTAAGTTTAGATGAGGTCTGCATGATGGGACTAGTGCCCTTACAGAAAGAGACCAGAGAGATTGCTCTGTCTCTTCCCCACATGAAGACAACGCAAGAAGATAGCCATCTGCAACCCAGGAAGACACTAGACCCAATCATGCTAGCACCTAAGCTTAGAATTCTCAGCCTGCAGAGCTGTGAGAAATAAATCTCTGCTGTTTAAATACTACCCAGTCTGTGATATTTTGTTGTAGCAGCCCAAGCAGACTAAGAGCTATCCCTCCAGGAAAGTGTACATGCCATGCCTACTGGTTTACCATAAACTAGAACTCAATCAGGTGATTACATACTGCTTCAAGGAACGCTAGGGAGTAGCGTTTTCTTGAGTGACTTTGAGTCTGGCTAAATATCCTGTACCCTGGAGAAGGGGAGAAGGATACTGAAAGAGAATGAGCAGTCTCTGTCACATTGACCTATGATTCCTGGAGCTGTGGTGGGAATCCAAGAACCTTCCTTGGTTTCGGTCCTTAACCACTGCTCTGATAGCCCACACTGTACCACAGTTCAAGACTAAGGTCCTGCCTTGTTCATGTCTTTCCCAAGAACTGGAGTTCAGGAGACAGAACACCCCGTCTGCATTTCTGAACTCAATTGTCCTTAGATTTTTCCATTGCTCTGCACATCTAAAATTTTCTCTTAGACACAAGGCATAGATAGAACTGCAGCAAATTTACTCAGACACTGACCCATCAGGGCCAGAAGAAAGGGATCGAATCATCAACTGAACTGCTCTAATTGGAATAGTTGGGCCCTCCACTGGCTGCTCCAATAGCACTTCCCCCTGGCAAGTCTCCAGGGCTAGGCCCAACCTTAATACATGGCCCTCAAAGGGAGGCCTCCGAGGTGCCTGGATTACAGTTAATCACAAAAGAATTTCTTTTACTTTTGTTTGATGTGGGTATATGGAGTAACCCATAACCTCCTCTTCTTCCTTCTCATACTAGATTATCAAGAATTAACTATACAAGTAAATTTGGAGGTAATGATTGACTGCTCTCCTAAAGTCTTAAGGCCAGGTAGGGAAAGCAGAAGAAATCAAGAAATAGAATTCACCCGAATCCTTAGTAACTTGTGTTTTATAATCATTGATTGGCATGTTAAGAATCACTCTGAGCTTTAAAAAAGAATTATTATATGGATCTGCACAAGAAATTACAATCTGGCCCATAAAATAACTGTTACCTTTGCCGTCTACAAGGCTACAAGTGAGCACTAGGACTTGAATGTGTGATATTTGAGGGGAAACCTGTGGTAGGGCATGTTATTGCTCTTGCCAGTTATAAGAAGAATCTAGGGGTGAATGGCACAATGGTTAGATGCCACTTGAGAAACTTACATCCCATGTTAGAGTACCTGGGTACAAGTCCTAGCTATGTTCCCAATTCAGTCTTCCTGATAATGAAGCCCATGGGAAGCAGCAGGTGATGGCCCAAGTGCTCACGTTCTTTGGAAGACCTGGACTGAGTCCCCAGCTCCTGGCTTCAGCCTGGCTCCGGACTAGCTATGCAAGCATTTGAGAGTGAATCAGAATGGGAGTGCTTTCATGTCTCTCTCTCCCTCCCTCTCTCTCTCTCTCTTTCTCTCCCTCCCTCCCTCCCTCCCTCTCTCTTCCAAATAAATTTTATTTCAACCATCTTCTTACTTCCTAACAGGAAGGCGCCACTTTGTAAAGGTAGATTCTGTCCTCTGTGGTTAGGCTCATACAGTGGATATGACACTGGTTATTCCATTATATCCTAGTGATTTTGTTTGGGTTTGTTTGGAATTTTCTTTCTCTGAAGCACTTTACCTGGAAATCCAAACTCCTTGGAAATGATTGTCTAATGTAAAAGGTACAGACTGGGTCTATTATATGCAGATACGTTTCCTTTCCCTTGTACCATGTGTGCATGTTTGTGTGTGTGTGTGTAGGGGGGTGTTTCATTTGAATTTTTAACAGTTTTTTAAATTGGGCAATTTTTACATAAAAACATCCCAAGTTCATCCTACAACCTAGAACACCACACACTCTGACCCTGACTCCCTTTCTGATTCATTTCCCACAGACTTATTCTGCTGCACACTTGCTGTTCCTCAAACAAGCCAAATACACCCCTAGCCGGAGCCCTTGGCTATTCCCCCTGCCTATACATTTCCCTCCAAGTAATCACTTGTCCCTGTTCCTAACTTTGTCTCAACTCCAGTGTTCTTCATTTGAGTCTCAACTCAAGTATCCCTCAGAGGGAACTTTCCTATCCAACATAGCACTAGTCACCACCTATAGCCTTATCCAACTTCATTTGTATAGCACTGTCTCCACTTGACATTTTATTCTATTTGTTAATTTCCTCCTTTGTGGTCAGTGATCCACACCAGGGAATTATCCCCACAAGAACAGAGACTCTTCATGTCTGGCTTTTTTTTTTTTTTTTTTTTTTGGACAGGCAGAGTGGACAGTGAGAGAGAGACAGAGAGAAAGGTCTTCCTTTGCCTTTGGTTGACCCTCCAATGGCTGCTGCAGCCAGCGCGATGCACTGCGCTGATCCGAAGCCTGGAGCCAGGTGCTTCTCCTCGTCTCCCATGTGGGTGCAGGGCCAAAGGACTTGGGCCATCCTCCACTGCCTTCCCGGGCCACAGCAGAGAGCTGGCCTGGAAGAGGGGCAACCGGGACAGAATCTGGCGCCCCAACCGGGACTCGAACCCTGTGTGCCGGCACCGCAAGGCGGAGGATTAACCTAGTGAGCCGTGGCGCCGGCTCCTCCATATTTCTATAAACCTCATAATGACTTACAGATTTTAGCCTAGCCTCCCTGTGATCATAGAGTATACCCAAAATGCCTATTTTACCGACTGAAGTAGAGAAGAAAGTAAAAATAATAATAATAATAATAATAATAATAATGCCAGCTGGTAAAAAGAAAGATGAGCAACTCCACATACGAAGTGTGGGGAGCAACTGGGAGCAACTCGGACCTAGACTAAGTTACTCGGATTAAGACTTATTCTATGCATCTGCTCTCCCACAATATGGCGCTGAGAAGGGAGAAACAGCTTCTACACAGCTGCCTCCAGTTCAACCAATAAACTGCAGGACCTGCTCCTGATTGGAGGAGAGCAGCGTACTCGGTGTTGTGGGTAGCAGAGTTGGGATTGGTGGAAAAGGACTATAAAGGAGGAGAGAGACAACATGCACCAGGAACATCTAAGGGGAACATCTATCTGAAGGAACACCTGTGCAGCCCCCGAGAGAGCCGGCCGGCGGTGTGCCGCTCCCCCGCGGAAGTGGGGAATGTGGCAGGGGGAACCGCCCTTCCACGGAGGTGGAAGGGTCGGTAGCCAACCCGGGAAGAACCAGCAGCAAACCCGGGGAGGGCCGAGCAGACAAAAGAACAGCACAGGGTCCTGTGTCGTTCCTCCACGAAGAGGGGAAGCGACACGAAGGAAGAGAACTGAAGCCAAAATGTCCCCAGGGGAGTGAGACCAAAGTGGAATGGAGAAGAACCAGACCAAGGACGATCAGCAACCTGACCAAGATAAGAAAACAGGAAATACCGCTCTTCCTGTCAGCCTGTAGTGGGGTGTTTTGGATGAACTGGAGATGAGATGCCTGACTCCATTCTAGAGGCCCCAGGGACCCAGGGTACAGAGCTAATCAGGATCCTAGACTCTCTTAGGTCCAGGCACCCCTGCTGCCTAAGGGGTTAGAGAAATGAACAGTGGTTGATGCTAATTTCCAGCAGAGGGCCTATCCTGTGACCCAGTGTTGACTTGTTGCAGCCCTAGATCCAGATCTGTACTGTCCAGTACAGTAGCCACAAACCAGGCAGAGCTATTTAAATTTACAGTTAAATGAAACTTAAAAGTGAGTTCCTTGGTTGCACTAGCTACATTTCAGATGCTCAAAAGCCACATGGAATTACTGGCGACCCATTGAGCAACACAGATTATAGAACATTTTACATAAATTCTTTTGGGCATTTCTGACTAGATACGCCAACCACCAGACTTCCCAGTATCCATCCAGCCTCTCAGTAAAACTGAGATTCTTCCATTGTCCCTTTCTTGATGTAAGAGTTCCCATCTATGAGAACCTGATCATTTAAAAAAAAAAAAAAAAAAAAAAAAAAAAAAAAAAAAAGGATGGAATCAGTAGAGTCCTGAATAACAGCCCACAGCCATCACTTGCTGCAACTTTGGACAGTTCTTGAAATGGCTGCTCCGCGCTCACACTGCACCTCAAAGTCGCTCCTTCGGAACTGCCAGGGAGTCCAGGGAACATACGAATCCTGGTGGCTCAGGTCCTGCTCTGTGGCAGCTCTTCCCCCGCTCACAGGAGTCCATACACACACTCAGCCACGTCCTGCTGACCATTACAAATCACCTTCTGTCTTTAAAAATGAAATAAACCGGCTCACTGGAATTACTCCAATTCACTTTCTTGCTTGGAATTCCCTACTTCTTTTGATGTTTATCAATACATCACTACCTAGTACGCGTGCCAAGATCATGTCTAAGTTGGGGTGATATATCATCTCCCTATAGCTTGTCCAAGGAACTTCCCACCCCTTGTAGGGGTCCAAAAAAGACCCATGAGCAGCCTCTGTGGCAAGAAGCCAGGGAGCACGGACTCGGCTCTCATCTAGACATCTCACTCGCCAGCACAGGGCTGCCTTTGAGAGGCCGTGTGTCTTAGGGAAGAACGCCAAGAAGGTGTGTGACTTTGGAACCATTTCAGAGCTTGACAAAGCACATTAAGAAAGCCTGGAAATCATAAAGATGGCCAACTCTAGACAAGGTGATGAAGTTGCGACGTTTGTCTTTGGCTTCCCTCCAAACTCCTCCTGAGAACCTTCTGTCTCCTTGGTCTCCTGGGTTACCTTCCTGCCAGCTCAGCCAGGGCTCTCGATCTTGGCTTCTTGTCCCTCAGGGAAGCGCTTTTGCCCTTTTTCTCTCATGGAAAATTAGTCTCATGCCTGTGAGTATCTGCTGGTTAAGACGGGCTGGGCAACGCAATGAGACAGGCTTGTTTACTTAAAGGCAGGAGCCCTTCAACAGGTCCGAAGACAGGCTACAGAGACTGTGAAGACCTCAAGATGGTACAGTTTTGCATGCCGATAGGAAGAAGTGCCGTAGCGCTCATGAGATTCTAAACTAGACCCAGGGCTGCCCAGACAGGCTAAAGCTATCGCTGGTGAATATTAAGAGCTGACAGTCGTAGAGGGTTTTCCCTTACCCACCATGGGATGTCTCCATCACATCTGCTAAATACTTTTGCCTCCCGAAATAATAATGACAGGGCTGTCAGTCCCGAGGCCGAGAGGCAGGAAAGACTCTTTGGGGAGGAAACACAGCCTCTCGTGGCCCCTGAGATCACATTCCCAGCCTCCATATTGGGGCGGGGGGGGGGGGCAGCGATGGCTGTATCTCCTCTTCTCAGATGCAAGTGTTTTTCTTTGAACACAAAACTTTTGCACTCAAAGGAAATGCAGGCTTTCTTTAGGAATTTCAGAGAAACGAATCAGGCTGGGGATGTCACCCACTTCCTGCATCACAGAATGTGGCTCTGATGAAGCGGCAGGCGAGTGTGCTGAGGGACCAACAGACAAGGTTTTAATCCCAGTTCCACCCCCAATTTGCTGAGCAACCTTCAGAGAATGGCTGGATGTCTCTGGGCTCAGTTGTTTCAGCTCCATAAAACCCGGACAGTCCTCTCCAGTCCTGTTATTCTAAGGAAGCTGCCAAAAGTCTACTTGAAATAAAATTTCTGTACTGCCCCTTGATTGATATTGAGAAGTTGTTTTCATATTTGTGGAGAGAAGATATTCAACCCAGCACTAAGTTGTTTTCTTCCTTTTTAATGTGTTAGCATCTTGTCCGAAGTAGCAAAACCTGCTCTTGAAAGCTTCAAAACAGTTTGGGGTGGATTGCAATTCTTGTCTCAGAAAGATTAATTGGAAACAAAATCTAAGGAAGAAAATTCAAAGCCCATTTCTTTGCTTCCTGCCTTTTAGATCTTCTAACATGTAAATCGACCGTTACAAAAAGGATTAGTTATTAGAATGGCCTGCGCGGAGACCGCCATTCAGCTCCCCTGCGCTGCTTGCCGGGGCGACCTGGCTGACCAGCATCTTAATAGCCTCTTTGCAGCTTGCAGGACGAGGAGCCGCATACTAACTCCAGAAGCTGTGTTTCCCAACTTCCATTAAGCCACAGCCTGAACAAACTGGACACTCTTCCCCACCCCCAAACTGAGTTTTCAATAGGAACGAAGCATGGTTGCAATGAACGCTCCAGATGCCCACTCAGGAGCTATAATTATTTCAAAAGATTTAAGAAAATTGCTTTGACTCTCTGGCTTCTTGATCTCCTTTCCCATGTTTGTTTCAGTTATATTCCTTATCTGCTTTATCTTTTTATTCTTTTTTTATGTAAGGTATACAACTTTGACGCATTTAACATATACAAATTTAGAGACAGTGATTTTCCCCCTCTACCTCCCACTCACCCACATGCCCACCCTTCTCCCCCCTCCCTATCCTATTCCCACTCTTATTTTTTCCTAAGATCTATTTTCAATTAAATTTATACACATAAGATTAACCCTACACTAAATAAAGAGTTCAACAACAGTAGGGGGAAAAAAAAACTGTTTCTCAACAGTTGAGACAAGGGCTACCTAGGTGTTTGAGGCATGTTCCTCCCACCCTTTGGCAAAATTCCCTACAAAACTGCATTTTTCTGATTGCTTAATTTTCCCTCATCACTGATCTATTTCCTTGTGCCTCCTCTCTTCTCCTTCTAGCACAAAGACTTTCTTATCGAGCAATCTCAGCTGTTCTAACTTTATTGAGAATCAGGAAAATAAGCCAGCAACACCACGATCAGCCAATGTGGATTTATCACAAAAGTTGCAATAAGTTAGCCTTCACCTAATCCAGTTTGCTTTTGTGGTACATATACTTCTATCTAGAAAAAAGTGCTAATGCCAAATATGTAAGTATGTGAAGAAAGGGAAGGGATGGGCAAGCATGGGAGAAGAAAAAGTTCTGAGAGCTAGACTGTCAGCCAAGGAAAATGCCCCCCAACTGCCTGGCAATGAGACCGGAAAGAAAAGCTGATGGAAATATGATAAACAGGGAACCAAAGAATCTCTTCGTAGTCTAGGAAATACAGTGGAGAGATAAACAGACCCATTCAGCCTAGCAGTGATGAATCCAGATTGTAGCACATTTTGAATAGGAGAAGCATAGATTACCAATTCATCTTAGAGACAGGACCAAGGTAATGAACTGATTGAGATAAGCTATTTCACCAAAGCTCCAAATCACTCTTCTATTTATTTATTTATTTTTATTTGAAAGAGAGAGAGCAAGAGAGAGAAGTCTCCCATCTGCTAGTTCACTACCCAAAGACCCACAACAGCCAGGGCTAGACCAAGCCCATACAAAGGGCCAAGAACTCAATCCAGGTCTCCCACATGGGTGGCAGGGACCCATGGACTTGAGCCATCACCTTCTGCTTCCCAGAGTTCACATTAGCAGGAAGCTAGATTGGAAGCAGGGCCAGGACTCATACCCAGGGACTCTGATAGAAGATGAGGATGTCCCAAACAGCGACTTAACTGCTGCACCCAACATCCACTCCATTCCTTTTTTATTTTATTAATGGCTGAGCATACAACTGCTCAGAATAAAGACCATATTTGCATCCTCCCTTGCAGCTGGCCATGGCCAATGGATATGAGTGGAAGTGATATGAACAACTTCTAAGTCATGTCCTTAAGAGAAGCTCATGGTATTTATTACGTACCAGCTCTGTCCAGCAGCTAAGCTAGAAATACATGGCTTCTCCTGTCGTTACATTTACAGACTGATGGCAAAGGCAAAGATGAACCACTCCAGGGTAAAGCATGTTCAGGTGCTGCAGGCACATGGGCAGGAATACTCGGCAGAGAGCAGGAACAGCAAAGATACTGAAGAGCGTTGGCATGCTTGCTGCCTGGGAGGCATGGTGCTGAGAACTGTTCCTGTGGCATTAGAGAAGGGGGACAAGAGACCAGAGGAGCTACTTCCTTAGGGTGAGATCAGCTTACCAGATTTAGCAAGCATATATACACAGAAAATTTGAACTTCAGATACATACAATAAAAATACTTTTTGGGATAAGTATATCTCATGCAATATTTGGGATATACTTACACTAAAGCATTTTCCATAGTTTATCTGAAGTTCTAATTTAACTCAGAATGGTGTGTTTTAGGCAAGGACAGTAATGAAGTAGTAGACAATGTTTTATAGAAAAAGTGAGTCTCAGAGGTGAGTAGTTTTTCTCCAGATGTGGGTAGTGGGAAGGAAGAAAAAAGAGGAAAGTTAAGGACTGTGTCTTTAACTTCATATGAATAATGGCTATGGAAAACTGTAAACCTGCAAAAGACCAACAGAATGGCTTTTGTAGGAATATGTTGAGCCATGTCAACATCATCTAGGTTTTTGAAAATATTTGTGAAATATATATATATATATATAATGTCATTTTGTAAATCTGATGTCTCCTACTGAGGCAGAAGTTAAGTATGTCTGCGAAAAAGCTAGTGGTTGCCAAGCAACCACTCAGATGTTGGCTGCTCCCCTTTGTGTATGATGGAGTGCTGTGCTTCTAAGGAACACTCCCTGCTCCTCAAAGACAAGGTCAGAACAGACAGAGGAGGAAGGGCCATGGCAGTAACAGCTACCGCCGGAGCCCACGACTCACCAGGTGACTTGGGTTAAGCTGTGTCTCCTCTGTTTCAGCGTGCTCATCCGTGCCGTCACAAACCTCCCTGCCTGGTGTGTCAGGGCCCCTCCAGTCTTTGCAGTGACCCAGTGTCAAGCTGTGTCATGTCACCATCAGGCCAACCACCTAAAGCGGCAGTTGCGAGCCTCCCTCACAAGCCTGTAGGCTCCCAGCATTCTTCCTGAGCCTTTCACTTGCTCTTTTTAGCTAGAGTTGATTTCTGCTGCTTCAACCAAACAATCCAAACTCCAGATCACTGCGCAGGGTCGGGGCAGAGGTGCTGAAGTTAATCACATGTGTGAAACTTGGGATCAGGCAAAGCTACTGGTATTCTGATTCTTACATGCTACTATCTTTGTGACTCTCCAAATGAGAATACAGTATTTGGAATCAGAGACATTGTTTTACTACAGTATATACACTTGGAGGAACTGTAACCTGTTCTTCCTGGCTTCTGAGATTTCTTGCTTTCACCTTTAAGTGTTGTTTGTGCATAAACTTTGAACTGTCAGCCAATTTCAGCATCTTAGGAAAAAAATACATTTCTTCCACTTGTTTTCACCTTTGCAGAATACTACACGTCAACTTATTATTATATTACAGCAGAATTGTATTTTGAACTCATTGTAAACCAGCCGTCTCATAACCACAGAGCAGTTTAATGTGATTAAACACTCTATAGATCGCAGAATGTTCTTCATGACCCAGAGAACCGACCCAAGTCACCTTGCCAAAAGCAATTTTCATGATTACTTTCTGCCCAACCAAGATTCCTGTGGTCCCCATGGGTAAAGTGATCCTTCATTTCCTGACACTGCCGCTCTCTGAGTGCTGTTCCCTGCACTGAATCCCGAGACCCCTGGAAGGACCTGGCTGCCTCAGCGCCAGGGAGAGGATGCAACCCCCTGGCACGGCCCAGTGTTGTCACCCACAGGAGGCCCAGCTGCAGCTCCACTGGCAGATGCAGGATCAATGACGTGATTGCTTCCGTCAAGGACCGTCTGCTCAGTCTAACATAGTGCTTGGTATTGCTTCAGAGTTGCTTTATTTTTTTAACCCATACCAAGTGTTAGACTTTGTAGGTTCTTCTCATGTTTCTGTTTCATTTTTACCCTGTATGGTTGTGTTTTTAACTCTTTATGAACTGGAGGCAAAAGAAGTTCCTCTAATGTATCATCCAGAAATCAGGGACACTGGCCTGAAAGATCTGCAGAATCATGCTCCTCGTGGTGTCCACTGTGTGGACGGCAGACAGTCCTTTTGACTACAATTTAGATGCCCGACAAATGCAGTTTTTTAATTTGTAAGGATCATTGGAAAAATCATATAGCAAAATGAATGTTGGGCTCAAGTTTGACCTAGAAGTTATTCATTCCTGGAAACTTTCTTCAATAAAGAAAATTCATTTAATTCAAAATAGCTGTTCACTAAAAAGAAAAAAATTCATTCTACTCCTTAGTGTTAATGACCAAGTACCTTGCTAAGGGAGCTTGCATGCATGTTATATATATGCATGTTTCATATGTAAAATAGACATTGTAAGATAGGTAATTTGGAGAGGAATGTTTTCTTGCACTGAGTTAAGCTACCACTTGGAACACCCATATTCCATGTCAGAGTGCTTGAAATGGAGTCTCGCCTCTTCCTCTGCTTCCAATCCAACTCCTTGTTAATGCACCTGAGAGACAGCAGTTTATTGCTCAAATACTGAGTCCCTGCCACCAACATGGGAGACCAGCATGGAGTTCCTGGCTGCTGGCTTCATCCTGGTACACCCCTTGCTGTTGCGGGCACTTGGGGAGTGAACCAGCAGATAAAAGATAATTCTCTCTCTCTCTCTATCTATCTATCTCTATCTATCTATCTCTATCTCTTTCTCTCACATATCAAAAATAAAAATGAATAAACATTTTTAAAAGATAAGTCCTTTTATTATCCACATTTTACAGAAGATAAAACAAAAGAAAACAGACAAAAAGGCCACAAAACCATACACATTGGAACCAAATTTTTAAATAAAAAGAAACTCTTAAAAGAACCAAAAGGGAGAGAGAATCTCAAAAGAAATGCTAATTAGTCTAAGCACAGAGTTATCATTGACAACAATAGAAGAGTTTCTCTTATATCCAACTAAAGTGTTTCAGAATGAGAGTGAAATAATGTTAAAAGGATTTACAAGTGACATCCAATGTTGAAAAAAAAACTATTATTTTGATGTACTTAAGATATTAGCAAATTGGATTCAAAATAGGGCAAAGCATGAAAAAATAATGAATGAGGAAATTAATAAGCATTTATTTAAAACAAGAAGAAGGTTTCATTTGGAAAACCCAAAAAGAAGTCAAATTAAAATACTAAGGGAAAGTAAAATGAAAGATGGCCGCAACGGCTGGAGCTGAGCCAATCTGAAGCCAGGAGCCAGTGATTGGGAGTGTTTAAAATCCTTGTATTTGGGGGAATAAGAACCAAAGAATGTTGAGTAACTAATCAACTATGCATGGTATAGATTTTACTGTAGCTAGTAAAATACTAGAAATAAAAAGAATAATATTGAGCGAATAGGAGGAGGAATAGTGTAATTAATAAATGCAATAAAAAGAAAGGAGGAGGAAGAGGAAAAGGAAAAAGAGAAAGAGGATGGAGGAATGAAAACAAGCACTTGGACAAGAAATTCTGGAGGTCCAGTTTCTGAATCAAATCCAAAATTCATCCAAGGAGTATATGGTAGATCTATTTTTTATTTTTAGGAACCTCCATACTGTTTCCATAATAACTATACGAGCTTGCATTCATATCAACAACATGTAAGGGTTCCCTTTTCTCCATACATTTTTTGTGTGTCAACCGCAAATAATTTTTTTAATTCTAAAGTCATCCCTGTCCCTATTGAGGTTGATCGCCACCTGGTGGTGAGGATCCAGTAACTGGCTGGGGACCCACTCTATAACCCTTGCCTACCATTTCACCCCTACCCAGTCCTCTCTTATCTACACAGAAGATGAGAACTGATTAAGAGCAGGAGCTGGAGAGACAATGGAAGAGAAAGCCAACTGTGTTAGACAAAAATTGTGTTTTCACTAGGATTTAGTAAATTAAAAAAAAAAAAAACCTGAAAACTAATGATTGAACATTGAAGTCAAGGAATTAAAAAATGAACACAGTAACTCCAAAAAATGTATGATGAAGAAAATGGCAAGGGTAATTAAGAATTTAAGGAATCAGAAAAGTCAGGGCACTGTGGCTCAGTAGGTTAATCCTCCACCTGCAGCACTGGCATCCCATATGGGTGCCAGTTCAGGTCCCAGTTGCTCCACTTCCAATCCAACCTGGGCAAGCAGTGGAAGATGGCCCCAGAGTTTGGGGCTCCTGCACCCCATGGGAGACTTGAAAGAGGTTCCTGGCTCCTGGCTTCAGATTGGCTCAGCTCCAGCTGTTGTGGCCATCTGGGGAGTGAACCAGTAGATGGAAGACATTTCTCTCTGTCTCCCCTCACCTCTCAAATAAATAAATAAAAAATATTTTTAAAATTAACTGAAATGTGATCCCTGTTGAACGTAAGAGTGGGAATAAGAGAGGGAAGAGATGTGTAATTTGGGGCATGCTCGGGCTGACTTGCCCCAATTGGTAGAGTTGGAAACATACCAGGGGATTCCAATTCAATCCCATCAAGGTGGCATGTGCCAATGCCATCTCGCTATTCCAGGTGATCAATTTCAGTTCACAATTGATCATAATGAAAGGACTGAGAGTCAAGGGGAGCACATGGGCAAGTCTAGTATCTGCTGACACCAACCGATAGAATGGATAAAGGGGAGAGTGGTCCAGCATGGGAAGTGAGATGCTCAGCAGACTCATAGAATGGTGGATGTCCTAAATAGCACTCCGGCCTCAGAATCAGCCCTGAAGGCACTCGGATCTGGCTGAAAAGCCCATGAGAGTATTTCAGGCATGGAAAGCCAAGACACTCTGGCAAAAAGATCTCTGTGAGTGAGATCCCAGTGGAAAGAACAGGTCTTCAAAGAGGGAGGTGCCTTTCTCTGAAGGGAGGAGAGAACCTCCACTTTGACTATGACCGTGTCTAAACAAGATAAGAGTCGGAGAACTCAGGGGGCTTCCATAGCCTTGGAAACTCATAACTGGTGCATAGGGAGATTACTGATGCCATAAACAGGAGTGTCAATTTGTGAAGTCAACGGCAGGAGTCACTGTGCACTTACTCCTCATGTAGGATCTCTGTCCTTAACGTGCTGTACACTGAGGCTTAATGCTATAACGAGTACTCAAACAGTATATTTCACTTTGTGTTTCTATGGGGGTGCAAACGATTGAAATCTTTACTTAATGTACACTAAACTGATCTTCTGTAAAAAAAAAAATTAATTATCAATTCCCAACTTGACTCTCACTGGGATTAAACATGACAATAGGTCTGATCTGATTTCATCATCATTTAAAAAAATCATCTATTATTTTTCACTTTATGTTTCTGTGTGGGAGCAAACTGTTGAAATACTTACTTAAGGTATGCTAGGCTGATCTTCTGTATATTAAGATAATCGAAAATGAATCTTGACGTGAATGGAGGGGGAGAGGGAGTGGGAAGGGGGGGGTTGTGGGTGGGAGGGACGGTATGGGGGGGGGAGCCATTGTAACACATGAGTCGTACTTTGGAAATTTATATTCATTAAATAAAAGATAAAAAAAAAAGATAAGAAAAAAAAAGTAAAAAAAAAAAAGTAGAAGTCAACATATTCTAAGACTTTTTTAAAAAGTAAATAAAATAAATATTTGGCAAAAAAGATACAAAATATTCAGAATTTTAAATGTGACATAAGTAAAGAAGTGATTTTTATTACATAATGTCATGCCAACAAAACTTAAAACAAAATGGATAATTTTATTTTTAATATTTGATCATTTATATATAAGGATACTTCAAAAAGTTCATGGAATTGAATTAAAAGATAAAGCACTGGTGTTGTAGTACAGTGAGTTGGGTCACCACTTAGGACATCTGCATCCCACATTGGAGTGCTGCTTTGAGTCCAACTATTCCACTTCTGATTCAGCTCCCTGCTAACGTGCCTGAGAAGCAGTAAGTAATGTCTCAAGTACTTGTATTTTTGTCCCCTACATGGCAGACTTGGAAAGAGTTCCTGGTTCCAGGCTTCCAGGCTTTGTCCTGGCCCAGGCTCAATCACAGCTGTTCTGGCCAATTAGGGAGTGAACCAATGAAAGGAAAATATCTCTCTGTCACTCTGCCTTTCAAATAGATATTAAATAAGTCTATTTTGACCCAAAAATTTTAAATCTATAGTTTTCCCATAAAATAATATTCCATGAATTTCTGAGTTTTTCTTGTTATGTAAAATTGTCTAATAATTTTATTTGAAAGGAAGAGAGATAGAGAAAAAGGAGAAAGGGAAATCTCCCATGGGCTGGCTAACTCCCCAGATGCCTACAACAGCCCAGACTGGGAACTCAATCCAAATCTCTCATATGGGTAGCAGGGACCCAGCCATTTAACCCATCACCTGCTGCCTCCCAAGATTCACATTAGCAGGAAGCAGGAATGGAAATGAGAGCTGGGATTGAAGCCCAGGCACTCTGATAGGGATGTGGATGTCCAAAGCAACATTTTTTGTTTTTCCCCAGAAGCCTTTTACTTAAGGAGTACAAACTTCATGCATTTCTAAATACAACTTTAGGAATACTCCCACCCCGCTTCCTCCTCCCTCTCCTATTATTTTTTACTAAGATCTATTTTCTATTAATTTTATGCACATACAATCAACCCTATACTAAGTAAAGAAGTCAACAAAAAGTATGGAAAAAACTGTTCCTCAACAGTTGAGAAAAGAGCTGTTCAAAGTCATTGAATCTCAATGTGTCAATTTCACTTCTATAGATTACCTTTTAGGTGCTCTATTAGTTATCACAGATCGGAGAGAATACATGTGGTATTTGTCCCTTTGTGTCTGGCTTATTTCACTAAGTATTATGTTTTCCAGTTTTATTCATTTTGTTATAAACAACAGGATTTCATTTTTTTACCACTGTATATTATTTCATGGTGTACATATCCCATAATTTCTTTATCCAGTCTTCAGTCGATGGACATTTGGGTTGATTCCGTAACTTAACTATTGTAAATTGAGCTGCAATAAACATGGTGGTACAGATAACTCTTTCATACACTGGTCTCACTTCCCTTGGGTGAATTCCCAGGAGTGGGATGGCTGAGTCCTGTGGTAGGTCTATATTCAGATTTCTGAGGTATCTTCTCCATACTGTCTGTCTTTTTCTTTCTTTTTTTTTTTAAAGATTTATTTATTTATTTTACTTGAAAGGCAGAATTACACACAGAGAGAAGGAGAGAGAAAGGTCTTTCATCCTCTGGTTCACTCCCCAATTGGCCGCAACGGCCGGAACTGCACTGATCCAAAGCCAGGAGCCAGGATCCAGGAGCTTCTTCTGGGTCTCCCATGTGGTTGCAGGAGCCCAAGGGCTTGTGCCATCTTGTACTGCTTTCCCAGGCCACAGTAGATAACTGGATAGGAAGTGAAGCAGCCGGGACTTGAACCGGCGCACATATGGGATGCTGGCACTACAGGCAGTGACTTTATCCACTACACCACACTGGCCCCCATACTGTCTTCACAGTGGCTATACCAGTTTACATTCTCGCCAGCAGTGGATTAGGGAACCTTTTCCCCCACATCCTCACCAGCATTTGTTGTTTGTTGATTTCTATATGAAAGCCATTCTTACTGGGGCAAGGTGAAACCTCATTGTGGTTTTGACTTGCATTTCCCAGATGGCTAGTGATACTGAGCATACTTTATGTGTCTGTTGGTCGTTTGGATTTCCTCTTTTGAGAAATGTCCATTTAAGTCCTTTGCCCATTTCTTAACTGGGTGGTTTGTTTTGTTGAGTTTCTTGATTTCTTTATATATTCTGTTTATTAATCCTTTATCAGTTGCATATTTTGCTAATAATGTCTCCCATTCTGTTAGTTGCCTCTTCACTTCAAAGCAACATTTTAACCACTGCACCAAGCACCTACCTCTCCATGAACTTTTATTTATTTTTTTAAAGATTTTATTTATTTATTTATTTGACAGGTAGAATTACAGACAGTGAGACAAAGAGAAAGGTCTTCCTTCCGTTGGTTCACCCCCAAAGGGCTGCTACGGCCGGAACTACACTGATCCAAAGCCAAGAGCCAGGTGCTTCCTCCTGGTCTCCCATGTGGGTGCAGGGTCCCAAGCACTTGGGCCATCCTCCATAGCCTTCCTGAGCCACAGCAGAGAGCTGGACTGGAAGAGGAGCAACCGGGACTAGAACCTGGCGCCCATATGGGATGCTGGCACTGCAGGCAGAGGATTAACCAAGTGAGCCACGGCGCTGGCCCTAAGATTTATTTATTTATTTGAGAGTCAGAGTTACAGAGGGGCAGAGGCAGAGAGAGAGCAAGCGAGAGAAAGAGGTCTTCTATCTGCTGGTTCACTCCCCAGATAGCCACAACAGCCAGAGCTGTGCTGATCCAAAGCCAGGAGTCAGGGACTTCTTCCGGGTCTCCCACGTGGGTGCAGGGGCCCAAACTTGGGCCATCTTCTACTGCTTTCCAGTACAGGCAGAAAGCTGTATCAGAAGTGGAGCAGTCTGGATTTGAACCAGTGCCCATATGGGATTCTGGCACTGTGGGCAGCAGCTTTTCTCACTGTGCCACAGTGCCGGCCCCCTCTCCATGAGCTTTACCTTATTATGCATGGATTTCAACATTTTTGCACGAAAATAAACTTATCTTTTCATTCCATTTCCCACAACTTTTTGAACTACCCTCATGTGTATTAAAGCATACATAATGCATATAATACACACAATTTCTAAAACATCATTATATTTTCTTTTCTGTCTCGATTTACATCCCCCTCTTTGTATATACGTATTGAAACACATATGTGTCACAGGAGGTACATTGACTGTGAATAAAACAGCAGGGATTTTGTTTTCCTCTCATACTAAGGAGCCGTAGAAGCATTCTGTTGCTGGCAATTCTGTTGACCTTTCATGGATTCTGTAGTTCATGTATCATAACCATTCCACAGTCAAGAAGCAGGAGGGAGGAGACAGGACAACCAGCAAATTCTACTTTGATCTCTTAAGCCGGAACTCTATCTCATGGCCAGCTCTGGCTGGAAAGTGGCTGGGTAAAAATGGTAAGGAATTAGGTTGGCTCAACAACCCAATGTTATCTGCCACACCATAGTCACAAATTAATGTGGATCCTTCCATATGTTTCTTCATGTCCCCACAATCCTACAAAGATGTGCAAACATATTCATATATTCACTGTTGGGATAGGCAAGGAAGTACCAGAAGGTTACACATATATTACTTTCTTCTCATCTGAAATCATCTGAAAATACTCTTCTGTTCTAATTTCATACTTGTATGAAGCCAGATACTTCAACCAAAACAACAGATTGCAACATATGAAATGCAAAAGCAGAGATGAGATGAAATTCTAGCAGCCTTCTATTATATCAGACATCAAAGAAATCCAAAAATATAAGCCATGTCTCACTTTCATTAACTTCTGTTTTAGAAAATATAGTAACTTTTCACAAAAATATGTTCTTTTGTTAATGTACAATGAGGTCATTGATAAAATTAAATTACTATTTTAGTGTTCTCTTAACTTTAAGATTTTATTTATTTATTTTAGAGTTGATTTACATACAGAGAGAGAGAGAGAGAGAGAGCGCGCGCGCGAAAGGTCTTCCATCCACTGGTTCACACCCCAAATGGCCACAATGGCTAGAGCTGGAACAATCTGAAATCAGGAGCCAGGAGCTTCTTCCAGTTCTCCCACATGGGTGCAGGAACCCAAGCACTTGGGCCATCTTCTGCTGCTTTCCTAGGCCATAAGCAAAGAGCTGGATCAGAAGAGGAGCAGCCGAGACATGAACTGGCACCCATATGGGATGCCAGCACCACAGGCAAAGACTTAGCCTACTATAACACAGCACTGGCCCCCTTGCTTTTAACTTCTAATATAGTATACATGGATAAATTTAACCCACAAAAGACATAAATTCTTTTATAGGTTCTTCATCAATTCTTAGAAGTGTAAAGGAATCATGAGACTGAAAAGTTTGAGAACTGCTGACTTTTTATACCTCAATGAAACTGAAACTACTGTTATCATGGTATTCCTGAGATAGCTGCTTATAAAGGCAGGTTTATTTTGGTTCACAGTTTTGGAGGTTCACAGTCCAAGATTAGGCAGGGCTTGCTGGTTCAGCTGTCCAGCAAGACCAAAGAGGTTGGCAACAGCAGAATGTGTGATGAGGAACAATCATATTGGTGAGCCAGAAAACAAAGAGAGCAATTGGACCCAACTCAGACTTTTGTAGGCAAACTTCTAAGAATCACCCCTCAATGGCATTACCCCAAAGACCCAATTTACTTGCCTCTAGACCTACCTTATGAACATCACAATTGATTTAATTTTAATCTTCCTAGTACCACCAACCTATGACTCTGGGGATTAAATATCTGCATGTATTCAGGAGCCAAATCCTGCTCAAACCATAGCATTATTTCACAGATGAAAAAAAAAACAATGTTTAGAGAAGTTAGGTAATTTTCCCAAGATTATTCAGAAGACGGCAAGTAGTGGAGATGAGATTTAACACAGGACTCCTGGTTCTTGGGCCCAGATTCTTGAATACTGTACCATATTATCAGATTAGACAATCCAGGTGCTGTAGCCTCAAGGATTGGCTTCATTATTGTCCCAATTTTTTTCTCATTCTTCATGACACAAAGTCCCATCTTTGCTCATTACAGAAATAGGCATCATAAGGTGGTGTGACAGGGCATCAATGAATGGTAACAGGTTGGTGATGGGTTAAGGTCAGCAAGGCAGTGGGTGGGGGAAGATGTGGGAGAAATGGTCAATTCTTACACATTATCCAACATTTCCTGCAAGCATTCCTGAGTCCCTCACCACCCAACTCTTAGGTGTTTTTTTTGTTGTTGTTGTTGTTTCTTCATGTTTATTGTTTATTCAGTCCAAGTTTTTGTTTTGAAAAATATTAAACCTACAGAAAAGTTGCAAGAATAGAATAATGAATATCTGTTTACCCTTCACCTATTATTCATCTGTTGTGAGCACTTAAGCACATTAGCTTTACCTCTTTATTTCAATACACAAAAATGCATACTTATTTGCTCTTTACTTTTACTGAACCACTGAAAGTTAATGCAGATACAGAAACATGTTAGCCTTTCAGCATGTATCTCCTAAGATCAAGTGTATTCTTCTACATAACCATAATACCATGACCATATTCAGAAAAGTTAACATTGACCCCATATTATTACCTAATATATCATCCATGTTCAGATTTCACCAAGCATTCCAATGATAGTATTTACACCTGTTTTTTTTTTTTTCTTTTGATCCAGGATTAAATTCAGGATCATACATTTAGCTGTCATGCTTCTTTTAATTTGGGACAGTTCCCAAGCCTTTTTATTGGTTTTTTAGAAGCGTTTTGATGGGATTGTACCTGATGCTCTAGCAGGTGCTGAGCTGATCAGGTTCTTCTTCTGAACTCTAGTTCTGCCCTGTCTGCCCTATCCAATGTAATTGACACTGGACTCATGTTGCTACCTAAATTCAAAGTAGATAAAATGAAATAAAATGAGAATGTCAGGCCTTCAGTCTTACCATATTTCAGGTATTTAAGAATCATGTCCAGCACGTATTTTTTATGGGCACTGAGAAATTTGAAAACCTATATAGTCTAGTAAGGAATGTGCTGGCTTGGCAATGAGTTGAACCTGAAGCTATTAAACAATACATATTTCCCAGGCAGTTTGATTATTGGTGTGGTGGTAGTGAGGATTATGGTAGTGGTGGTGGCAGTGGTGGATGATGGTAATGGTGGTGATGGTAGTAGAGGTGATAGTGGTGGTGTTGATGTTGGTTGTTGTGTTATAGTGATGATAATAGTGATAGTGGTGATAACAGTAGTATTGTTGTTGGTGCTGGTGGTAGAAGTGGTAGTGATTAAGGTGTTCAAGAACAAGGTCTGCCCTTGGGGTTGACAAATGTTGGTTTTCTTTCAGCTCAGTCTCTGAACTCTTTGCATCAGATTTTCTTAGGTGTATTCAGACCTTTGGACCAGAATCTCTTGGGGTAGTAATCAGGAAATAGGCCTTTTTTACAAGCCCCTTAGGAAGCTCTTAGGTACCCCAAATTCTAGAATAACTGGGATAGGTTAAAACAGTGATAATATAGCAAATATTCACACACAAGAAATAAGTAAAGTGACCAACATGGTGACACATTGGCTTAAGCTACCACTTGTGATGCCAGCATCCCATATCAAAGCATCTGTTGGAGTCCAGGTTGCTCCACTTCCAATCCTGCTCCCTGCTGATGTGCCTGAGTAGACAGTGGAAGATGGCCCAAGTACTTGGGCTTCTGCTACCCATATGAGAGATCCAGATGGAGTTCCTGGATCCTGGCTTCAGCCTCTCCTAGCCCTGGCCATTGTGGCCACTTGGAGAATGAACCAGTGGATGGAAGATCTCTTTCTCTCTCTGTGTCTCCCTTTCTCTGTTGCTCTTTCTTTCAAGTAAATAAATAAATCATTTTTTAAAGAAGAAAACAATAAAATAGGACTGTCCAGGAGGTTTACTGACCCTGAATATCCCTGCTCATTCCCATCTCATCTGTCTATATTCAGCTGCAGTCCTGCAGCCACTACAGCAGAGCAAGACTCCTAAAGGCCATGCTCACGGCATGTTTCCTCCAAGAAGTGCACAGGGCCTCACAGGTGTATTTGGGCGGAAGGATCAAGTTCCTAATGGACACACTTATCCCCTGTGACTACACTTACACATGCCAACAAGCTCAGCACTGGGCTGCCTTCTTGGCAGGCAGGCTTGGCTTCCTCCTGTCAGCATTGAGTGTTATCTTTCCAGGGCCTAAGTCTCCCCGTGTCTCCTACACAGTCATCAAGTGAAGGGCTTCACCCATCATCTAGTGTCCACTAGATGAAGCCAAGATTATAAAGCCCTTCAGCAGTGAATCTGTAAGAATCTTCTTCATTTGCCTTTTAGTTTGGTGGCGTTATGAATTCTTTGGGTGTAATTCCAAGTAGGTGAGACTGAAACAGGTGTGTTTTCCCTCTCCCTTGGGAGTTCAGTAGGAGATTGGAATGTGGTTCAGAATGGATGGAGGATCTCACTAATCAACAGGGTGGGGCTGATGAGAAAGAATTTCAGCAGATGGCAATCTTGGAAGATCCACAGACTTTTCTGAAGTTCTCTGTAAAGAATGCAGTTGGATATTCTTGCTTCATGGATCTTTGCTGGGACATGACTTCCTTGGCTCAGAGCTCAGGGTTACAGAGGCCCTTGCTGGGCCCTAGCCAAGGAAGTTAGATTAGCAGAAGTACTGTATGAGAACACAGTGTTGCTCAGAGCACAGGCCTGGAAAAGAGACCCCAAGGGCGCTCATACTGCAGGGTTCCAAGTGAGAGCAGGCCAGGCCAGGGTAGCCCATGACCAGAGAAGCTGACATTTATGGGACCAGGTGACTGTAAAGTAGGCAGAATATTCTTGAACTCAAAACAAAGGCTCACATGGGAAAAATTGCTGCTGGGCCCACAGCCAAGTCCAGCCACCCTGAACATTATCTAGGAAAGCCACAGGCCCCTTCCTTTCTGTGAGGACATAGCCAATTAGGTATTCATGACACACCTAGTATATGCAAAGAATATAGAAAATTCTAGAATATTTCAGAGTCCTTCAGGATCAGGATTTGGAAGTAAATAACAGTGTCTCCATCACGAAAGACATTTATGTTGAAGTAGAGGTCAAAAGTATGGCTATGAGGAAAAAAAGTAAACATGAGTAAAGTAAATATAAAATTATCTATTAATGTGCACAGTAATGTGGTTTCAGGAAAGGGACTCACAAAGGCAAAAAGAAATGTACTGATTAAAAGAGGATGGTGAAGATGAACAATCTAAAAATTAATTTTTGGTTAGCGTGTTACCTTGAAGCTAGAGGGGTGTGGGGCATACACACATGCATGTATGTACAGGCATATACATGCACATGCATGCACACACCTCAGAAACATAAAAGCTGAGCCACATCCCTCCTCCCCTTTATCCTCAGAGTTTGTATCCAAATACCTTGGATTTCCACTACCCCCTCTCTTTTTCTCCCCTCACCTTCATTCTTTCCTTTCCTGTGCCCACTCAAGGACCTGTGATCCCACTGATGGGAGAGATTAGAAAATGCGCACCTGCTTCTCTTGATTCTGAACTTCTTCATTCTGCACCCTTCTGCTCTTTCTACCTCTTACCTGGCTCAACCTCCGCTGCACATCTTACTCCAAGTGTTTGGGATTATTTCCCAGTGTGGTAAAGAGAATTCTAATGCCAGCAATTCCATGCCATTTCTGGATTCAAACAAGTTGGCAGCCAAAAAATGTAGGTCAATACAATCAAAGCTCACAGGGAGCCAGCCACTGTTGGATTCGTTTCTCCAACTCACACTACAGCCCTTACTCTTGTTTTCCTCTGCATGACAACAGCTAACACTGATACACGAATTCCAAGTATGGGCCTGGTGAAGAGTGTCAAGGCCCCTGTTGCTCTTTCTTTTCTGAGTCTATTGCTCCTCCCCAGGACCTCCCTGGCTGGGATGCATGTGGCTGTGAATAAGAGTATAAGGCAGAGTCCAAAGTACAAGTCAAGGCCCTTAATCATGTTAGGATTACAGTCTTCTCATCCCTTGGTGGGTGTCAGTTGGTGCTTAGCACAGGACATGACTTAAAGTCCTTGTTCAACAAATCAATAAACACTTGTTTGTCAATTGTTTTATGTAAGGGCTTGTATTGTAACACAGGGGGTTAAGCCACCATTTGTGATTCCAACATCCCATATAAGGATGCCAGTTCAAGTTCCGGCTCCTCTACTTCCAATCCAGCTAGCTATTAAGGTGCCTGGGAAGACAGCAGATGGTGACTTGAGTACTCGAGTCTCTATCACCCACATGGGAAACCTGATTGAAGTTCCAGGTTCCTGGCCTCAGCCTTGTCAGTCCTGGGTATTGAGGCCATTTGAGGAGTGAACCAGCCAATGGACAGCCTTTCTCTCTCTCTCTCTCCCTTTCAAATAATGAGCCTTAGGAGGAAGAATCCACTTCTATAGCTTGCCAACCTCCTGGAGCACCTGAGAACTTGGGAAACATCAGTGGCTATTATGTCAGAGTTATTATGATCTGGGTGGTTAGGTTCACTTGGCCACACTCACTGGGTCCTAACGACATCAAAGATCACTTCCCAAATGACCAAAAAGCTTGGTATAAAGGGAAATGTGCTGTGCAGTCTTGACTACTCCTGGCCTTCATCACAGACTGTGGAGCGTCACTTGGCTCTGGCCTTCACAGAGTGTAGGCTGGTCTAGGTCATGTTCCTCCTGGGAGGAAGGGTGGTGGGGACTTCTAAAGGGAACATCCCACCTCTGACATTCAGCAGCAGCAGGACAATAACAGAATTAAGATATTAGTGTCATAACCGTTTTCCTCCTCTTCTGTCCCCAATCCTAGAGGACTTGTCACTCATAGAGGAGACCCATGTCACTGCTACCCTAATCCCTTGGGCAAATGTTCCTTCATTCACTCTCTTGCATATATCTGCTTTTTGCTTTAAAGGGGCCAGGGACAAAGAGCCATTTCCATACCCATCCACACAAAGATGGTAGAAAATTGAGCAGGTGACTTAGCCTCTCTGAGCCCCAGTCTCCTCATTCACAAAGTGACAGAGTGAAAATACGTACACAACTATACCTCTACATTGTGACAAGTCAGAAAAAGCATGCAAAGCGTATGTCATCTGTGAATTGACATGAAATTGTCATCATTGTTTCTTAAGTGGATTCCTGCTCCAGAACAGGAAGGAAATCCTTGTCATATGCTTCCTACTTCTCCGTGGTGAAAAGTATCCTCTACAATCCATAGGAATCCAGCCAACTTGAAGGAGGGGAGAGGTCATGCCTCTAGCCCAGACATGGGTATAATTATCATTGTTTTCTGAATAAGAACCTACCTTATCAAAATCATCAGGATGAGCCACATGTATATATGTTTTTAACTTTTCAGGTAATTCCAAGGGTTAGTCAGAAGAGCAGCGCAGAGCCAGCTTCTTGATGCCTCTGCATACCTTAGGCTAAGGCAGTTTCTCTCTCTCTTTTTTAAATATTTATTTATTTGAGAGGCAGAGTTAAAGACAGAGAGAGGGAGAGACAGAGAGAGAAGTCTTCCATCCACTGGTTCACACCACAGATGGCTGCAATGGCTGGAGCTGGGCCAATCTGATGCCAGGTGCCAGGAGCTTCTTCCAGGTCTCTCATGGGTACAGGGGCCTGAGCACTTTAGCCATCTTTCACTGATTTCTCAGACCATTAATAGAAAGCTAGATTGGAAGTGGAGCAGCCAAGACTTGAACTGTGGCCCATGTTGGATGCTGGCACCACAGGTAGAGGCATAACCTACTTTTCCACAGTGCCAGCCCCAGGCAATGTCTCAAACTTTCTCTAGGGATACCTGCCAAAAACACAATTCCCCAGACTTCATCCCAGATGTTCTGAATCAAACTTTGGGGGAAGAGGTCTAGAAAGTAAGTGAATCACATCATCTGGAAGTTAGGAAACACTGCCCAAAATTTCTCCAATGTTTGATATGTATATGAGTTACCTGAGGGCATTTTTTTCAAGACTTATTTATATATTTGAAAGGCACAGTAACAGAGAAGCAGAGGCAAAAAGAGAGAGAGAAAGAGAGAGAGAGTCTTCCATCTGCTGGTTTACTCCCCAGATGATCACAACAGGCGGAGCTGTCCCTATCCAAAACCAGGAGCCAGGAGCTTCTTCTGGGTCTTCCATGTGGGTGCAGAGGCCCAAGCACTTGGGCCATCTTCTACTGCTTTCCCAGGCCACAGCAGAGAGCTGGATGGGAAGTGGAGCAGCCAAGACTCAAACCGGTGCCCATATGGGATGCCAGCACTGCAGGCAGCAGCTTTGCCCACTAAGCCATAGTGCCGGGCCGTGAGGACCTTTTTTAAAAAACATAAAATTCCCATGCACACCCACTCTAACTCAAGAAATTTTAATTTGAGAGATCTAGAAGAAAGAGACTTGAAATTTTCACTTTTAATGAACATCTTCCATTGATGACCAAATCTCCGATTCCATGGGAAGTGCTACTCCAACCCTCCAGAATGACTCCGAGAATGAAGATAAATCCTATGCAATCCCAGCTCTTCCTTCCCGTGCCTGAAGTAGGCACTCTTGCTGGGACTTCCTGATGGCTGTTGACTAATTGTGAGACCGGACAACCCTGAGACGCTCCAAGACTTGGCAGTGAAGCCATAAAGTAGGGCACCCAGCCCAAGGAACTGAGATAAGCCGAAGGAAGTTGGCACCCAGAGAAGATGCACTCCTAGGACTATTTCCTTGGAATCCACTCGCTCTCAGCTCTGATCTACTTTGCATCTGCCAGTGCTCTAAAGAAGAGCTCTTCTGTCTTGGCCAGAGACAGATATCCACAAGGCTCTTTAGTCACCACACCTGGGAAGCTGGGCAAGTTTTCCTTTGACACCCATACTCTCAGCTCCACTCCTGCTACCATCTTGAGTCCCATACCCAGATTCATCAGTAATTCATCAGGATTTTTGCTGGACTCCTGCCCTCAATTGCAGGCATGCATTTAATGGGCAAATTGTACCCTCTGTTGCTACGCACTCTGGAGATCCTATGAGTTGCCCGTTTGATGATATAATTCTAAAGGGATGGGTCCAGAAAAATAGAATAGAAGAAAGCTTTTTCAATGTGTAAGAGGGCCTGGAGACTCACTATTTTTCCCCAAAAAGGAAGGGGTTTTCTTATTTCTGCCCTCCTACCCTAGTCTGCCTTAACCTCTCAGAAGCCAAGATCAGTAATAAGCATGAGTAACATATATAAGTCCCTGAGCATGGGGAGCCGGCCTCTCCCAAGACACTGATGGATAGACTGGCTGGTTGGCTGGCCAACTTGACAGACTCCTGACTGAACCCATGTCCCATCCGTATTGACTCTTGGAGTTAGTATTTTGTGGTCACCAACTAAATTGGGCCTCTGCACCCGCATGGGAGACCAGGAAGAAGCACCTGGCTCCTGGCTTCTGATCGGCACAGCGCTGGCTGTAGCAGCCATTTGGGGGGTGAACCAATGGAAGGAAGACCTTTCTCTCTCTCTCTCTCTCTCTCTCTCTGTCAAATAAAAAAAATTTTTTTTAATGCATATAGGTGATCTCTGATAAATTTGGCAGATTGAAGACAACCGTCTACTTTCTTCTCCTCTCAAAACGTATCTACTGGTAAAGAGACTTTTTTCTTAAGCCACAAATCCAAAAGGCTTACATTCCATAAGAGGAGGCACTAAGAGCAAGATTTTGCAAAGAAGAAAATACAAATATATGCCTAAGTAAGAAAGAGATAATCCATTTGATCTGCACCAAGAAATCAACAAGTAGCTGAAATAAGAATGGATTGAGGTGCTGACATTGTGGCACAGCAAGTTAAATCATCACCTTTGACAGTAGCATTCCACATGAGCACTGGTTCAAGTCCCAGCTACTCCACTTCTGATCTAGCTCCCTGCTAATGCACCTGAGAAACCAGTGGAAGATAGCCCAAGTACTTGGATCCCTGCCACCCACATGAGAGACATGAATGGAGTTCCAGGCACCTGGCTTTGGTCTGGTCCAGCCCCAGATGTTGTGACCATTTGGGAAATGAATCAGTGAATAGAAGGTTCTCTCTCCCTCTCCCTCTTCTTCTCCCTCTCCCTCTTTCTTTGTCTGCCTGCCTCTCTCTCTCTCTCTCTCTCTCTCTCTCTCTCTCTCTGTAAGTCAGCCTTCCAAGGTCCCAGAGTGCAGCTTTTTCCCCCAACTTTTTGACCATGTAGTATTCTTCCCTCCCTCCCTCTCCTTCCCCTCCCCCCTCCTTTCCCTCTCTCCTTCCCTTGAATCCTGGCTCAGCTGTGTGACCTGAGCAAGTTATTTGACTTCTCACTTTGATCCCTCAGGGATAAAAGTGGTATTTCTCTCATAGATATTTATACAAGGGTACTTCCAAAGGTTCATGGAAAATGGAATTAAAAGATAAGTTTAGGGTCAGGTGTTTGGCAGAGCAATGAAGACACCATTTGTGATATCTAAGTTTGAGCCCTGACACCATTGTCTATTCCAGCTTTCTGATAATGCAGATGCTGGGGGCCTGGGTTCTTGCTATACATATAGGAGACCCAGATTGATTTCCAGGCTCCTGGCTTCAGCCTGGCCTAGCCTTGGCTGAAGGCACTTGGGGGATGGACCAGAAGCTGGGAGAGCTCTCCCTCTCTCTCCCTTTCAAACAAATAAAATTTTACATTAAAAAGTTTATATTGTTGAAAAAATTTTGAAATGTATACATCTGGGGGGCTTCCAAAAACTCGTTGAAAATCCATATTATGGGGTCAGCACTGTGGCACAGCAGGTAAAGCCACCGCCTACAGTGCCAGCATCCCATATGGGTGCTGGTTTGAGTCCCAGCTGCTCCACTTCCAATCCAGCTCTCTGCTGTGGCCTGGGAAAGCAGTGGAAGATGGCCCAAGTGGTTAGGCCCCTGCACCCGTGTGGGAGACCTAGAGGAAGCTCCTGGCTCCTGGCTCTTGTCTTTGGATCAGCACAGCTCCGGCCATTGTGGCCAATTGGGGAGTGAACCAGCAGATGGAAGACCTCTCTCTCTCTCTCTCTCTCTCTCTCTGCCTCTCTTTCTCTCTGTGTAACTCAGACTTTCAAATAAATAAATCTTTAAAAAAAAAAGAAAATATATATTATGAAAAACTACACTCAGATTTCTAAATTTTTTGCACCCACCCAAGTAAACTTATTTTTAAGTTCCATTTCCATGAACTTTTTAAAGTACCTTTATATTAGCTTATACAAGGGAGTTTTATGGGAAATGTAACTAAAAGAAAGTACATTTTCCATGAACTTTTTGAAGCCTCCTTTTAGAGGTTAATGCTGAGAATAGTATCTGGCAACAGTAAATGCTCAATAATACTATTATCATAAACTCCACCTCTCCTTCAAAGAGGAGCCCCCACACTCCCAAATTATCCATTCCTCCCTCTGTCGCAACTCCAAGTGACTATTGGTGCACTCTTCACCCTGTAGTCTGCCCCCTAACAGTGGTCTCCTGAGGACACGAGCTGTATGCTAACCACCTCCATACTCCCGAGTATCCAGCACCAGGTGCTGCATTTTGTGCACAGGAACTCTTGGTGGAATGGACACTTTTCAGAGGAGACAGCAAAGGAGGCTGTCCTGCCCTCCTCAGTCGGCCTGGTCAGGGAGTGAAGGCAGCAGGAAGTGATCCTGCTTAGCTCTCCTTCCTCTGAGCCCCCAGAGAAGGTGATGCCTCTGGCCTTTCCGTGGGTGGCACCAGGGATATTGCCTCCCGCGACTTCCCTTCAATCTCCTCTTTGTGAACGGTGAAAAGTCTGCAGGAGAGAGGCACGGGGGGAATGGAGGCAGGAAAGGGGGCTGATCCCCATCAGCAGGCAGCCAGTTCCATTGCTCTGAGTTCTGTGACCTTTGCAAGATGTCATTTGTCAAACCTCCTTCCTAGGAAGCGCACCCTGACTCTCCCAGACTTCCTTTAGCATCTTCATACCACCCCCAGAGTTTATCACAAAGTTTGTGTATAAATACTATGGCAACTCTGGAGCTCTGGCAAAGCTAAACTGCACTGCCAGCAAATAATGCACAAGACTGGAACCGTCAAAGCCCCTGGACTACCAGCCCCGCTGATAGGGGTTGAAAAGCATCTGTTTTCTGTTCCTGAACAAGCACTTCTCCACAACAGGTCGTTTTTCTCCTTCAAAGATCCCGCATCCTTGTCATAAGGGAATTTAAAGGATCATTCTTCTTGCCAGTAACTCCATTATGCTCAGACTCAGAGCCGCAGAGCCTCACTGTGGGATTTTCAACCTTCCTTCTGAAGTTCTGCTATTTTTTTTTTTTTTGACAGGCAGAGTGGATAGTGAGAGAGAGAGACAGAGAGAAAGGTCTTCCTTTTTGCTGTTGATTCACCCTCCAATGGACGCCACGGCTGGCACGCTACGGCCGGCGCACCACGCTGATCTGAAGGCAGGAGCCAGGTGCTTCTCCTGGTCTCCCATGGGGTGCAGGGCCCAAGCACTTGGGCCATCCTCCACTGCCTTCCCGGGCCACAGCAGAGAGCTGGCCTGGAAGAGGGGCAACCGGGACAGAATCTGGCACCCCAACCGGGACTAGAATCCGGTGTGCCGGTGCCGCTAAGTGGAGGATTAGCCTAGTGAGCCGCGGCGCCGGCCCTGAAGTGCTGCTTTTAATGTAAGAGTATTTCAGATGTGGTTTTTAAAAAAGATTTATTTATTTATTTGAAAGTTGGAGCCACACAGAGAGAGAGAAGGAGAGAGAGGAGGAGGTCTTCCACCTGCTGGTTCACTCCCCAGGTGGCTGCAACTGCTGGAGCTGGGCAGATCTGAAGCCAGGATCTTCTGGATCTCCCATGCAGGTGCAGGGGCCCAAGGACTTGGACCATCAGATGTGATTTTCATTGTGTTCCTATTCCCTTCACTTTACCTGCTTGGTGTGGTTGTATATCCTATACAAGGACTCAAGAACAAGGAGTTTGGGAGGGAGGTGCTTTCAGGAAACACTGGGAGAGAAGAGAGGAAGTGAGACAGGAAAGAGAAGGCACCAAATGCACGGTGTATGCTGGAGTGGATTTCTGCTGTGATGGCAGCATTCGCCCCTTTGGGAACACCAAGAGTCAGAACTTGTACCTTGAAGTCATCAAACCGCAGGGGACCAGGAAGCAGAAGGATTTGTACAAGCTCTTCTGTCACAGGTTGAGGACACCCAGATGAGGCACATGGAACTAATCCTGACACTTCTCCCTGCCCCATACCCCTTTCCCTGAAAGAGATCCCTAGGGTGTGAGAAGGCTGACACCACAATGATAAGACCAGAGGAGATCCGAGCAGGTGCAAATAGCAACTCCTAGAAGCAGGCATTAAGTGCAGCAGTTAAGAATTTAATATCCCATATCGGAGCACCTGGACTGAGTCCCAGCTCCTCTTCTGATTCAGCTTCCAGCTAATGCACACCCTGGGAGGCAGCAGGTAATGGCACAAGTACTTGGGTCCTTGCCACACACGTGGGAGACCAGGATCGACTTCCAAACTCCTGGTTTCAGCCTGTCCCAGCCCTGGGAGTTATGGGCATTTGGGGAGTGAACAAGTAGATGGAAAATCTCAATGTCTAACTATTTCCCCCCTTCAAGTAATTTTTTTTTTACAAATAGCAATCCTGAACATCTTCCTCCGCCCTATACCCAAGGTTGTGAAACAGTACATTCCCTTCCCAGCGGCCATAGGTCACATCTGATTCTGTGAGTAGCACCCTCACGGGACTGGAAAGAGTTAGGTCTTACTAGTCATCCACATCACAGCATTTGTTTCAGGTTCTTTATATAATTCAGTGGAACTATCTTATTTTATGGGGTATTCACTTCTCCAGGCTGACTATCCCCAGATGCCTTAATATACAACACAGTGGCAGCACCACATGAGGTTGTCAGATTTACTTCTTCATGAACCACAGAACATTAACCACAGTTGTCAGTCAGTCTTTCCCTATCTCCCTGTAAGGAGGTCATGCTGCTAGCTTTAAATATGAAGAAGCTAAGAGCCAAGGCCTCTAAGAGCTAAAAAAGTCAAGAAAATGTATCTTCTCAGCTTGCGCCGTGGCTCAATAGGCTAATCCTCTACCTGCGGCCCCGGCACCCCGGGTTCTAGTCCCGGTCAGAGTGACAGATTCTGTCCCATTTGCCCCTCTTCCAGGCCAGCTCTCTGCTGTGGCCCGGGAAGGCAGTGGAGGATGACCCAGGTCCTTGGGCCCTGCACCCACATGGGAGACCAGGAGAAGCACTTGGCTCCTGGCTTTGGATCAGTGCGGTGCACCGGCCGCAGCATCCATTGGAAGGTGAACCAACGGAAAAGGAAGACCTTTCTCTCACTGTCCACTCTGCCTGTCAAAAAAAAAAAATGTATCTTCTTGTAGAGTTCCCTGGAAGGAACCAACTCTGATGACATTTTGACTTTAGCCCAATGAGACTAATTTTAGACTTCTGACCTCCAAAACTGTAATATAATAAATTGTGGTTTTTGTTTTTAAGATTTATCTATTTATTTGAGAGTCAGAGTCACAGAGAGAGAGGAGAGACAGAGAAAGAGGTCTTCCATCTGCTAGTCCACTCCCCAAATGGCCAATGGCTAGAGCTGGGCCAATCTAAAGCCAGGAGCCAGGAGCTTCCTCCAGGTCTCCTACAAGCACCTGGGCCATCTTCCTGCTTCCCCAAGGCCATCAGCAGGGAGCTGGATAAGAAATGAGGCAGCCATTCAGACTCAAACTGCTGCCCATATGGGGTGCCAGTGCCAAAGGTAGAGGCTTAACCTACTATACTAAAGCACTGGCCCCAAATTGTGTTGTTTTAAACCACTAAGTTTGTGATAATTTGTTACAGCAGCCATAGGAAACTAACACAGATGGGAAAAGATATATCATCTTAACACTAATCCAAATAAAGCTAGGATGGCTATTTCAATATCAGGCAGACAAATTTGAAAGTAAAGAATATTGAATACTGCCAAATAGAAAAGCCTTTACATACTGATAAAGCAGTCAGTGCCTCGATAGGACATAGCAATTCCAAAAATGTATCAGATAATAACAGAGCTCTGAGGAAACATGAAACAAAAACTGGTAAAACTTCAAGGAGAAATTTTCAAAATCCATATTTACAATTTCAGATTTCAATTTGCATCCCTCAATAACTGATATGAAAAGAATACAGAAAATCAGTAAAGATAGAGATATCTTGAACATTATCCCCTTGGCCTAATGTTTATAGAACATACAACACAACAGCAGAATATACCATTTTTTCAATTGCAAAAAGAGCAATTATCAAGACAGACTGTACTCAGCAATTAAAAAAACTATAAATGTAGGAGAACTCATATTATACAAAGTATTTCTCTGGCCACAATGGAATTAAATTGGAAAGACTGTGTTGTAACAGAAGAACATCTGGGAAAAAAAAACAAATATTTAAAAACTAAGTAATATTTACCTTAAAAACCCAGGGATCAGGAGAAAAACTAGAGAAATTAGGAAGCATTTTAAAATGAGAACACATTTCAGAATGTATGGGATGCAGTTAAAGCAGTAGTTACAGTTAAATAGATTGCAGTAACATCTGTATTTGTATTAAAAGGAGGGAAATTCCCAAATCAATGACTTCAGCTTTCACCTTAAGAAACTAAAAAAAGAACAACTTAAACCAGGGAAGCAAAGTAGAAATAAATAGTAAATATAAGAGCAAAAATCAACAAATAGAAAACTGAAAAGAAATAGAAAATGGGAAGAAAACAATGAAAACAAAACCACTTACTTAAGAAGAGTAAGAAAATTGATGTATAAATACTAAAATTTATGAATCTCTAGCCAGAAAGATCAAAAGGGAAACTAGAGAAAAAATGCATATTACTAATATTAGGAACAAAAGAGGCGACAGATATCACAAGAATAATTAAGAAATCGTATGAGCAGCTCTATGCCAATAAATAGCTTACACAAAATGGATCTGTTCTTAGAAAGATACAAACTGGGCCAGCGCCGCGGCTCACTAGGCTAATCCTCCGCCTTGCGGCACCAGCACACCGGGTTCTAGTCCCGGTCGGGGCACTGGATTCTGTCCCGGTTGCCCCTCTTCCAGGCCAGCTCTCTGCTGTGGCCAGGGAGTACAGTGGAGGATGGCCCAAGTGCTTGGGCCCTGCACTCGCATGGGAGACCAGGGTAAGTACCTGGCTCCTGCCTTCAGATCAGCGTGGTGCGCCGGCCGCAGCAGCCATTGGAGGGTGAACCAACGGCAAAGGAAGACCTTTCTCTCTGTCTCTCTCTCTCTCACTGTCCACTCTGCCTGTCAAAAAAAAAAAAAAAGAAAGAAAGAAAGAAAGATACAAACTAACAAAGCTTACTTGATGTAGATGAATCTCAAAATAAGTATGCTCAGGGAAAGAAGCCAAAGCAAAGAATATATACCGTATCACCCCATTCACAGAAGCTTCTAGAAAATGAAATCTACCGCAAGAGAAAATAAAACACTGGTTGCCTGGAAATATGCAGGGTGGAGTAGGTAAGGGGCAGGAATGGAGGACAGAAATGATTGCAAAGGGGCAGAGGAAATCTGGGGGTGGTGATGAGTATGTTCATTATCTTGATAGTGGTGGCAATTTCACCACCATCCAGTGGAATATAAATACTTTAAAACCTATCAAATTGTATTTGGTTATATGCTGTTATGTCAATTATACCTCTATAAAAATATGGTTGTTTTTGTTTTTCAATTTGAAGTGCCATTCTATAAATCTCAACTCAATCTACCTGCTTTTAAAGTTTGGATTTGGAAGACCTTCCAGCTCTATTCATTCCAAGACTCACTGGAAACAAGAAGATATGCCCTGTTGTATGCATATTTATGTCAGTGCACAGAATTCTGGTGGGGGGAGCCGGGACAGAAACACAGGGAGGCCTGGACAGGGAGCCAGCTTAGTTGGAGCTACCCAAACTGCTACCAACACAAAAAAGTGCTTCGCTTGTCCACCCTGACCCTGTGCAAGGCGCAGGAAACACTGAAAGTGACATTCATTTTCCTTATCCCTAGCCTGACAAATATTCCCTGGCCTGAAGCAGGAGGGCTGAGACCAGCCAGCTTACCCTACTCAGGCCGCATGCCCAACAAGCGCTATTCCAAGTCACTGTGTTTGGCTCAGCCTCTAAGAGCCTTGCTGGGGACCTTGCTATAGACACGCCAAAATTTGCATCTCTTAGCTGGGGGACTTTAGAGAGGGGATCAGTTCATTCTGATGCCCCAAGCTGACAGGGAAATCGTGTTTGATCCACTGAGGCAATTGAGACGTTGTAACTCATTTGTGACTGGATTTTGCTCCAAGAGTGTTTCCCTCCAGCCGTGTTGGCTCAGGTGTCCTGGAAACCGGTAGAACTGCATGTGGGCAAAAAGCGAGCAGATCTGAAGGGTGGCCAGGAAAGATCCCGAGGCGCTCTGCACGGGAATTTTTTAATGACTTCAGCAGCCCGCCTCCCGCCATCCCGCATCCGCTGTTCCGCCTGGCGTTTCCTTCCACTGGGGTGCGGAACGGAGCCGCCGGGAAGGCTGCGGCTGCTCTCAGAAATGCCACCACGGTTGCCCCGGGCAATCCTTTCTTGTGCAATGTCCTTTCTCAGGAAGATGAATACAAGCTGTACATAACCGTGCGTCAATCAAACGCTCAGCAACCACCGGTCTCTTTAGGCAGCAGCTAAAAGGACCCCGAAGAGAAATAAATGTGACTGGATCTGGAGCTCAGGGGAGAGGGGAGCAAGGGGAAGGAACTTCCTGCCCTGTGGGGGCCACTTCCAGGCAAAACCCCCGAAGCCCCACGCAGACATCCTCCGGCGCCAGCACAAAGGCCATTTTCAGTTCCGTCTCTTTGTCCGTCTGTTTCATCAGTCAAACCCTTGATTAGATCAGGGAGCCACGGACAGGAAGGATTGCTGTAAATGAAAGGTCTTTGAGGGACAGAACTACACTAGATTCTCTTGGGACCAAAGATGCGTGGGCTGGGAACGCCCAGTGCGCGGCACTGGCCCAGGAGCTGCCCCTCGTCAGCTGTGAAACCTCCGAGTCCCTCTCCGTCCCTGGAACTCCGAAAGCAGAACTCTGGAATCTGGTTTGCAAGCTCTGATGTTCTATCATCAAAGGTTCCCTAAAGTCCACCTGTGCAACTCCCAGCTCTTGGGAGGTCAGAATCTAGCCGAACAGTTGGGTTCAAAAGACAGCCGTTCTATTTCGCTGTATTTGTGCTGTGTTTGACTTTTGCGTACATACTTGGCACTTGCTGACTGAAAAAAAAAAAAAAAAATCCGTGGGAGCTACAAGGAGCCGCAATTCTGCAATTGTAGGGCAGAATGATTGAAGAAGAAAAACTTTTCTTGGCTCTGTGCCCAAAAAACCCTTCCAATCAAGCTGCCTTTGAGTTTTCAGAACGTAAAAAATAAATAAATAAAATAAAATAAAATAAATAAATTTAAATTCCAATTTTGAATGTTTCAGGCAGTGCTCAGTACTTTGCCCTACACAAAAATCTTAATGTTTATTTTTTATTGCTTGGATTTATCTAGTGCTTATTGCTTATAATAATAAAGGCAGATGTCATAACTAAGATATCACCTGTCTGGCTTCATGGAGGTCTTAGCCTCTGCATAGCTGCACAGCATAGAACCAACGCTAGCGAGGCCCAGGGATTTTTCATGTGTGACCTTGGGACCAACGGCATGATCCCAACTATAGGAGCAGCCTTGCCCCATGGCTACCACAACCTTGTGTTTCCACTGCTGCCTCCTAGCACAAGCTTAAGGCATACACCCCCTTATCAGTCTTCTGGCCACCACCTTGGTTCTCCATAGCAAATTTTCAAATAGGCAATTCTTTTTAGATAAATGTAGTACATCACTGCTTTACTTCCAAATTCATTACTACAGCCAACAAAGTCCTGTATGACTGAGCCGTGCTGGCTGCGCACACTCAGTTTGTGCCATCCTTCCCTTCCCTTCTTTGTCCCACTCCTTGCTCTCCTCTCTGTTGCATCTCAGCGTGCTCTCTCTCACCGCGCAGTCCTTTTCAATCAGATGTCAACTCCAACACCTCTTTCTGCGTGTTTCTGCTGCTGGTATAACTATTAACTAGAAAAGTAGTGGTTTAAACAAAACAATTGTATTACCATCCAGAGGTCAGAGGTCCAAAATGGTTCTCACTGGGCTAAAATCAAGGTTTTTGTGGGGAGCAACTCGGACTAGACTAAGTTACTGGAATTAAGACTTATTCTATGCATCTGCTCTCCCACAATATGGCGCTGAGAAGGGAAACAGCTTCTACACAGCTGCCTCCAGTTCAACCAATAAACTGTAGGACCTACTCCTGATTGGAGGAGAGCAGCGTACTCGGCGTGTGGGTAGCAGAGTTGGGATTGGTGGAAGAGGACTATAAAGGAGGAGAGAGACAACATGCACCAGGAACATCTAAGAGGAACACCTGTGCAGCCCCCGAGAGAGCCGGCCGGCGGTGTGCCGCTCCCCCGCGGAAGTGGGGAAAGTGGCCAGGGGAAACCGCCCTTCCACGGAGGTGGAAGGGATGGCAGCCAACCCGGGAAGAACCAGCAGCAAACCCGGGGAGGGCCAAGCAGACAAAAGAACAGCGCAGGGTCCTGTGTTGCTCCTCCACGAAGACGGGGAGTGACAGTTTTGACAGAACTGTGTTCTTCCTAGAGACTCTAGGGAGAAATCCATCTCCTTGACTTTTCCAACTCCCAGGAGCCTTCCTCAGTTTTTAGTCGTGGTCTCCTTCCTCCATCTTCCAAGCCAACAATAGAGAGCCCAGTGCTTCTTAACAAGGCATTGCACTAACATTTTTCACCTCTGTCTGCCCTCATTTTTAGCAATCCTTGTGATTAGAAACCAGATAATTCCGAGTAATCTCCCTATCTTAATGACATCTGCAATCCTACTCCGGTTCTGACATGTAGGGGAGCATATTCACAGGTCTGGGCAGTAGGACAGAGACATCTTTCGTGGATCCGTATCCTGCCTCCCACAGGTCCTCAGGTTCCCAGACTCCCTGACCTAATGGACCTCATGATCCTCTCACCCCAAGTCACTCTTAATTCCCTCATCAGGTCTTATTCCCTTCAGATCATTGAAAATTCCCTGAAATAATTCCATACAATTTTCTGCCTGCCTCTCCTTAGGATATTAACTTCCTGAGAGTGGAGGCCTTGTCTATCTCACCATGGCTGTGCCAGAGTGCTTGGTTCACATTGTAATAGGGAGTCCATATACAGAATGAATGAATAAATGAGTGAGTGATGAATGAATGAATGAATTGGAAATAGCAGTTTCATCCTCAATAATTATAAAAATAACAATAACAATCACAAATAAGCACTTCATAAACAACTTATGTAGAATTTACTTATGACTGCTAGGTCTTAGAATCAGAGCTATGTTGAAACCATACTCCTTGACAAACAAATTGTGTAATATTCAATAAATGCGTTAAGCTCACTAAGTCTACAATGAGTATAATGATAGTACTTCCTTGAGAATTTTCATGAGGATTAACTGAGATGTTTTCAAAAGATGTTTGACTCAGTGTCTCACAGAGTATGCATGTACCTAGGTATTTTTATTATTAAGCCCTTTTTGCAGATAAGCAAACTCAGATCTGACTAGCAAGTGGTTGAGCTGGAAATCTCATCCTAACTACGTTCAGTGACAAAATCTCGAGTCATATCACACTTCATTGCTGGACCAATGGTCCAGAATTTGACCCATGGAATTGGGCAGAGTTTGCCCGTGTCTATCAGGGTGGTTCAACAGGAATATAAAACAGTGTGATAACTTGGGAACAGTCTGTGAAAAATACAAGTGCATAGGGAGCTGCCAGGGACTGTTTATGTGACCCCGAAATGCATTCGTTGATGCTCTAACCCCCCAACATGATGATGATATTTAGAGGTTGGGCCTCTGGAAAGTGATTAGGCTTAGATGAGGTTATAAGTGTAGTAGTACCTCATAGGAAATTAGGGCCCTCGTAAGAAGAGGAAGAAACATCAGATCATGTGCTCTCCATGTGCCTGTATATACAGAAGAGGTCATGTGCACACATAGCGAGATAGTGGCCGTGTGTAAGCCAGGAAGAAAGAAGGTCCTCATAAGAACTGTATCCGTGGGCACTTGACATTGTACTTCCCTGCTTCCAGAACTGTGAGAAAGAAATGTCTACTGTTTAAGTCACCCAGTCTATGGTATTGTGTTTAAGCAGCCCTCATTGACTAAAACAGTAATAATCAGAGGGGGAAAAGGTCAACAATACAGCTCCAGTAATCCCAAGAAAACTCTGAAAGACAAATCTGAGATAAGTGCAGCAAGAGCTCTGCACACATCACTCTGCAGGAGGAAGGGGTCATTCATAAGAAGCCTCCGGTTTTACCTATGAGTGGAAGGAGACCGGAAAGGGCACCTGTGCAGTCCAGACTCTGTTCAATCCCATCATCCAGGCACTTGGAGGTCACACTGTACCCTACAGACTGAACTTCTCCCAGAGTGTATGATTCCGTCTCCTGCCTCAGTGTCTCCTGCTGGGAATCAGACACCCATATTGTTTTAGAATCTTGGTCAGAATTGGTAACAGCCATAATGACATTATCATTTCTCTACTAATCCTTGCAAATTTACTTATTTATCTATTTATTTATTTATTCACTTGCGAGTCAGACAGAGAGAGACACACACAGGCATGTAGAGATCTCTGATCTGTTGGTTAACTCCTCAAATGTCTGCAAAGACCAAGGCTGGGCCACGCAAAAGTCAGGAGCCAAGAACTCAATCCAAGTGCGACACACAGGTGTCAGGGACCCAGGTATTTGAGTCATCACTTTCCACCTCCCAGGGTGCACATTAGCAAGAAGCTAGAATGAGAAGTGGAGCCAGAACTCACACCTGGGCACTCCAGTGTGGAATGTGGACGTCCCAGTGGTGTCTCAGTCACTACATCAAACACTCACCCTTCTTTCAACTTTTGAATGAAAGCTGAAAGTCATGGGTAAGTGCTATATGAATATAGAAACAGAATGCCCACCCAGACTATTTTGCCATTCATTAGAAGTTAAGTGTACCCTCTTGTCTCCTTTTTTTGAAGTTGTTATTTCTCAGAGAAATATCCTATAATGACAATAAATAGTCACAGTCTTTTTAATATAATCCAAATCAAAGTCAAAGCTGGTCCTGTGTCACCAGCTGCAAGTGTTGTAATAGTTATTTGTTACAAAAGAGCTGATCTTTAACTCTCAGAAAAAAGGTGAACAAACACCTTTGATGTCTGCTACGGGCCAGACACTGCTTGGTGCTGAGTATCTGAAACTGATGACAAATGCTCGCAGCCCTCGGAGACCTACAGACTCCTGTTGCCCTGGGGCTCTATGCATGACTAGCTGCGGGAAATCCAGCCACTGAGAAAACAGAATGTAGCTATCATCATTCTCAAGTTCTAATTTTTCTAGTTCTTTGACAGAAAAATAACTACTACTCTAATTCACTCTTCTCCCTTTACTCGTGTTATCCTCTTCCTGACACTCATCAGTGAAGAGTGGGTGGAAATGGGGGGAGGTGCCAGCCAGAAGCAAGAAATGGAGATTCTAAAGCAGTGGCCCTCCCCCTTCTCCCTGCATTCTGGAGGCCTGTACTGGGTGCAAAGTATGCCAGGTTTGCTACTAAAACAATTGTGTCGCCCTCTGTATTCCTAGTTCAGAAAGAGACAGTGTAACTCCAGCTCCTCCACATGTCTGCCCACTCCATTCATTATTTTGTTCATTCATAAAGCATTTATCCAACATCTATAATGTGTGAGGTTTTGTAAAAAGTGCTAAGGAATGTGATTGTATGTACAAATGTTGAGTTGTGGAACCTAAATAACAAACCATTCAGAATTTTATTGTTTTCTTTTTAAATTTCTTTTTAGATTAATTTTAAAATGGTGTGTATTGTGTACAATATATTTTGAAGTATATCTTCTACATTGTGAAATGGCTACATCTAATTATGATTTGATCATATTCTAGATTTGCTCTTTCTTTTCTATTTTACCAGCACTAGGAAGCTTCATATATATTCTTATCATCTTGATTTCCCATTGTAATGATTAAAAAAACAATTAAAGGAAGAGGTGTTTAGCTTAGCAGTTAAGATGCCCACATCCCATATCAGAGCACCTGAATTCAATTTTCATCTCCAGCTCCTGACTCCAGCTTCCTGCTAGCGTAGATCCTCAGAGGCAGTGTGATGGCTCAAGGGACTGGGTTCCTGCCATTCATGTGGGAGATCGGGATCTAGCTTTGGTCCAACTCAATCTCTGCCACTGTAGGCATTTGGGGAGTGAACAAGTTCATCGGAACCACCCCCACCTTGCTTTCTCCCTCTCTCTGTCTCTCTCTTTCATATAAACTATTGGGAATCTCATTTTCTTCCTGAATTCTGTCATTAAGTCCCCAGGGAACGGAGAGACAAGAAGAAACTATAGAACACCAATTCGGAAACCAAACCAGACTTGGCACCCTGTGACAGAGACCTATCAGGAAAAGGGGGAACCCCAAAATCTGGGGCTCCCTTTCTCTTCCCCCAGGAAATTAAGTTCTCATATCCCCAAGACTTCAACACACCCCGGGAAGATCTTAGAGAGAGAGAATGTTCAATATACTGAGCATTACACCTGAAGACCAATATGTTACTAAAGAAACCTGGAAGCCATGAATGAAATATTTGTTATCCCCTGTCAGGGTCAGGTTCATGCAGATGAGATCTGTTGCAGAAAAATTAAGAACCCAAATTTTCTTTGGACAGCTGACTCACAGTGAATGAATTCTTTGCATAGTGAAAAAAATTTCAAGAATCCAGTGTTGCTCCAGCTGTTTCTGTTGGTTTCCCCTGCTCTATGTTCTAGTTTCCTGTCTTGGACACATTATAACCAACAACAGTTACCTTAAAGCTATTCACAAAACATTCCTTGGTTAATTGATCTTATTAAGTGAAGTTCACCAGAAAATAAGTGTCTAAATGGGTGGGGAGTGGCAAACAGAAATGTAAAATAATGATATTTTTACTCTTCACTTTGCCAAATAAATGTAGTTTAGAGAATTCTTTTGAAAAATGTGCAGATAAATAGTAGAAAATTTTAATATATGATACACATTTTCTAAAATACCCGACGTAAAGGAATCTACAGAAAAATGTTACACATCATAAAAGAAGCAAAAGTAAAAAAACATTTCTACAAAACAGATGACAGCTACATTAACCATATGGTAGTTACAAGAAAAATAAATACTTAAATTCCGCTGTAAGAGCTCAAGATTTTCCAAATAAATGGTCACAAATTCTAACTATATTCTATTTATAAAAATTTACCTAAAATTAAGTGGCAGAAAAAGTTTGGGAGTAATAGTATAGGAAAAGACATGATAAGTAAGTGCAAATAAATATAAAATCATTCAATATTCATATAGCATTGAAGAATTTATTCCTCATAGAAAAAATAAATGGAACAAAGACAGTAGTCTCATAAGAATTTCAGTCATGAATCTTTTTTAATGGAAGAGCATTCAATTAAAATAGGCAAAACAATAAACATAGTAAATCATGAATAAAATAATAGAGACAGCATTAAAACACCTGTTTTGCTGTTTGACAAGTGAATGAATAAAATAAAATAAGTCAGAGTGAAGAGGACCCAAATACACTGGCGAGACTGAGTATCTACAGCTATAGAGGTAGCCAAATTTTATTCCCTACACAAAATACATCCTCCTTCCCAGAGCGAATGAGGCATTTATAAAGACTGAGTGCTCATATTATACCTCAAAACTTTAAATGAATTCCAACTGTAGATACTACAGAGGCAACATTCTCTGTTGTTAAAACAAAGCCAAGGGGGCCAGCATTGTGACATAACAGGTTAAGCTGCTGTCCATGACTCCAGCGTCCCTTGTAGGTGCCAGTTTGAGACCCAGCTGCTCCACTTCAGATCCAGCTCCCTGCTAATGCACCTGGGAAAGCAATGGAAAATGGTCCAAATCCTTGAGCCCCTGAACCCACAGAGGAGACCTAGAAGCTCTGAGCTTCTGGTAATCTTGCCCAGCCCTGGCTATAGCAGCCATCTGGGGAGTGAACCAGCAGGTGGAAGATTCTCGCTCTCTCTCTCTCTCTCTCTGTCTCTCTCTCTCCTCTCTCTCTCTATCTCTGCCTCTCAAATAAATAAAAATAAATCTAAAAAAAAACCACACACACAAAAAAAAACAAAGCCAAGATATATAGCTAGTTTTATCAATCTATTTGATTAAGCTAATATAATTTAATAGCAATCTTTGTCAAATGTGTCACACAAATCCACCTAAACTGTTGATGGAAAATTCTAAATATAGAATTAGAAAAGTTGGTTTTATGAGTATACTAAAAGAAAGAATTTTTTTTATTTATTTTTTTTAACTTTTATTTAATGAATATAAATTTCCAAAGTACGAATTATGGATTACAATGGCTTCCCCCCCATACCGTCACTCCCACCCACAACCCTCCCCTTTCCCACTCCCTCTCCCCTTCCATTCACATCAAGATTCATTTTCGATTATCTTAATATACAGAAGATCAGCTTAGTATACATTAAGTAAGGATTTCAACAGTTTGCTCCCACACAGAAACATAAAGTGAAAAATAATAGATGATTTTTTTAAATGATGATGAAATCAGATCAGACCTATTGTCATGTTTAATCCCAGTGAGAGTCAATAGTTTCTTTTTTTTTTTTTTTACAGAGGATCAGTTTAGTATGCATTAAGTAAAGATTTCAACAGTTTGCACCCCCATAGAAACACAAAGTGAAATATATTGTTTGAGTACTCGTTATAGCATTAAATCTCAATGCACAGCACATTAAGGACAGAGATCCTACATGAGGAGAAAGTGCACAGTGACTCCTGTTGTTGACTTTACCAATTGACACTCCTGTCTATGGCATCAGTAATCTCCCTATGCTCCAGTCATGAGTTTCCAAGGCTATGGAAGCCCTCTGAGTTCTCCGATTCTTATCTTGTTTAGACAAGGTCATAGTCAAAGTGGAGGTTCTCTCCTCCCTTCAGAGAAAGGTACCTCCTTCTTTGAAGACCTGTTAAAAGAAAGAATTTTTGTGAACAATTGGTTTTATACTAGGAGTACAAGGCAGATTCATAGCTAATCTCTTATTATTGTTTCAGTAACTCAAAACAGCAAACTGAAAATGCTAGGTGATGCAGAAAATGCATTTGATATGAAATATCCATTCACAATAACTTTAGTAAGCCGGAAGCAAAGAAAGGCTACTTTAATTGGCAATCAATCATAAAAATAAATAATGCTATCATTATAATAGAAGTATAAACTGACTTCTTACATTATTTCATTTAACCTTCACAAAAACCCTATCAGTAGACAATATTGTTATTGCTAAATTATAAATTAAGATTGAAGTACAGAGAAGGTAAGACACTTGCAGCTGGCAAGTAGAATTCCAAAGAAATGAACATAATATTTATGTTATAAAGGTTCTAATAGGCAACAATGCCAAAAAGCACACCAAGATGATAACTTCCATAACTAAGATTCTAACAAAACAATTGAGATCATTAAAAGGGAAAGACATATATCACAATTAAAGAGTCAAAATCACCTTTGGACATAAATGAAATTATTATCCAGAAAAAAAAATGAGAAAATTTTACAGTTAACAGGATGATCAAGTAACAAAACCAAAAACTAAAATGAAAAAAAAACTATATGAAATAGCATTTCTTTATGTATTAAAATAATTGACTAGAAAATACAGTGAAGAAAATATCCTATTCTCAAAAGAGCAAAACTTATAAAATACTTGACTTTTTTTAAGTTATAGACTAGCCTACAAGAAATTCTTCATGTTGAGATGAAAAAAACACTAGACAGTAGCTCAAAGCTGGATGAGCAATCAGAGATCTCTGGTAAAGTTCACTACATGGGAAGATATAAAAACCATTATCAGCACATTTCTGCTTGTAAGTCCACTCTTTATTTCCTCCATAATATAAAAGACAAATAGATAAAAAATAGGTTATAAGTCTGTGAGGTTCGGTATACAATATCTAACGCTGTAATTTCTGCCAGTACTAACATAGAAGGGACTGGAGCTCTAGAGGAGTAGGGCTTCTGTAAGCATTGAAGTTAAATTGCCATCTTATCCTACTAGATTGTTAAACATTTGTGATTTCAGATGTAGTCACCATGCTAGTTATAAAGAATGCATATTTAACAGATTCACAGAATGAGAAGAGTATCAAAATAATTTCCTGCAAAAACTCAACTAAAAGAAGATAACAATCAAAAAATGATGGGGGAGAATGTGTAAGACTTACATAAAACAGCAAAATGGCAGGAGAAAATTCTTATCAGTAATTCCATTAAATATAAATGAATTAAACTTTCTAATCAAAAGTCAGAAATTAGAAGAATGAACAAAATAACATGGTCCAGGCCGGCGCCGTGGCTCAATAGGCTAATCCTCTGCCTTGCGGCACCGGCATACCAGGTTCTAGTCCTGGTCGGGGCGCCGGATTCTGTCCCGGTTGCCCCTCTTCCAGGCCAGCTCTCTGCTGTGGCCAGGGAGTGCGGTGGAGGATTGCCCAAGTGCTTGGGCCCTGCACCCCATGGGATACCAGGATAAGTACCTGGCTCCTGCCTTCGGATCAGCGCGGTGCGCTGGCCGCAGCATGCTGGCCGCGGTGGCCATTGGAGGCTGAACCAACGGCAAAGGAAGACCTTTCTTTCTGTCTCTCTCTCTCACTGTCCACTCTGCCTGTTAAAAAAAACAAACAAACAAACAAACAAAAAAAAAAAAAAAAAAAAAACAAAAAAAACATGATCCAGTTATACACAGTACACAGTCTTTAAAGTATTTGTGTAAAATGTGTATTATGACAAAACTATGCATGGATTTCAATCTTGGGGATTTTTGGATCTACAATGAACTCACACTAATTGGATAGAACATGTTTGAACAGGACCTAGTTTGAAACACTAAGAACAAGACATCAGCTTGAAAAAAAAAGTCCCTATTGGAGCAACATGAATTATGCTGAAACTGAAGCAAAAAGAAACATAAAATTTATGATGAAGCATGGGCAGAAGAATATAATGAAATCATTGTTGCTCTACAAAAAGTTTACAGGGATGATGCTTCAAAGAAATCAGCAATTTTGACTTCTGGCTTCAGTCCCAGACCAATCCTAGCCTTTGAAAGCATTTGAGGAGTGAACCAATAGATGGAAGTTCTCTCGCTCTCTCGCCCTCCTTCTCTCTCTCCCTCTCTCTCTCTCTGTCTCTCCGTATATCTTGCTTTCTTTGTCACTCAGGTGAATAATTCTTCAAGCTCAAGGAAAATGGAATTACAAAGTGATGGGTTTATTTTGGTGCAAAATTTTTTGAAATATATGCCTAAGTGTTTCATAACATGCATTTTCCATGCTTTTATACCATAACAACCCAAATACATCTGGGAGAAAACTGGGGAGTATTTTTATAACTTGTAGTAAAGAAGATCTTTTTTAAGAACAGAAGTTGTGAAAGACATGATTGAGAAATTCATTCACTTAACACGATTTTTGAAGGTTAATAGTGTGCCAGGTTTGGTGACAGGCCCCAGGAATACGGTGATGACAAATCTCTGGCCTTGTGGAATTTATAATCTCACTTTACTACATGGATATTGACAACTTCTGAATGGCTTTACAACAGGGAAGTAAAACAGTCATGTCTTGCTTAACAGCAGGGATACATTCTGAGAAGTGTGACATTAGGTAATTGGGTCATTGTGCAATGTCATAGAATGCACTTAGACAAACCTAGATGGTCCTGCCTACTACTCATTGAGGCTACATGGTGTAGCCCACTGCTCCTGGGACATGCCCTGGATAGTGTGTTTCTGTGCTGAATACTGACTGCAGGCAGTTGTATTTGCATATCTAAGCATTTTCATACTAAATCTAGAACATGCATAGTATAAATCCTAGGTGGTAGGAATTTTTCAGCTCCATTGTAATCTCATGGGAATAATCAAATATGATGTTGACAGTTGTCATTGTGCAGTACATGACAGCAAAAACAAAAACACAAAGTCACATTAAAGAGAAAACAGCAAATTGGAAATAAATACTGGGGCTGGCGCTGTGGCCAGTAAAGCCACTGCCTGCAGTGTTGGCATCTCATGTGGGCGCAGGTTGGAGTACTGGCTGCTCCACTTCCCATCCAGCTCTCTGCTATGGCCTGGGAAAGCAGCGGAAGATGGCCTAGGTCCTTGGGCCCCTTCACCCGCGTGGGAGTCTGGGAGAAAGCTCCTGGCTCCTGGCTTCAGATCGGTTCAACTCCAGCCATTGCAGCCATCTGGAGAGTGAACCAGCACATGAAGGTCTCTCTATCTCCGCCTCTCCATCTCTCTGTGTAATTCTGACTTTCAAATAAATAAATAAATCTTTTTTTTTAAATATCTATAGTGCATGATCTAAAGGGTCAAGTTTTCTTACTTTACACAGGGTCTTTAGGAAGCAATAAAAAAAACACAAAGAGCCCAGTTGAAAAATTAGGTAAAGAAAATAAATAGGCAGCACACAGAAAAATAAAAACCAATATCCAATAAACAACTGAAAAGTTGTTCAACCCTAATTCCAATCTAATACATATAAATTAAAAAGCTGTATGATTAATATTCACTCTTGGTATAATTAGAATCTGGAAAAGCTCTTTTTGGAGAGTAACTTTGAAATGTCCATCAATCTAGAGTTGTGTAGTTTTGCTGGAGGGTAAACCCAGCCCCTGCCTTAGCAGAGTCACAGAGGGAGAGCAGGTGGCCTTCAGTTCCCCATTTAAAAAAAAAATTCTTTCTGAGACATAGTTGAAGTTGACTCATCCAGGTGGGGGCATTGCCCAGCTGACCCCCCCCCCCCAGAGACCATTCCTTGCTCTGTCATTCTGGCCCTCTGGAATTGCTATGTGCTAGTCCATGCCCATGACTGATTCTCTACATTTTCTTTAGAGTCTGTGAGCCCTGACTATCCTTCCAGTATGTTCCTTTTTGCCTGCGTTAGCTCAAGGGAGTATCTACTAATTGCAGTCCACGAACTCTCATACACACACTAAACTCTTCCAGCAGTGAATCCCTCCTAGAAGGGCGACTGATGGGAAATAAGAGGATGTATATGGAGGAGAGAAGGAGGAATGTGGCTTAGCACATTTTTTAAATTATTTATTCATTGCTTACATTCTTACAATAAGAATTTATAATACATCTCTAGCAAATATAGACTAAAGAAGAATGGGAGAGTACAGATAAAACAAAAATGGAGAAGTAAATGAAAACCCTTTTTCAAGCTGTAATTTCCATGGGACATTTCCCAACAAAAGTTAATCCAGTACAAAAGTACACACAGTCTGTAGCTGTAATTACATAAGTATATATGCATATTGACAAAGGCTAGAAAAGAATCTGAAACACGGGAAGACAGCCTCATAGGAGTGTATATGTCCTGTGTAAAATTTATACTGAGGGGTGGGCATTGTGGTGCAGCGAGTTAGTCTCCAGGCGGGATGCACCTGTCCCATAGTGGTGTGCTTGGGTCTGAGTCCCACCTCCACTTCCTCTCTAATGTCCTGCTAATGCTCACTCTTGGATGCAGCAGATGATGGCTCGAGTATTTGTGGCCCTGCCACCCATGTGGGAGACCCCGGTCATTTCTGGCTCTGACTTTTCTACCTGGCCCAGCCCTGGATGTTGCAGGCATTTAGGGAATGAGCCGGTGGATGAAAAGTCCTCTCTCTCTCTCTCTCTCTCTCTCTCTGCCTTTCAGATAAATAAAAACAAATATATGTGTAGTATATGTATAAGTATTTTTTACAATCTTGTTTTCATGATCAATATAAGCTGCGTATTAAGGATTTCACCTTTCCTTTCCATACTTTTCGCTCTTCCCTTAAGTCCTTTTCCCATAACTTGGATGCAGCAGTTCCTTGATAGTCACATCACGTGGTTAGTGCTGGGCATGTATTTTCCCTTCAGGTGTTAATGGGGTGGCATTTCCCAAATTAGACAACCTGGTACCTGCTTAAAACAGGCAGGAAAGAGGAGAAATTCATGTGTGCCCTCAAGTATTAAATTCTGGAATAGAGACTCCTTCATGGCTTGCAACACGGAGTGTTTTTCTCCTCACTTAGAAAGCTGAAGTAAATATTCTTCAGTGTGCCATGAACATTGGAGGAATCCCAGCTACTGTTGGCAAACACCTGCCACTCCAGTGCCTGGGTAAGACTTCCTTATCCTCTTCCGGGTGGCCTGTCACTGCTTTCTTCTCTCTACTTCCTAGCCCCTCCCCCCCTTTTTGATTGAATGCCACTTCCAATACAGACGTGTGTGAAAATCCTTGTGTTCCAAGCAGAACTAAGAGAGAATCCTCCTGCTTCTCTGAACACCTGCCACTGCCATGCAGGAGCAACTGTCCTATTTTGTGACGTGGAAGCAGAATGAAATATGGCCATCTTTACCTATGTCAAAGGGCATGGTGGATTTTCTAGAATTGCCCAGGGAAAATAAAATTGATTCTCCAGCGAGTGCTAATACCTTGGTGGCCCAGCATCCTATGGAAACAAACTAAGTCACATAAGTAAAATTTCTACATAGCTGAAATTTCTCACTGCCAACCCAACAATTATATTTTAGTATAACCTAGGAATGATCTCAGTGCTTGTAAAATTCATAGGGTGTTCTACCCATGCACTCAATAGCCTTATGTCTCACACTTTGCTAAATTCAGGCCTGCCCCTTAGCAGGCTCTATACCGCTCTCTTTGTTGCGTTCAGAGTCACCTTTATCTAGCAGGACACCCCCTCCCTGTCTCCAATTTATTTGCAACCTGCCGTGACCATACCCAATGACCCAATGAAACCCGATGACCATACCTACTGTGGTTCTCAGAGACAATCTTTCTTCCTTGCCAGGGCTGTTTGGGAATAACACAGGATTCATTTATTCATCCATTTATTCATCCATTTATTCATTCAGAAAACAATCAGTGAAGAGAACAGACATCTAGTCTGTGCACAGGTAGCCTTTGAAATGCAGTCCCACAAATGGATATTGCTAATTGAGCTTAAAAATGCCATGAGAGCGTGAAACAGGGGAGCGAATCTACAAAGATGACCTCAGACTTCAGATTTCACAAAGCAAAAATATAATAACCCTTCATTTCAAAGGAACAAATCTGCAGCCAAAAAATCATGAGAGCCCTATTAGAGGCATGAGTCAGAGGCTCTTCAGGGACGAAGCTGTTTTTGGCAGCAAATGCCTGTGCTGGAAGCAGGTCCTGTCCCCTGTCTAGCCTCACTCTCTGGGGCTGCAACAAGACACCTGCCCCAGGCCCAGCGCGCCCGCCTGCTCCACCTCTCAGCTACTTTTAAAACGGAATCTGCATGAGCAGTTGCTATGGGAGGAGGCTGTGAACACCGGAGCTGGGATTTCAAATTTGTACCCAGAGCTGGGTGAGCCAGGCAGGAGAAAGGCACGGGGACACGTGGCTTCTCATCCAAGGGGTGGCAGGAGGCAGCCAGGGGACTCTCCTGTCGTGAATAAATAAAATGGGAGGAAACAGAGCCCACAGTTAACAGTTTCAAATTTGAAGAGACAGCTAAGAAAGATAAGTGTGAACATTTCTATGCAAGGAGTGTTACGGGAGCTGGGTAGAAACATCTGGTTCGCGATTAAGTTCAGGAAAATCTGACCCAGCATTTCTACTCTTCTTTCCTCCAGTTCCAAATGTTGTGCCAGCAAAGTGAAAAGCCCTACTTTGGCCACCCTGACCCCTCCCCAAATCTCACACTCCGTACTTGTAAAAGGATTCTAAACAGTTGGCTGCCACTGATGATTCTTGAATATAAACAGGGCAGTGGGCTAAATTATTTAAAAATGAAAAAAAAAAAAAGGAACTCTGGAAAACCATTTAACAAGCTACCTGGGGGTTTCTGGAGTGTTCCAAAATGAGCAGCATTCCAAAGAAGGGCCTCTGTGCTTCTTGTCCCAGCAGCACCCCAAAGCAGGGCCCCCGGAGCAGTGAGATGAGGTCACGGCTGACCACACAAGTGGACCTTATCCAAGAGAACTCTTTGAAGGTATCCCTTTGGTGACTGAACAGATTGTCTCTAAGGTTGACGCAAACACAGATAAAAAACACTCGGCAAAAACCGCTGCACATGGCACAAGGATGATAAAATGCCTGCTGATTGCAGCTACTGACTGCAAGTTTTGGGCCATTGTTCCTGAATTTGTTCCTGTATTTGCAACAAACTCCAGAACCGTCAGCCACCAAGAGGGAGAGACCTATTTGTACCCAGTGAGTTTGCATTTCATGAAAACTCTAGGACAGCTTCCTTCCACATCACAAGAATATAGGAACTAAAAATGCAAAAATAATCTGAGACCCCATGCTCTTCACTCATCTAGAAAAATCTTTCTAAAGATTTCCCATCCACTACCTATCGCTTTAAAACCTGCAGTGTCCCTCCATGTCAGATAGAAATCCTTTCTGAATAGGCTTGCAGATGGGAGTCTTGTCCGGACAGAAGTGTTCTGTTCCCTTGGGGCAGGTTTCCACACTCTCCTGGGTAGCTTGTTCATCTCAACGCCTGTGTCTCACCAGCCTTCCTAAGGTGCAGCTCAAATATCATTCCTTTCTTGTCTTTCTCTTTACTCGACTCTTACACAATATTACCTATTCTCACTCTCCTATTCCAAAGGTATATTATTCTTTACTTTAGAACTTAATTGCGTATAGTCAGCTCTTTAACATATCTTCTTCCCAGTCCCAGTTATATCCTGTTCTTTGGCTTGCACCAAGCACATAGAAGGTGGTCCATTAGCCAGCGTTGTGGTACAGCGGATTAAGCCACCTGTGATGCTGGCATCCCATATGAGCACTGGTTTGAGTTTCTGCTGCTTCACTTTCAGATCCAGCTCTCTGCTAATGTGCCTGGGAAGCAGAGGAAATGGCTTAAGTATTTGGGCCCCTGACACTCAGGGGAGTCCCAGGTGGAATTTTTGGGAGATCCTCTTTTCAGCTTAGCCCAACCTTTGCTATTGCAGACAACTGGGGAGTGAACCAGTGAATAGAAGACCAACCTCTCTCTCTCTCTCTCTCTCTCTCTCTCCCTCTCGCTTTGTCCCTCCCTCTCCTCCCCCCATCACTCTGCCTTTCAAATAAATGTTTTAAAAAGCTTAAAAAGGAAGAAACTAAGTATATATTTTAAGGTAAAATATGTTTCTCATTCAGTAACAGTAACAGTGATGATACAAAAATAATTCAGAAGGCCGGCGCCGTGGCTCAATAGGTTAATCCTCCACCTTGCGGCGCCGGCACACCGGGTTCTAGTCCCGGTCGGGGCGCCGGATTCTGTCCCGGTTGCCCCTCTTCCAGGCCAGCTCTCTGCTATGGCCAGGGAGTGCAGTGGAGGATGGCCCAGGTGCTTGGGCCCTGCACCCCATGGGAGACCAGGAAAAGCACCTGGATCCTGGCTCCTGCCATCGGATCAGCGCGGTGCGCCGGCTGCAGCGGCGGCCATTGGAGGGTGAACCAACGGCAAAGGAAGACCTTTCTCTCTGTCTCTCTCTCTCACTGTCCACTCTGCCTGTCAAAAAAAAAAAAAAAAAAAAAAAAAAAAAAAAAATTCAGAAAATATGAATGCAAAGGAATTGTGGATATATTTATGTGTAGCCAGGTAGTTGAAGAAAAAGCAAAATTATAACAAGGCTAGTATGATTGAAAAAATACACTGGACTGAAAACTTACTGAATATTACCAGCTGTATGAATGAAAACAAGAGCTTTTCTTCTGATCTTGACTTAGGCTTTTGATTATTATATCTCTAGAACCTTAAATCCATGTCCAAAACCTAACACATAATATCTCCCCCATCCACCTGCAATCTGCATTTGTTTGGCTGATGCCAACCTTACACACTAGTCTCCTAACTCCTCCTCATCCCTGTTTACCTTCCCATCCCCCCTCTAACTGTTTACCAGGCACTGTGGAGTCTACATGCAAAAACAGACTTTGATTCTATCTGTTGTCCTATAAATGCATCGCCCTCAATTCCAGGCCTCATGATTTCTCACTGTTCTGCTTCACTTGTCTCCCTTTAGATTTACTCCCTACAGCTCCTCATGATGTCACTGGAGAAAGCCTTCCGATACAGACCCAAGCAGACCACTTGAGAGTCTTCTATGGCTCCCAGTATTTGGATTTCTTAACATGCCTTTGGATCCCTTAACGTGCCTTTCAAATGTTTTTGTGGCCTAGCACCTGCTTATCCTTCTTGGACTTCCATGGTTTTTTAAGGATCTAATAATACAGGAGACCTTCACAGGCCTCCCCCAGTGAGCTTCCTACCACCGACCCCAGAGCACTGCCTGCTCACCTTCGTTAGCACATCTGTCTCAATCATCATCTCCAACGAGGTATCTCTCCCACCAGACTTCACCCTCTTACTTGGTCAACTAAAATTCTACATGAAGATATTAACTGAAATTCTTCCTTCACCTTGGTCCAGGAAGGCACTGAGTGAAGTGATAGCAAGTAGATAAGAACAATGATAGGAATGGAGGAGCAAAGAAGAGGTCAGACCAGCTCTGGGGGAAGAAAAAACAGAGCATTGTAGCCTTTGTTGGTGCATGAAGAAAGAAAAACACCAGATGCAATGTATGTGGATCACATGACCTCTGCAAAGATCAAGGAATTTAACCCTTGATAGGAGTCATCTTCAAGCACTACTGACTGCCAGTTACCACATCCGGGACTTCTGGAGAAGGCAACTGACCAGACAAGCTTGCCTGATGGATGTTGACAAATCCCAAAGAACAAATGTTTCATTGTGAATGATGTCTTGACCATATGCCAACAGGTGATAGCATTTAAAAAACTGCTGAGTTTTTTAAAAACGAGTTCTTAAAAAATGTTCTCGTCACTGAAATCTCCAAGGACGGATAAACATTTCAAAAACAACTGGAACAAACAGAGTAAAAACAGATCACACAAAAATGACCCCTGGCAAATTTAATCAGTTAAACTTACTTCTCTGTATACCTCTTACCACACAAATATCCTCAGCATTGGTCTCAACATCTAACGAAGCCCAAGTTCATACAGTAAAAAATGGCATATTCTAAAATTCTTCTTGCTTAGAAACCAGTCTTACACAAATAGAATCGAGGCTTCTGTCCACTTTAGTGAATGTACTATGCTCAACCAAACTCTGCTCTAAAAGCACTAATGTCAATGAAGAACATAGCATCCACTATGGTTCTAGTGTTATGATTGACTCTGCCACCTACAGTTTTAGATACATCTCTTAGCTGTTTTTGTTCCTCTTTCCCATCACCAGATATAAAATGAAGCTGAGTCTCTCTCTCTCTCTCTCTCTTTCTGTGTGTGTGTGTGAGAGAGAGAGAGAGAGAAAGAGAGTACCACCACTGAGAGGTTCTACAAGCAATGACACATATATAACAAAAAGCGCATCTACTACCCAGATCTTGGTTTATCAATCCCATTCTATACTGAAAATCCAAGGCTCCATGGGAAAAAGGGTGTTTCCATGGTTAGAACAGAAAGAGTACAAGATGACCTTGCTGTACCTCATGCTGAAAAGCAAGGGTGTGCTTATAGGCTAAGGAAGCATCTCAAAGCACAAGGAGTCAGCTGGAAGGATCTCCCATTGAGCAAACCAGAACAGTTAATAAAATCAACTGATATTAAACATGCTGGGTAAAAATTTGATTTATGTGATCTCCAAGTAATTCTCATAAACTACAAAGGGTCTTAGAAAGTTCATGAAAAATAAGTATTATGAAAAAAAGCTACTTGAGGATTTCACAAGTTTTCACACCAAAATAAACTTTTAATTTCATTTTCCACAAACTTATTGAAATAACCCCAAATAGCTCACTTTACTAGGTAAGATCTGATGGACATCATCTCTTCCAAAGAATCTAAATCAACCTTGCTAATACGGAGCCACATTGCACTGTGCACCTCCAGATGTGGTGCACTAAGGACATATCACTTTATCTCTGCCCAAAATGCATAGCCTGAAACTAATCATGCCCACACTGAGGGACTTTCTACAAAACAACAAAGTAGTTCTCTTTTGAAAAATGTCAAGCTTAATACGGAGAGAAGGTGAGGGACTGTTTCAGATTAAAGGAGACCAAAAAGACCTGACAACTATGGCTACATGTGACACTGGATTGGATCCCGAATTTGGCGGGGGGAGGAGGGGAGGAGTAGCTCCAAGGGACAGTATTAGGATAAGAAATTAAATTTAAACAGGTTAGATAATAGTGTCATAATAATGCTAAAGTTTTTTGAATTTAATATCTTTTTTTTCAAGCAGGCAAGGATCAAATTTATTTACTTTCTTCTTGTTGACTAGATGTTTTTTAAAAATTACTTCTCAACTGATGCCTTATAATAGAACATGACAGAAATGATAAACTGGTCTTTCTTGTCAGGCTTTCATACTTTGGAAGGAGCAAATTCAGCCTTAGTCTCTTTAACATCACTGATTCTGCCCATAAAATAGAATTCCTGTTGGGAACAAGATTGGCAAAATTAGCAAGGCAATTGGACATGGCACAAAAAGCTGAAATTGCAGCTATGTCCCAGGCATCTTGATTAAAGCCACGCACTCAAGTTTTGTGACATGGTCATCTATTATGTCATCTGCTTGGGAAATAGCAAGTGCAACGTCTAGCATTGCTTTTTCCCGAGCAGGGAGGTCAGATTTTCTCCAGTTCATAGCGACCTGCTTGGAGAGCACTGGGTTCTTCAAGCAGACCCTGTACTGAGCTCTACAGGCAACCCCATTGGAAGGGTACCTGTTGGCGAGGCTGGTCACTGAAGTGATGAGTTCCTTGTCAGCTCTGCTGAGTTGGCTTCTTTCTTTGTTTCAGATGACACTGTAATAAGCAAAGAAGGCTCTGGAACCCGATGGATGGTAAGACAGCACTTTAAATATATTTGGTGAAAGTCCTGTCTTCTTTTCAATCTGCTCCACGAGCTCTAAAATGTCAAAAGCTAAGTCCTTCTTGCAGGGAGTGGAGTAACAGCTGATAGGTTTGGACTTCTCATGCTGCTGAGTCTCTTGAAAGCCCAAGTTCAGGGTCACCACAGGCAATATTTTCCACAATCTATTTGGGTTTGTTGTTGTTGTTGTTTTAATTAATTACTTTATATATTTGAAAGTCAGAGTTACACAGAGAGAGGAGAGGCAGAGAGAGAGAGAGAGAGAGAGAGAGAGAGAGGTCTTCCATCCGCTGGTTTACTCCCCAACTGGTTGCAATGGCCGGAGCTGCGCCAATCCAAAAAGCCAGGAGCCAGGAGCTTCTTTTGGATCTCCTACATGGGTGTAGGGGTCCAAGCAATTGGCCATCTTCTACTGCTTTCCCAGGCCATAGCAGAGTGCTGGATGGGAAGAGGAGCAGCCAAGACTCAAACCAGCACCCATATGGGAGGCCGGCACCGCAGGTGGAGGATTAACCTACTGCACCACAGCACTGGCCCCTCCACAATCTATTTGTAACAAGGTGATGAGACACCTACAAGACACTGAGGCCATGAAGCATCAACATGGTGACATGCTAGGAGCAAATAAAATCCTTATTTTTTAAAAATCTGCACCAAATGATTTAATTAAAAAAGAGCGATGATGTCTTCAACTTACATTCAAATGGTTCAGAGAAGACTTCATATTCATACACACATTGATATGAAACAGAGAGACAGATAAAGATAAAGAGAGAGAAAGAAATGGGAGAGAGTACGCTAGGGTACACTGAGCAAAAGAGACCAGTGAAGGTATACTGGAGCGCCTTGAAATATTCTTGCAACTTTTCTATGAATTTGAATTTGCACCAAATAAAAACTTTATACAAATAATTTAAATTACAACACATTTTAAAATATTTATTCAGTGACATACCAATTAGTGCTAGAACATGTAAATTGTTAAAATAATCATTGAAAATCATTTAAGAAATGAAAATTCTTTCCTGAAAAGTTAACATGAGATTCCTGAGTACATGAGCACAAATTCTCAGCAATTTTATATTAGTTATCTAAACCTTAAAAATAATAAAAGTGAAATCATTCCTGGTATATATTTATGTATTTAACCAGCTCTGTAACTATATCTGTCTGTAATATCATGTCACTAAGATTTTTGAGAAGAATTTTTTAAACATGGAATTAGTTTTTAATTTCCTTACAAAATTGCCTGCAGCAGTCTTCATTGTCAACTTTTGTGAAGAGTCAATTTGAAATTCATGACATCAGGGCCGGCGCTGTGGCTCAGTGGGTTAATGCCCTTGCCTGAAGTGCCAGCATCCCATATGGGCGCCGGTTCTAGTCCCGGCTGCTCCTCTTCTGATCCAGCTCTCTGCTGTGGCCTGGGAAAGCAGTAGAAGATGACCCAAGTCCTTGGGCCCCTTTACCCGCTCCTGGCTTCAGATCGGCACAGCTCCAGTTGTTGTGGCCAATTGGAGAGTGAACCATCACATGGAAGACCTCTCTCTCTCCTTCTCCCTCTCCCTCTCCCTCTCCTCTCTCTGTGTAACTCTGACTTTTGAATAAATAAATAAAATCTTTTTAAAAAAAAAGAAATTCATGACATCTTCAATTGATCCCCCCCCTTTTTTTTTTCACCATATCTGTAAGAAATGAAGTCTTGAACACTCTACAGATACAGATTTAGCAGTATTTGGCTCCCAAATCATGAAGACATTCAAACTACAAAATTAAGAAGATGGAAACTAAATTCAACTATGGTGTTTAGAAACTGGACCTAGTGAGAGATTGTTAGGTCTTGAGAGCTTGCCCTCCCGAGACAGAGGGCTGGTTATAAAACCGAGTTGAGAGTTAGCCGCTCTCTCTCTCTCTGCTTCCTGGCTCACCGTGTGATCCTTTGTCTGTATGTAATCCTTCTTGTCATATGGCACCTCAAAATTCTGCCAGTAAGAACGCCATCATCAGATGCCGAACCAATGGGGCTGCCAAGTATTGGACCATGAACCTCCAAAACTGAACCAAAACAATAAACTTCCTTCCTTCATAAATAGCTTGTTTCACATAATTGTTTTTTTTGTTTTGTTTTTTTGGTTTTTTTTTGACAGGCAGGGTGGACAGTGAGAGAGAGACAGAAAGAAAGGTCTTCCTTTGCCGTTGGTTCACCCTCCAATGGCTGCCACGGCCGGCACACTGAGGCCAGCGCACCGCGCTGATCCGATGGCCGGAGCCAGATGCTTCTCCTGGTCTCCCATGGGGTGCAGGGCCCAAGGACTTGGGCCATCCTCCACTGTACTCCCGGGCCATAGCAGAGAGCTGGCCTGGAAGGGGGGCAACCAGGACATAATCCGGCGCCCCGACCGGGACTAGAACCCTGTGTGCTGGCACCGCTAGGTGGAGGATTAGCCTAGTGAGCCGCGGCGCCGGCCCTTGTTTCACATATTTTTTATAATGACACAGAGTTGATTAATACAAGGTTGGGGCACCGGATTCTGTCCCGGTTGCCCCTCTTCCAGGCCAGCTCTCTGTTGGCCGGCGCCACGGCTTAATAGGCTAATCCTCTGCTGTGGCCAGGGAGTACAGTGGAGGATGGCCCAAGTCTTTGGGCCCTGAACCTACATGGGAGACCAGGAGAAGCACCTGGCTCCTGGCTTCAGATCAGCGCGATGCACAGGCTGCAGCGCGCCGTCCTCGGCGGCCATTGTAGGGTGAACCAACAGAAAAGGAAGACCTTTCTCTCTCTCTGTCTCTCTCTCACTGTCCACTCTGCCTGTCAAAAAAAAAAAAAAAAAAAAATATATATATATATATATAGCTATGCTGAAGTTTTTTGCTAGTTTTTTTTTAAGCATCAGCTTTACCACCCAAATTTAAAAAAAATAAATAAAACAATGCTCATTCAGGCTGAGTAAGCATTTCACTTCCCCATGCACATTTAAACGATGGGCTGTGCCTGAAAGGCTTGGTCTTGAACTTGGCTGTTGACACGGGACACATGCAGATCTGATTTTTTTTTAACACTCTTTCTTTTAAGTCCTTGAATTCATTTCAAGGTCTTGAGTGTGAAAGAGCAGAGGGAGCTCTATGGTTGATGTTTCATGTCAGTATTTGTGAAACACCTTGTCTGTTGTAGTCTGGTCATCAGGTCTGTAAGAAGCTCCTGTGGTTCACAGAAATGACCCAAGTTTCTCTTCCGCATCTATTTTTTCCCCCTGTAGAATCTTCTTTTTCCTTTCTTAGTTTGTATGGACACAAGGCTTGAAACGCAGTTCCAATTCTCTCTCCAGGGTTGATTTTTTTGTGTGTGATTTCTTTCCAGTCTCTCATATTCGATTGTGTCTACAGAATCTAACTTCCCTAGTATGTGCAAACTGTATATTTATAAATGAAGATGTTAAAACATTGAAAAGTTAGTAACCTTGCAACAAAAAAATCAGCTACTTGGTACATATCAAATATTTTTAAATATGTATAAAATGTACCTACTAAGAATTGCTATTTCATGGGTAACATATTCAGATTGGTTTGGAGGGAATTCAGAGTCGTGGATATACCACAATCAACTACATTTCTGCTGCGTAGTTACCATGATTAGAACATAGTTTCCACCATGGCGCTGTGGTCTGCAAAATTCGTTTTCATAATATCACCCCAGATACAGATAATATCATCTTCAATGTTGAATTTTTAATAGAATTTATCACAGAGTACACAATGATGTCACATGTTTCACTTTCAACAAATAAACTTCGGAAAGCTTCACTCTGCTTTCATGAAATATCTCATGGAAGAAAACTTGAGCCATGAGCTGGAATTGACTTGGTTAACTTCCTGTTGAAGAATCTTACAATCTTGATATAAAACTAGAATTATTTAACTCTTTACAAAATTGCTAATGGAGTTAACACTTGAACACTGCTTTGTGCATGCACAAGAAATCTGGGTAATGAAAATGACTGAAATTAATTTTAAAAAAATTAGTATTTTATCTAAATGGAGTCACTTCGAAGAATGATATGTAAACAAACCCTTCCACTGCACATGTTAAATTGTTTTCTTTGGGCACAGTCCTCTTAAAATAACTTCTTTTTTTAAAAAAAAAGATTTTATTTATTTATTTATTTATTTGAGAGGTAGATTTACAGACAGTGAGAGAGAGAAACAGAGAGAAAGGTCTTCCTTCCGTTGGTTCACCCCCCAAATGGCTGCTATGGCCGGCGCGCTGCGCCGATCCAAAGCCAGGAGTCAGGTGCTTCTCCTGGTCTCCCATGCGGGTGCAGGGCCCAAGGACCTGAGCCGTCCTCCAGTGCACTCCTGGGCCATAGCAGAGAGCTGGACTGGAAGAGCAGCAGCCGGGACGAGAACCCGGTGCCCATATGGGATGCCGGCACCTCAAGTGGAGGATTAGCCAAGTGAGCCACAGCACCAGCCCTTTAAAATAACTTCTGACTTTGAAGTAGGTGCTGTTGTCTACAGCAGATGTGTGTCTTCTGTTCCTTATGTTGGGTGACATCACTAGAGCCCTCTGATGGATGAGAAACGTCAACAAACATTTTGTGCAAGTTTTCTCTTCATCATCAACTAGCTTGAGAAATGAACATTAACTATGTATGCGCTTTCAGGCTCTTAGCTTTGCTTCAGCGTTGTCATTTTTGCTTTTGCTTTGCTTGTTTAGCTCATTGCTGCTGAACAGTCTTATTGCAGAGGTTTTCATAGAGTTGCCAAGTAGCAAATGACAGAGCCATTATCACAAGACGCTCTACGCTGTTTTCTGATTGTACCATCTGTGTTGGTACTGTTCAGCCCTTATAACCAGCATATATTTCACATACAAATATACTGCAAAAAGTTCATAGGAAAATAGAACTAAATGATAAGTTTATTTTGATGCAAAAACAAAAGTTGAAATCCATGCTTAGAATTTTTTTTAAGATTTATTTTTTATTTATTTGAAAGAGTTACAGAGAGAGGTGGAGACAGAGAGAGAGAGGTCTTCCATCTGCTGGTTCACTCTCCAGATGGCTGCAACGGCTGGAGCTGTGCCGATCCGAAGCTAGAAGCTAGGAGCCTCGTCCTGGTCTCCCATGTAGGTGCTGGGGCCCAAGGACTTGGACCATCTTCCACTGCTTTCTCAGGCCATAGCAGAGAGCTGGATTGGAAGAGGAGCAGCTGGGATTAGAACCAGTGCCCATTTGGGATGCCGGCACTTCAGGCCAGGGCTTTAACCCACTACACCACAGCACCGGCCCCTAGAATTTTCATAGCACACATTTTCCATGAACTTTTTGAAGATCCCTTGTACACCCAACATGTAATTTTGTCATATTGCCCACTGATGGACAATCCTGTGACTTTGTGGATCTTCCCAGCTGTGGCCAGGCACATCCTGGGGCATAACTGACAGATAACCATGTGGCTGGTAGGGACAGCAGTGTCAGAGAGCAGAGGAGTGAGCTGCCACTGCTCACTCACATTGGATTCCCACATTGTCTTCTAATGAGACGTGAGAAGACTTACATTGTCTTCTAATAGACAGCTTCTGTTGTGCATGAAAATAAGGGCCTAATTATATCTGGGAAAAGAGCGAGGCATTATCATTGGTCCGCTCTCAGATATAACCGTTTGTTAGAGTAAAACCTGTGCCTTTCCTGTATGTGTTAACATGCGACCATGATAGAACCAAAACTACAAGACAGAGGCCTCTGAGTTAGTTTTCTGATCTGTGTTACCAATTTCCCTCATCTCCTAAAGTGAGAATAATAATAAATCTACACATGGGGTTGTTGTAAGGAATAGAAGAATTAAAACATATGACTGGGCCAAAGGAACTATTATATCAAAATTAGATATTCTTATAATAATTATTACTGTTTCTAGAAAAAATTACTATAATTCCTTCAACAATTCCTCTTTGTTGAAATTGTTAGAAACCAGAATGCTTTCCAGACCCTACCCTATCATGAATGCTGTTAGTGTTCCACTTGCCAATTCTTTTTTTTTATACTGAAACTTTTTTATTTGAGAGGCACATAGAAAGAGACAAATGGCCAGATTGAGAAAGATCTCCTATGCACTGGCTTACTCTCCAATGTCAGTAACAGCCAATGCTGGGCCAGGCCAAAGCCAGGAGCCTGGAATTCAATCTGGCCCTCCCATGTGGGTAGGAGAGATCCAAGTACTTCAGGCATCATATGCTGCCTTAGGCTGCACATCAGCTGGAAGCTGGGATTGGAAATGTAGCTGGGGGCCGGCATCGTGGCTCACTTGGTTAATCCTCTGCCTCGCGGTGCTGGCATCCCATATGGGCGCCGATTCTAGTCCCAGTTGCTCCTCTTTCAGTCCAGCTCTCTGCTGTGGCCCGGGAGGGCAGTGGAGGATGGCCCAGGTGCTTGGGCCTTGCACCCGCATGGGAGACCAGGAGAAGCACCTGACTCCTGGCTTTGGATCGGCGCAGTGCTGGCCGTAGAGGCCATTTGTGGGGTGAACCAACGGAAGGAAAACATTTCTCCCTGTCTCTCTCTCTCTCTCTGTCTATAACTCTACCTGTCAAATAAATTTAAAAAAAAAAAAAAAAGGAAATGTAGCTGGGACACAAACCCAGGTACCTGATATGCACAGTGTGTCTTAATGGCTGTGCCAAACACCTGCCTCCCACTTGCCAGCTCTTCTCCCTTTTATAGTTATATTCCTGTAGATAATACTCTTATTGCTGCAAGCTCAGTAATTTGCTTTTATGGACAACTATGTTATCTGTTTTCTAGCTTATGTTAAATTTATAATCTAAAAAATAAAAAATAAAATGTGAGGGTATCTCACATGAACTGTTACTAAATTTTCCATTTCAAAGTAAAACAGCTGTTTTATGAACATTGATTTGAGATTGTCCATCTATCCCTTTTTACCTAATCTTATTCATTTCAGTCCATAGCTTTATTTCCTTTGAGATATTTTTAATCTCCAAATTCTTTTCTTTAATTTTTTTTGACAGGCAGAGTTAGACAGTGAGAGAGAGAGAAACAGAGAGAAAGGTCCTCCTTTTCCATTGGTTCACCCCTCAAATGGCTGCTATAGCCGGCGTGCTGCACCAATCCGAAGCCAGGAGCCAGGTGCTTCCTCCTGGTCTCCCATGCAGGTGCAGGGCCCAAGCACCGGTGCCCAAGAATCTGGTGCCCTGACCAGGACTAGAACCCGGGGTGCCAGCGCCGCAGGCGGAGGATTAGCCTAGTGAGCCACGGCGCCGGCCAATCACCAAATTCTTAACTTTAGATTATTTGTCACAAAGAACATAGGTTCGGGTTTAAATCATTCTAGCCTTAAAAACAGCCCCATCCTTCATTAACCAAATGGTCTTGTACAATTTCAACTAACCCTGCTTCCTCATGTCTTGATGGGAATAATATTTCATGCCATATGATTTCTGGGATGACATAATAACTAGTATAATTCTCAACACAGTCTATAATGAAATATTTCTATATGTATAGATATTACATATAGCATAGCATTAAATATTAAATTCTACATTCAACTATTGCTATTTATATGATAATAATTATGGAAAATAATGTGATACTCTAATGGAGGCCTCCTCCCAGGTAGGCTAATATGTTTCAACAACTCTGAGTTCCTCTCAACCAATTTAGAAATTCCGTCAATGAGAATGAGTTCACTCTGCCAAGATTCTTAACGTAAATTTTGGTTGGCTTCTTATGCTCGGATCTCTGTTTTTCATGCTTTATTTTTTATCTTTATTCCCATGTTATTCTTCAGCTCTTAGTATATCTGGGAGCCTACCTCTGGAAGCAAGTTCCAGGACATGTCTTCCAGCCAGCACCATAAACAAGCACAGAGCATTGCCCCAGGGACACACCGGGGTTCAAGAAGTGTAGGATGGTGATGACTCATCTGGCGTTAGTGATATTTACTAATAATAGTCTCCAGCTCATCACACTTGTTACCATGCAGTGTCAGGCAGTCTTCTCAGTGCTTTGCATGTATAAACCTATCTAATCCTACAGCAACGGACAGCGGATACTACTGTCATCCCATTTTACAAAGAAGGAAACCGAGTCCCAGGAAGGTGAAGTACCTGAGTGGCAGACCTGGGTTCTGAACCCAAAAGGAGGTGCCAACATGTTTTTAGCCTCTAGTTCTATTGCTTCTCAGCTTGAAGAACGAAGCGCCATAGCCAGGTAGCTAACCAGGCACCCACACTACCCGGCGGGAGCATGCTGGGACAGAAACCTGCTGCCTGGGAGGGCGTGCACAGGAAACACATTCCAAGACAACACATCCCAAGGACGGCGTGAATCCTGCTCCTTTTCAAAAAGCCACCTATTTTGGTAGGCATTTGGTGCCTATGGAGATAATATTCACGGTTCTGTCATAGGAATTTCTCGTCTCCTGGCGCCCCATGTGAAGGTAGCCTAAGATGTTCTACTTCTCTGTCTCTCTCACTTCTCCCTCCTCTACATCATCTTCAAAGCACACTACATCAAGAATGAATTCTCTCTCCCACTCCCTCTGTCTGGGTGGACTTTGCAGGTAAGGGGTAGCAGGGAGGGCTGCACTGGTCCCTGCATGGTGTGTGTGGATGCTAAACAGAGCACAGGGCATCTCAGGGCGTTTCTCCCTCACTGCCTGGGCCATAACACGCACCCCAGCTGTCCCATCCGCCACTGTCCTGGCAACCGACCTGCTTTTTCTTTCCTTTGCCCTCCTTTTTCTTAAAGCCTTTTCATCATATAAGAGGAAGGGCAGGGAAAGAGTGATGGCCACTCCCTCGTCACATTGTTCGCAGTGCTAGGTGGCCATATGCCCTAGGCAGCCACCGCTAAGCACCCCTTCCCTGCCCTGCTGGCCTTGGGCCAGGTCTGACTGTGCTGTGGTCAGCGGGCCCCATCTCTCATTCCCTTTGCTCCAATTCCCTTTCCTCCGAGCGCTTTCGCCACCATTAGGCCCTGTTCCAGCAACTGTGCTGGACAGTGCCCTTCTGCTAACCCAGTGCCACAACTCCCTGGTGAATGCCACATCCGCCATAAAAAGCCTGAGGGAGAAGCCAGCTCTTTATAATCCCGGCTTAAATGCTCCCTCCTACAGAACCGCAATAACGCTCTCCATTTGCCAAATGCCTCAATGCACGTTGATTCACTTCTATTCCTTCAGGGAGAAATATTACTCATAACTTTAGGGTGCGTAAACCAAGATGAAGAGATCAGTATCAGGGGGCAGGGAGAAGAGACCATCTTCTTCATTGTCTGCTGTCCACAGGCTCTGCACACGTCCCTGCTGCAGGTAACCCAAGATCCCGGAGCTGAACCCGGCCCCACCAACTCCACATCCAGTGCTGGCTCCATCACATTGTGCCGCTGATCTCTCCCTCCCTGCCCAGTGAGCCCAGGGCACCTGGTGTAAATCGTGCCACCTCCCACAGCTTCAGTGACTTTCATCGCTGTCCCCAAGTGTAAAGCCCAGGTGTGTGCATTGTTATCCTCAACTCCCTCTCCCACCCTGGCGATACTCAACAACGTTTGCTTCATGAAGATATTTTAAGACAGAAAGGGTCTCATAGGAGACCCGCAGCTTTTATTAATACGTAGAGTTGCGCTCAAACACAAACAGGATTGAGGTTAGTGATTTTTTTTTCTCCTAATCTGACCCATCTACCTAACATCATTAAAACAAAACAGTTCCTTCTTCTGTCTACAAGGGATGTGTACTAAGCTCTCTTACAGCACTTATCACAGTGTATAAACATGATTTTTGCCTTATCCTATCTTCCTACTTAACTGGGAATTCATCAAGGACAAGAGTCATGTAATTCATCTCTGTGATAGATAAATGGCCGGTGGTGGGTAGATGCTTCTTGAATAAAGAAGATTGTATGAGGCAGATTGTCCACTGGAAATGGGAAATGGACCAGATTGACATAGCTGTGAGGTTGTCAGAGTCTTGGACCTACAGAATGCAGTGTTGACATTCCAGATCAGGGGAGGGTCTCAGCCTCTGAATCATAGCAGTGGGGAATACTTTGGAAAAAGGTTGGGGGAAAGTGGGAGAAGATGAGCCAGCCCAGCTGCCAGGGCTCCAGCCCTGCCTCCTCCAAACCTCCTCCTTGAGATCTAGGGCAGATCCTACCGTCACCAGTAAGGACCTTCCCATCTCAGGACCCAAGCACAGGGGGACAGGAACCGCTTGGCTCAGTACCCACTATGTAAAAGCCTACATCAAGTGATCTAACAAGCATGTAAAGGGAGTCCCAGAGAGAGGACAAAATATATATTAAACAGTCCATTTTTTCTCAAATTTGAAGAAAAATATAAATCCATGACTTCAAGAAGCTGACAATTCCCAACAGAACCAACACTCACTGAAAGAACCTTGCCAAGGGGATCACAATAATTTCTGAAGAACCGATGAGAAAAGAAAGATTGTAGAGGCTGCGTTGTGTGACAGTGGGGAAAGCTGCCACCTGCGATGCTGGCACCCATGTGGGCTCCAGTTTGTGTCCCAGCTGCTTTACTTGCAATGCAGCTTCCTGCAAATGGCCTGAGAAAAGCAGTGGAAGATGGCACAGAGGCTTGGACCCCAGCACCCATGTGGGAGACCTGGATGAAATTCCTGACTTATGGCTCTGGCCTGACCCAGGACTAGCCATTGCAGCCATCTGGGGAAAAAAACCAGGAGATAAAAGATACCTCTCTCTGTCTCTCTCTCTCTATCTGTAACTCTGACTTTCAAAATAAATAAGTAGGCCGGTGCCGTGGCTCAATAGGCTAATCCTCCACCTTGCGGCGCCGGCACACCGGGTTCTAGTCCCGGTCGGGGCGCCGGATTCTGTCCCGGTTGCCCCTCTTCCAGGCCAGCTCTCTGCTATGGCCAGGGAGTGCAGTGGAGGATGGCCCAGGTGCTTGGGCCCTGCACCCCATGGGAGACCAGGAAAAGCACCTGGATCCTGGCTCCTGCCATTGGATCAGCGCGGTGCGCCGGCTGCAGCGGCGGCCATTGGAGGGTGAACCAACGGCAAAGGAAGACCTTTCTCTCTCTGTCTCTCTCTCTCACTGTCCACTCTGCCTGTCAAAAATAAAATTAAAAAAATAATAAATAAGTAAACCTTTTTTTAAAAAGATTGTAAAAGTAGCAAAAAGAAAGAAAAATGAACATTATACACAATGAAAAATAAGAATGATTAGTTATTTATTATTTTGAACAATGCAAGCCATAGGAAAATTGACTAGCATCTTTGAAGTTTAAAGAAAGAACAAATAGAATCAATCTAAAACTCTATAACCAATAACAAAAACTTCAAAAATTAAATTGAAATAAAAACACTTTCAAACAGAGCTAAAAGAATTCATTGTTAGCAGCTATGCACTTTAAGAAATGTTAAAGAGCTTCAGACTGAAGGAGAATAATTTCAGATGGAATTTAAATTTACATCATAGAATGAATAGTGTCAGAAATAGTAAACATGCAGGTAAATGCAAAATACATTTATTTCTCTTTTTTGAAAGTTTTTAAATGAACTGACCTTAAAGTGAAAAGTAATAACGGGCTCTGGGCTATAGTGTAGTAGGCTAAGTCACCACCTGTGGCATCAGCATTCCATATGGGAGCCAGTCCCAGCTGCTCCTCTTCCAATCCAGCTCTTTGCTATGGCCTGGGAAAGTGGTAAAAGATGGCCCAAGTGCTTGGGCCCCTGCACCCGCGTGGGAGACCTGCAAAAAGCTTCTGGCTCCTGGCTTCAGATTGGTCCAGTTCCAGCCATTGCAGCCATTTGGGGAGTGAACTAGCAGATGAAAGACCTCTCTCTTTGTCTCTCCTCTCTCTCTCTCTGTAACTCTACATCTCAAATAAATAAAATCCTAGAAAAAATAACTTTCATAAAAAGAATTTCCAGAAAAATATTAAAACAGCATCATATGATGTCTATCTCACATGGAGAAGTAAAATATCACAATGATAGAACAAAGAAAGAAAAGGGGATAAATGAAGGACATTGCTCTCCAGTTCTTTAATTATATAGGAAATGGTATAAAATCAGCTTTTTAAAAAGATTTATTTATTTATTTATTTATTTATTTATTTGAAAGGCAGAGTTACAGAGAGTCAGAGGCAGAGTCAGAGAGAGAAAGAGAGATCTTTCATCCACTGGTTCACTCCCCAAATGGCCACAACGGCTGGAGCTGGGCCCATCTGAAGCCAGGAGCCAGGAGCTTCTTCCAGGTCTCCCACGTGGGTGCAGGGGCCCAAAGATTTGGGCCATCCTCCACTGCTTTCCCAGGCCATAGCAGAGAGCGGGATTGGAAGAGGAGCAGCCAAGTCTCAAACTGGTGCCCATATGGGATGCCGGCACTGCAGGTGGCAGCTTTACCCGCTGCATCAGTGCTAGCCCCTAAAATCAACTTTTTACCTTACTCTATTATCCTTTCACCTTTCTCATTTCGTCAAACCCTGTTAAACTTAGTCTTTGCCCTCACTATTACCTCCAGTCCCAATTTTTTAATTTCACTAATGTTATTTCCTTGCCTTACAACCCAGCTGTCCACTGTGGTCATGATATAGACTCAGGGATGCTACAGCGCTAAAGAGTTGACATTTCCCATTGCAAAACCCTCACTTTTTAGGTAAGGAGACAAAATTCAGGCCTGCAGCTCCTCTCCATGCAATAGTGCTCTTATCATGATCCTTGGCTTCCATGACCAATGTTCTGCTTACTTTGCCAATCCCCATTGTCATGCAAATACCTCTATTCAGTTTCCCCGAACTCATTTTTAATTTCCATTACTTCAGTTAATTGCTTAAGAAAATCATTAATATCAAGGACTTTTATTGCCATTTTCTGTATCTACCACAACACTTCAACACATTACTTTTTTTTAAGATTTATATTTATGTACTTATTTACTTATTTATTTGAAATGCAGAGCTACAGTGTGAGAGAAGGAAAGGCAGAGAAATATCTCCAATCTGCTGGCTGATTCCCCCAAATGCCCACAACAGCCATGTCTGGGGCGGGACCAAGTGAAGAGTGAAGGACTGCGTCCTGTCTTCTGCGTGAGTGGCCGAGGCCCACAGGCTGACACCTCTACCTTGCCTTTGTCCATCCTTACTTGAATTTCCTTAGTAGAGTACTCGATGTTTGCCTTTTACTTTCCTTCTATTTCTACCTGTCCTCTTTCTTCCTGTGGAAGACATTTGTAAATTTGTTTTACTTCCCAAAATTTGAATCAACTTTACTCTTCCCAGTGTTCAGGGAATTTTCCATTGCCATGGGCAGATATCTAACATAGCCCCCAAGATTCATAGCCCCTGGTGCACACACACCTTCACCCAGAAATTCAGACACTAATGCTATGAACTTCCCATTATTGAGACACTAATTTTATATGTAACTTAGTTCACAAATCAATTGACCTGAAAATAGGGAGATTATCCAGATGGACCTGAGCTAATCCAAGAGCCTTTTAAGTATGGGTCTATAGATCAGAGACAGAAGATCAGAGATATCCAGAGGGAAAGAGAGGGTTCAATGAAAAAGACACCCCGTTGTTCACTTTGAAGGTAGAGAAACCGTGTGGCAAGGAGCACAGGCTCTCTGCTGGCTCTGAGTGCCCCTAGCACCAGCAAAGACACAGAGAACTCAATCACAACTCCAAGGGACTGAACTTGGTCACAGTCACGTGAGTTTGGAAGAGGACCCCAATCGCCAGATAAAAATGCAGTATGGACAACAGCTTCATGTGACTCTTTTCAAACTCTGAGCAGGAAACCCAAGACTCTTGACCTACAGGACTGTGAGCTAATAAATGGGTGTTGTTTTAAGCCACGAAGTTTGTGGTCATTTGCAATTCCTCGGGGAAAAGAAAACTACTACATCCACCGTCCTGGTCTGTTCTCTGTGCTATAATGAAATATCTGAGACTGGGTAATTTATAAAGGAAAAATGTTTACTTTGGCTCATGGTTCTGGAGGCTGAGACGCTCAAAAGCATGGCGCCAGCAAGGGCCGTGTTGCTTTAACCATGGTGGAAAACAGAAGGGCAAGTTGCCATGTCCAGAAAAGGGGGCAGACGCCTGTGACAGCCCCCTCACTCCCTCCAGAAAGACATTAATCTCTCTTAATGACCTAATCATCTCTTGCAGGCCCCACCACCTCTTAACAGCATTACCTGGAGAATCACAGTTCCACATAAGTTTTGATGAGGACAAATTTCATCCAAACTATAGCAAATACTTTGTGAGTGTGGGCAAGAGCAGAAACATGACCCAGGCAGGATCTAAGCAGGTGGCCCAGGTTACACCTATAGATATAGATATAGATATAGATATAGATATAGATATAGATATAGATATAGATATAGATATAGATATAGATGTAGGTTCACTTGTGCCAAACTCCAGACCCAGTGACCTAATAAAAAGGAATTGTGGGTTCTCAGTCTCCCAGAAATGTCCATGAAAGTTACTGATAATCAAGTTTTCCACATAAAAGTATTGACCATACTAATAATGAACAGTTAGCAACAGCCAACATTCCCTAGTCTTTATCCTGAATAATCTCTCAGCAGCACTGGAACCTACTGACTTTCCTCTTTCATGCATTCAACAAACTTCCAAGGACCACATGGTATGTGGCTTTTCCCTAAGCACTGAAAATGTGATAGTTATTAAAAAAAAAAAAAAAGCAAAGCTGGGCCACTATGCTCAGAGTGTACCACAAATTTTTGGCCATTCCTTCTATCAAGTACTGAAATGTGGGCTGACATTAGTGACTCACTTCTAAGAAATAGAAGGCAGCTGGAGTGACACTGTGTAGAACTTGGCAGCAAATACAAGAACTGCTTCTCCACGGCTTTCTCTAGGACGCTTCTTGTTAGAAGCCAGTCACCATGCTGCCCAGGAAGAGGCCACATGGAGGTGTTCCAGTTGACACTCCCTGCTGAGGTCCCAGTTGACAGTTGCCATCAACTACCAGACATGTGAATGAGGAATTTTTTTAGATGATTCCAACTCCAGCTTTCATCTGGCTGGAGAACCTGAGTGAAACCTGCCTGCCTGAGCCATGTCAACCCTCAGAACTATGAGGGACACTAATAGGAGAAGATTTTTATCTGTTTGATATCATGAAGTATGAGATGGTTTGTGATATATTAACAGATGAGTTTTACAATCTAGCAGAGAAAAACATGCATTAAACAACTATCCAAAAAAAGAAATTGTATATAAGGACACCATAAGTCTCTCTCCTTTACTGGTTCACAAAACACCACCCCATTGTACACCCCATTTTAGTTCTCTTCTCCCTTTGTTCCAGCTTCTCTGTCCTTGTTAGTGGCATCAGTATTCTGAGAAAAACCAAGGCTATGAAATTTGAGTCATTCTTGACATGTTTTCTTATACTCTTACTTAATCTGCTGTCATAACCTTTTGGTTCCATTTCCAAAGGTGCCTTCCATCTGGTTTTTTTCCCAATCCCATCACCACCCTGATGCAGTTGGGGTCCTTCGGATCTAAACCTGTATATTGCATTGCTGTGCCCAGTTGGTCTCTCAGCCTCTATTTTCACCTACTTGTCAATCTATTCTAAGCAAGTAGTCTTGCTTGCTGTCAGACATGATGGCTGGAGCATTCATCTTGGTCTTGGAGTATGAAGTAGGAATTTCCTGCTGAAGATGACAGATGCTCTTACAACCCAGACCACCTACCTCTGGACAAAAAGCATCACTCTTCATTATGCTGTGCTACTGGGGCTTGGGGTGTTTTTATCCATTTTATTTGGAAGACAGAAAGAGACAGATCTTGTCTTTTGGTTTACTCCCCCACATGCCTGCAACAGCTGGGACTGGGCCAGCCCAAACCTGGGGAGCTGAGACTCAAATCCAGGCACTCTGATACGTGGTACTGTTGTCCCAAGTGGATTCTTAAACACGGAACTGAATGCCTGGACCTATACTACTGGATTTTGACATCTGTTTGCTGTAGTAGCTTAGTTTATCCCCTAATTTAGTATAATAGCTCATCTTTATATATTGAGGGTTTAATGGCAGATACTGTGCTTCATATCTTTAACCCTCAAGATGATTTTATAAGGAGGATAATATTAGAGATGAAGAAACTAAAGTACAGAAGGGCTTTGCAACTTGCCAACACCACACAGCTCACAGATAATATAGTTAGAACTCAATGCATACTAGTTGATTTAAGCAACTATACTCTTCTTATTTATTTATTTAAAAAGCAGAAAGAGAGAGAGATTTGCCATCCTCTGGGTCACTCTCCAAAAGCCCGCAGCAATCAAAGCAGGACCAGATCAAGCCCAGGAGCCTGGAACTCCATATCTCCCAAGTGAGTGGCAGAGATCCACCTGCTTGTGGCACCCCTTGCTGCCCCAACCCACCCACAGGGTATGCATTAGCAGAAAACTGGAAGTGGAGCCATGAATTGAGCCCAGGAACTCTGATATGGAATGAGGGCATATCAAACAGCATCTCAACCACCAGGTCAAATTTCTACTCCAAGACACTGTACTTTTTTTTTAAGATTTTATATATTTATTTATTTGAAAGTCAGAGTTACACACAGAGAGGAGAGGCAGAGAGAGAGAGAGAATGGTCTTCCATCTGCTGGTTCACTCCCCAGATGGCCACAACAGCTGGAGCTGCGCCGATCCGAAGCCAGGAGCCAGGAGCCAGGAGCTTCTTCTGGGTCTCCCACACGAGTGCAGGGGCCCACGGACTCGGGCCATCTTCTACTGCTTTCCCAGGCCATAGCAGAGAGCTGGATCAGAAGTGGAGCAACTGGGTCTCAAACCGTCTCCCATATGAGATGCTGGTGCTTCAAGCCAGGGCGCTAACCCACTGCGCCACAGTGTCGACCCCATACTGTACTCTTTCTTTTTTTTTTTTTTTTTAAGATTATATTTATTTATTTGAAAGCTAGAGTTACAGACAGTGAGAGGGAGAGACAGAAAGTTCTTCCTTCCGTTGGTTCACTCCCTAATTGGCTGCAATGGCTGTAGCTGTGCTGATCTGGAGCCAGGAGCCAGGAGCTTCTTCCAGGTCTCCCACGCAGGTGCAGGGGCCCAAGCACTTGGGCCATCTTCTACTGCTTTTCCAGGCCATAGCAGAGAGTTGGATGGGAAGTGGAGCAGCCGGGACTAGAACTGGAGCCCATATGGGATGCAGGCGCTTCAGGCCAGAGCTTTAACCCACCGAGCCACTGCGCCGCCCCTCCCCCCATACTGTACTCTTAATTACTACCTACCTCTTTGTTTGTTCCACAGCCTTAAAGGCATAGATAAATCTTATTCAGGCTTGCCAAGGGTTCCCAAAAGACTTTAAAAAATAATGCTTGGATACAGTAGATGTTCAAGTGTTTATTGGATGAATGACTGATTTAAGAAAATAGGCATTTTGGAAGTTCCTAATTAAAATAACATGATACAGTTATCCACGTTCTGTCATCCCTGTATCCTTTTTTATACAGAATAATCTCCTGGGTGCTTAACACCTGACAAGTTTCTCACCAGAGAATACCATATTTTGCAACACTTTTGATCTTTGTCTTCATCCATGCCACACACCATCAACAGAGAGTCAATGTGAGGGCATCGCGGAAAACATTTAGCCTGTTGCAGTCGCCTATATTTATTTACACAGCTGTGCTTCCCCTTGTTCAAGCAGAAGACTGTGGCCCAGAAATCAGAGACGGAAATAAAATTAGCGGGCTTTTTGAAGACCGCTGTGCAGTATCCTGCATCCTGGGCTCTCAGCAGGGATGTGCGGTCCAGGGACGTTCAAAGTCTTCCTTTGTGCTGTGTTAAGGGTACCAGTACAAAGTGCAGAGTGCTGAGAGCTTGGGGCTGTGGGAGAGGTTATTATAGAGTACCAGGGTCCCGCTGTGAAGGCTGAATGTGTTCCCTCCTTCGGGGCTCTTATCTGGAGCCCTCGGATAGAAAGGGGAGTGAGCAGAATGCCACAACTGTTCCAGGGTCACCTTCAGCACTTTCCTGGGAAAACTTCTACCAATAAACACAAATCAGGAGGAAGCTAAAGAATGATTTTTTACAAGGATCTTCAAACAACCAGCCTTTATTCTTTTTTCAAGTAGGGGGACAAAAAGAAGAAATTAGAGCCAACTTTCTTTTTAATTAAGTTCTGTGGACCTCCCAAAATACAACACAGATGCTGTGATGAGCATTAACAAGCTCTTCAGTGGCGGGTGCTTGAACTTGGTGGCACTTAGAGAAAGATTTTTAAAACTGAAAAAAAATCATAAAAGCAAAACACACAGAAATATCATAAAGGTCTTTGTAATCATGACTTGGATTTATTGTTTGGCAGATTATGCAATAAAGCTAATTTTTTTATCAGTAAATTCAAAATAAATCCATCCTTCTCTTTCATTAACATTACCAACAGTTAAAATTATTGTTTCCCTTCCTATTTGCACCTACCTTATTGATTTATTATATCAATTTATTTTTTTAAAGAGACAGAAAAGTCTTCCATCCACCAGTTCATTCCCCAAATGGCTGCAATGGCTGGAGCTGAGCTGATCTGAAGCCAGGAGCCAGAAGCTTCTTCCAGATCTCCCATGCAGGTGCAGGGTCCCAAGCACTTGGGCCATCTTCCACTGCTTTCCCAGGCCATAGCAGAGAGCTGGTTTGGAAGAGGAGTGGCCGGCACACGAACCAGCACCAGTATGGGATGCCTGCACCTCAGGCAGAGGCTTAGCCTACCATGCCACAGCGCTGGCCCCATTATACCAATGTAAAAATAAGTATTGTTTCATTTCAGATCATATGTTTGCGAATAATGCACTGAAATTTCATGGAGTCACGTGGTTCAGGATGAGGTGCTGGAGGAGGGGCCAAAATGAAGCCAGCACCCAGAGGAGCAGGAGCAGCTGGGTTAGGAGGGCTGGACAACCACCCGAGGGAGTTGCTGGACCCACTGCTGGCCTGTTCTAGGGAAGCCAAATCCCGTGGGATAGGGGCAGAAGGAGTAGAGAGAAGGAGTAGAGGAGGCCTAGATAATGCTACTTTCTAGTTCAGCAAATCAGACACAGCGTCTCCGAGCTTCAGATTCCACAGCAGTAATGCCACGGACCCCCTCAAGGACTTGAAGTGGCCACCAGGTAGACGGACCTGAGCACGCAGGTAACTCAGCATCGTTTCAGGTTCAATCTGATGTAAAAACAAATGAGGCCGGAGCCGCAGCTCACCTGGCTAATCCTCCACCTTGCAGCGCCGGCACACCGGGTTCTAATCCCGGTCGGGGCGCCGGATTCTGTCCCGGTTGCCCCTCTTCCAGGCCAGCTCTCTGCTGTGCCCGGGAGTGCAGTGGAGGATGGCCCAAGTGCTTGGGCCCTGCACCCCATGGGAGACCAGGAGAAGTACCTGGCTCCTGCCATCGGGTCAGTGCGGTGCACCGGAAGCGGCACACCGGCCGTGGCGGCCATTGGAGGGTGAGCCAACGGCAAAAGGAAGACCTTTCTCTCTGTCTCTCTCTCTCACTGTCCACTCTGCCTGTCAAAAAAAAAAAAAAAAAGAGAGAGAGAGAGAGAGAGAGAGACAGACCCAGGCCACAGGCCCAGTGTGGAGAAAAGTACGACGCTGTCCAGAAACAGGTGCTACCGGACACTTGGCCGTAACATCCCAATTCTAACAGCAAGCAACTGAAGGCTCAGTTGAGGATTACTTATCTTTGATATTCTACTGAAGATTAGCTGTAGGTCATTTCAAGGAAGAAAAAAATCTAAATAATGGAGAAGTGTGTCCTCATGATTTCTCTTGTGTTTATGTTAGGGCAAGAGAATGAACCAAAATAGTGACTGTAAGGGATTTGTTGACAGCAAGAGAAACTTTGTAAATGGAATAAACTGAAGTAGAAGATGAAGTTGTCTCTTATGAATATTTCTGTGTATCGTGTCTCTTCTCCAAAAAAAGCATGTTCATAATTCATTCCTGGGAGGCAAAGACTCCGTTTCTTTCCAATCCCTTACTCACTGCTGCAAGTCAAGAAGAGGAGCTCCTGGGGTTGGCACTGTGGCGCAGAGGGTTAGGCTGCCACTTGGCCACTTGGGAGGTCCATATCCCCTATCGCTGTACCTGTTGGAGTCCAGGCTGCTCTGTTTTTGATCCAGTTTTCTGCTAACATCCCTTTCACCTACATGGGAGCCTGGATGGAGCTCCTGACTCCTGAGTAGATCCTGACCTCAAAATTTGGAAAATATATTGTCAGGTTCTTGGCTCAGTTCCTTCTTTTCTTCTTAAAGTAGCAGGCCACAAGGAGCCACCGGAACAGCTCCCACACAGAGATGTCTCCTCAGACTATATTTGCCTGTGGCTGTGGGGGTGGGGCACAGCACATCTTCCTCATTCTGTGGTTCAATTTGTAAGCCCGTTTGGAGGTCACACTTAACTGTCCAACTCAGCCTTGGTCTCCAATATGGTTATATATTAATTTCTCCAATACCTAATTATTTATCTTCTTTTCTCATTTTGTTCAGAATTTGGACAGAGAAAAGAAATCCATACATTGAGTTTCCTGGAGAATCACAACCAAACACATAGGTATCTCAAAAAATTTATGGGAAATGGAATGAAAGGCTTAGTTTATTGTAGTGGAAAAAGAAATTTGAAGTCCACATATGGTTTTTTTCATTATGTCCATTTTCCATGAACTTTCTGAAGTTCTCCCATATTTGGAATTACTGAGATATTGGCATATATAGCTGATTTTGAAGTTACGTGAAAAAATAAACAAGAATAGGGGCCAGCGCTGTGGCACAGCAGGTTAATGCCCTGGCCTGAAGCTCTGGCATCCCATAGGGGTGCTGGTTCAAGACCCGGCTGCTCCACTTCCAATCCCACTCTCTGCTATGGCCTGGGAAAGAAGTAGAAGATGGCCCAAGTCCTTTGGCTATTGCACCCACATTGGAGACCCAGAGGAAGCTCCTGGTTCCTGGCTTTGGATCTGCGCAGCTCTGGCCATTGCGGCCATCTGGGGAGTGAACCATCAGATGGAAGACCATTCTCTCTCTCTCTGCTTCTCCTCTCTCTGTGTAACTGATTTCAAATAAGTAAATAAATCTTAAAAAAAATAAAATAAACAAGAATAGCTAGGACAATTGTAAAAAACAAGAATAGCTTTATTATAAAGCTACAATAATTAAAACAGTGGGGTTATCACACACAGATTATGCAGACAGATCAAGAAGTCAGAGTAGAAGGCCTGGCAATACACCCAAGTATTTGTGGAGATCCATTAGCTATACGAAGGCCATTTAAAGTAAGTAGAGAAAGGAAGGATTATTAATAAATTGTGCTGGAGCAGCCCATCCAAAAACATTAAGTTGGATCATACTTTATATTTTATGATAAGTTAATTTCCTATTTTATAAATTAATTCCAGTTAGATTAACATCTTAAATTTTAAAAATTAAATAATCAAAATTCAAGAAAAAAATTCACCAGAGCCATTCTATAATTCTGCAGTGTAAAAAGTTTTCAAAGTACCATAAAAGCCCCAGAAACCATAAATGACTGATTATTTCAATTACATAAAAATCAAAATTTTAAATCCAAATATACCAAAAGCACAACCAAAAGACAAATGCCGAAGTTAAAATCTTAAATCACAGAAAAATGGCCAATACATAGAGCTTCTAACCATCTACAAGAAAAAGACTAATAACTCCATAAACAGGCAAAGAATGTGGAATAGCAGTAGCTGTTGAAAATATGAAAATCTGCCTGGTAGCATTCATCAGAAGAAAAATGTAAATAAAACCACAATGACTTGCCATTTATTTGCCTATGAAGTTGACAACATAAAGAACTTACAGAAAACAATGCAATAATAAAACCAGCAATAACAATACATCATTGGTGGGCATATAAACTGATGCCTTTTCTACCGAGAATAATTTGACTGTATCAGTCAACATTACAAATGCTAACACCCTTAGACCAAGAAATTTCTTGTCTAGAATTGTATCACACCAACACATTTATACATGTGCAAAATGATATATGTTTAAGGTATATACAGCTTACAATGGCAAAAGATTGAAAACAGCTAGGGGCCAGCGCTGTGGCATTGCAGGTAAAGCCACCACCTGCAATGCCAGCATCCCATATGAGTGCCAGTTTGGGTCTCAGCTGCTCCACTTCCGATCCAGCTCTCTGCTATGGCCTGGGAAAGCAGTGGAGGATGGCCCAAGTGCTTGGGCCCCTGCACCCACGTGGGAAACTGGGAAGAAGCTCCTGGCTCCTGGATTTGGATCAGCGCAGTTCCAGCCATTGTGACCATCTAGGGAGTGAACCAGTGTGTGGAAGACTTCTCTCTCTCTCTCTCCTTTTCCTTCTCTCTCTGTGTAACTCTGATTTTTAAATAAATAAATAAATAAATCTTTTAAAAATCCATTATTGAAGGAACTGGTTAAATACATTATGTCAGACCCCACTTAGAATATAACCTTCTTGAAGGAAGGAATTGTTTTATTCACTGACATAGCAGAGCTTTTAAAAGTCCTCATATATAGTATTAATATTTGTTGAATGTGTCTGTACAAGATAGTACCAAGCAGAAGTAAAATAGAATGAAGAATCTTTTCAAACACACACATGGAATAAAATCCAAAATATATTATCAAGATAAAAACAGAAGAGGTAAAAACATATCTATTAGCTTACACATGAATAAAATATCTCTATAAGGATATAAAAGAAACTAATGACATTGATTATTCCCAGAGAAGGAAATGACCAGGGGATTGAGTATGAGTAATAAATGGGGCAGGGGGGTTGGGTATGAGTAAAAAACCTTTTACAACAGAATACTTTGTGTCTGAATTTTGAATCATGTGAATATATTAACTATTTAAAAGACAAAATGTAAGCTATCTTAAAATTAAAATGGCTCACTTTCTTGATTGTGCTGATGGTGTCATGGGTGTATACTTACGTCAAAACAAAATTATACATTTTAGATGTGTACAGCTTATTGTACATCAATCATATTCCAGTAAATGTATATGTGGAAGCTAATAAATGGTGTTGGAACATTTGGCTTCTATTTAAAAAAAAAAAAAAAACAACAGAGAAGTTAGATTCTTACATCACAACAGACATAAAAACTAATTCCAATTGGACTAAGGTACTTCATGAAAACCAAACCAAAACAAAAATCCTATAAAAATGTCACAAGGAAATATTGGAGAGGTCAGTATACTTTTACAACTCTTGGTTGGGCGAGGCCTTTCCAAGAAAGACTCAAAACCTGGAAGTCATAGAGAAAACAGCAGTAATCACAAAGTCACCACCTAAAATGTAAAACCTGTGACACAAGAGAAGACTCCATCATTGAAGTTCATGTCCTTGACCAAAGTATGCAGGTAGCCCGTAGCCTGTCGCTGCACTGTCTGAAGAGTGGTGTGGTGCCCAGAAAGGGGAAGCACTGCACACAGGTTCAGAGATGCAGGTTCTTCCCACTTTCTGCACCATTGTCCCCTTCTGAAGTCCAATGAAGCCCTTTCTCTGAATTCAACGAAACGCGTAAGTACGTAAAACAAATAGCAAGTGACTACAGAGGAAACCGATTCCTCAAAGTGTGATTGTATGTGTACGTGCTTCTTTAAAAAAAAAAAATCTTTATTTATTTATTTATTTATTTGAAAGTCAGAATTGCACACAGAGAAGGAGAGGCAGAGAGGTCTTCCATCTACTGGTTCACTCCCCAATTGGCTGCAACGGCTGGAGCTGCACCGATCTGAAGCCAAGAGCCAGGAGCTTCTTCCAGGTCTCCCACATGGGTACAATGGCCAAAGGACTTGGGCCGTCTTCTACTGCTTTCTCAGGCCATAGCAGAGAGCTGGATCAGAAGTGGAGCAACCAGGACTTGAACCAATACTCTTATGGGATATACCAACACTGCTGGCAGTGGCTTTACTGGCTACACCACAGCATTAGCCCCTATATGTACTTCTTTACTAAATTAGGAAATTAGGGCAATTTCAGAGTACTGATAAACGTAGATGATATTTGGAGATATCAAAAGCAATTGTAAGATGATATGAAAATGTCTGATTTTATTGGTGACTAAGTTCAAGTACTGTTAAAACTAATGTAGTCTGGGGCAAGCATCTAGCCTAGCAGTTAACACCTGCTAAGACTTCAGCGTCTCACACTGGAGTTGCCTGGGTTCAAAGCCAGCTCCAGCTTTTGACTCCGGCTTCCTTCTAATGAGTACTCTGGGAGACAGCTGTGATGGCTCAAGTATTTGGGTTCCCGCTACTCACATGGGAGACCCTGATTGAGTTCCTGTCTCATGGCTTCAGCCTTGGCCTAGCCCCAGCTGTTGTAGGCATTTGGGAAATGAACCAGCAGATAGGAGAGGGGTCGTGGGGGCATGGGATGTGGATGTGTGTGTGTGTGTGTGTGTGTCAAAGAAAAACCATTTTTTAAAACTAATATAATTTGCTGTCTACATCCATAATTGAATGAATTGCTGAATTTCAATTAGGCATCAATAAAAATAAAGATGAAATGCTTTCCCATCCACTCTCACAGACCAATGGGTTCTCTCCTCAGAACTGTGGCAGATTTCTCTAGACCCAGGTTCAGCATTCGGGGAAAAATTCTGACATGACCTCAAAGACAAGGAAAAGCAAAGTACAAAATGCAAAGTCCAGTCAAGTTTGTGTAGCACGCCTGAGATTGCTTAAAGTTATGAAAAGGAACAAAACTCCTGGGGGTTGAATTACAAGCGCACCAAATCTACTCTCCAAATCACGACAAAGAAACCCCAAGGAATGCCTCAGCATTGCAGTCTGGGAATGAAAAGCAACACCCTATTTCAAATCACACCTCCCACTTCTCAGCCCAGAGCTCTGGGCAGTGGGCAGTACTGACCAGCTGCAAAATGCTTTTTAAAAACTTTTATTGCACCGGCGCCGCGGCTCACTAGACTAATCCTCCGCCTTGCGGTGCCGGCACACCGGGTTCTAGTCCCAGTCGGGGCGCTGGACTCTGTCCCGGTTGCCCCTCTTCCAGGCCAGCTCTCTGCTGTGGCCAGGGAGTACAGTGGAGGATGGCCCAAGTGCTTGGGCCCTGCACCCCATGGGAGACCAGGAGAAGTACCTGGCTCCTGCCATCGGATCAGCGCAGTGTTCCGGCGGCGGCCATTGGAGGGTGAACCAACGGCAAAGGAAGACCTTTCTCTCTCTCTCTCTCTCACTGTCCACTCTGCCTGTCAAAAAAAAAAAAAAAACAAAAAACAAAAAAACACCTTTTATTTATTTTCACTTTATTTGAAAGGCAGAAACAAACAGATGCATTGGGAGAGATCTTCCAGGTGCTGGTTTACTCCCCTAATGCCTACAATAACCACGGCTGGGTCAGGCTGAAGCCAGCAGCCAGGAACTCCATCAGGGCCTCCCAGGTGGGTGGCAAGGACCCACGTCCTGGAGCCATCACCTGCTGCCTCTCAGGGTAAGCAATAACCAGAAACTTGATTGGAAGCAGAGTAACAGGGATTTGAATCAGGCACTCCAAGATGGAATACGGGCATCCCAGAGACTTAACCACTGAACCACACACCTGGCCCAACGAAATGAAAATGTGATCTCAAAACATTCTTTTGGGAAAACAATCTGAAGACTGTTGGGAGACAGAAGTATTTTCTCAGCAGGTATGTACGTGGAACTATAATCCTGGAAAGATTCAGAATTTATTAAATAGAGATGAAGTTAAATCACACCCCTGGTACTCTATGCTGTGTTAAATTTAGAAATTTAACTTCTAAACTTCTTGAGACTCTGATATTTTAAATTCTTGCAATATTTAAGGTAATTTGGCATATTAAACACTACTTCTGTTTTTCCTCCCTCCCCGCCCTCCCAATACTTCCATCTTCTCCACCTGTAGACACTGGAGAGCCCACAGGGCCTACTCCTAGATGATCTGTTCTCTAGCTACACTCACACCATCCATATGCTGATAAAACGAAATCTAACTGCAAACACCTCTGCCCGGCTTCATTCTCTCCTAATTGCCTATTCATTAGACGTTGGGAGAGGACACTGGTGCAGCATTTCCAGTGGGTCGTCTCAAATTTTGATTTCCTGTCCTGACTATACCCCAGAGCAGTCTGTTCAGCGCTCTTCCCCCACTAGTAAATTACTGCATTCCTCTACATTCCTTCAATTACTGAGGTCAAAAACCTTGATGTCTTCCTGTTAGAGCTGACAAATGCTTAAGAAAACTTGGCTAACACTATTCAAATGATGCAGAAAAATAGAATTGATTAGATGTAACTCTGGCTTTTGTAATAGGAGCATGTATAATGTCTAACAAAATAGCTTTGACGTACCTTTCTCTGAAGGGAGGAGAGAACTTCCACTTTGATTATGACTTTGGCTAAATAAGGTCAAAGTTTGTGAACTCAAGAGGCTTCCATAGCCTTGGCAGCTCATGACAAGAGCCTCGGGTGATTACTGACGTCATAAATAAGAGTGTCAATTGTTAAATCAACAACAGGAGTCACTGTGCACTTACTCCCCATGTAGGATCTCTGTCCTTAATGTATTGTACTATGTAAATTAATGGTATAATTAGTACTCAAACAACCTTTTATACTTTGTGTATCTGTGTGTGTGCAAACTGTTGAAATCTTTACTTAGTATATACTAAGTTGATCTTCTGTATATAAAGATAATTGAAAATGAATTGTGATGAAGAATGGGATGGGAGAGTGAGTGGGAGATGGGATGGTTGTGGGTGGAGGGTGGTTATGGGGGGAAAAGCTGCTATAATCCAAAAGTTGTACTTTGGAAATTTATATTTATTAAATAAAAGTTTAAAAAAAAATAGCTTTGACTATTTGCTATTTTGGTATCCCATTCCATTTGGTCTTTAAATCTCCTGTCATTACACCTGCTTACGTTCCCGTGGTGCACTCAGTAGGTCCCAGGTGTGTGACAAGTCCCAAGTGTAGAACTGCAGCTTCGTCTCTGTCTAGAAGGCCGCTGCCACTGGGCCATTTCCACTTGGAGATCTCAGGGAACCCACGACGCAGCTCTTCCTTCCCCGACATCTAACCTGAACCTGCAGCCTCCACTCCTTCTCACTCAAACTCCATTCAGCCAGTAGCTCCAGCCTGAAGCCTTAGCTTCATCGTCATGACTCTTGAATACCTTTGTCCAGTTTCTCATCGAATTCCAACAGCTGTTCTTTCAAACACCACCTCCAAATTGTACCACTTCTCACCACCCTCTGCAGTTAGTCACCTCAATCCAAGCCACCCTGAGGCTTTTTCAGGAGCCTCCTAACTAGTCTCTCCCCCTACTAACCATTCTCCTCAAAGCAGCCAGAGATGGCTTTTTTTTTTTTTTTTTTTTTGACAGGCAGAGTGGACAGTGAGAGAGAGACAGAGAGAAAGGTTTTCCTTTGACATTGGTTCACCCTCCAATGGCCGCCGCGGCCGGTGCACCGCGCTGATCCGAAGGCAGGAGCCAGGTGCTTCTCCTGGTCTCCCATGGGGTGCAGGGCCCAAGTACTTGGGCCATCCTCCACTGCACTCCCTGGCCACAGCAGAGAGCTGGCCTGGAAGAGGAGCAACCGGGACAGAATCCGGTGCTGCAACTGGGACTAGAACCTGGGGTGCTGGTGCTGCAGGCAGAGGATTAGCCTATTGAGCCATGGCACCGGACCGGAGATAGCTTTTTTTTTTTTTTTTTTTTTTTTTTTGGTGCGCACACGTTTATTGGGGCCTCTGCCCATCCATGCAGGGGCTCACAGCTTCTTCAGCCACTCCAGGCTGGGGCCCTGGGGGTCCTGGGGGTGGCTGGGCACGTCCGGCATGTTCCCGTCATCCCGGAGGGGCACTGGCGTGACCTGATTGATCATGGCATGGCGGAGTACTTGGTGTAGGGGCTGAGCGAGGGCAGAATTACAGCGAGGCCGGCGATGGTGAAAGACACGACCAGCACCGGCTCCTTGGCCCAGGCGTTCCTGAGAAAGGTGGCGAGCCTCCCGGACATCTTGGTCTCCAGAGATAGCTTTTTAAAAAAGCCATTTCACTCCTCTACATCCAGCCCTACAATGGCTTCCTAGTTCACTCTGAGTAAGAGCCAAAGTGCTTTCCTACAGCAATGTGCATGTTCAGGGCCTGTTTCCCTCTATGAGAACAGAAGTTGCATGTGAGTGAAGACCTCCTCTCCTTCATTCACCACATTTCCATAGCACCTTCAACAGTGCTGGGCGCACAGTAAAGTTCAACACACACTTGCTGCACAAACAGAAAACACACTAGGACATTTGGCATAGCAGTGAAGCCACTGCTTGGGATGACTGCACCTCCTATCATATCAGAGTGCCTGGGTTTCAGCACCCGGCTCTACTACCAATTCTAGCCTCCTTCTATTGTGCACCCGGGAGGAAGCAGGTGACAGCTCAAGTACCTGGGTCCCTGCCACCCACATAAGAGAGTCTGATGGAGTTCCAGGCTCCTGGCTGTTGCCTGGCTCAGCTCCAACTGTTGCAGGCATTTGGGAACTAAGTTAAGTTTCTCTCTCCCTCTCTCCCTCTCTCTCTCTCTTTCTCTCTCTCTCTCTCTCTCTCTCTCATTCTGACAACATCAGTTTTAATTCACACAGACAAGGTGCATTTTGAAATATCTAGGCAGCTCCTGGTGATTTGGTGATTCAAGACTTGCATGAAGGAAGAGCCCGCTTCCCTGTCACCTCAATATCTCAAGAGAAGGATTAGGATCTCATGAAGAAGACCCAGGTCAAATCCATCAACAGGGGAGTAGTGAGTGCGCCCTGGCTAGGAGCTCAGGTGCTGGAGATTTGTGATGAGTGTGAGTGAGTGTGAGAAAGAGATAAAGAGCTGGGAAGACCCGCATTCCTGGTGGGCGAAAGCAGTGCCAAGAGGCAACTCCACTGAACAGGGCCAGTTATGGAAGGACTAGGGTTTGCTGAATGTTGGCTGTGGCAATGAGTTTGTGCAAAGCGGGGCTAATCTGGAGTAAATACACCCCTCTGCAGGACTTCTTTACCTAATTCCACACCCACACATTTTTGAGAGGCAACCCCCCAGCTAGGATTAGACTGGTGCTACATTTTAATCACGAGGTGTCTCCATAACAATAGGCTTCACCTGGTGGTTTCAAGTTTCTGGAAGGATTCAAAAGCAGAACTAGAAGAGAACCCTTTGATTCCTTTTGGGTTGAGCGGAGGAAGATACTAGCTCCAGCAGCCTTCTAAGGAGAGGCTCCGGCACGGCGCGCGCTCTAGGACCTGAGAGGTGAGCTCCGTCTCAAATACCACATTTGAAAAGCACGGAGGACGTCTAAGGCGGGATTTCAAAGGATAATGTCGTGAAATGAGTCACTGTCTTCTATGTCTGGTGAAAGGCGCTTTTTCCCAGCCTTTTCTGTCTGCCTTGGTGAATCTGTTGTCCTCGAGGCAGATCTAATGCGACAGAGGAAAAACCAGGGTTTTGAGCGGAGCATGGATGGGGGCGGGGGGTGTTGGGGCTTTCTGGTTGTGCTGGCATACGGAAGGCTGTTGGCCGCCGAGGAATCACTCCCGAGGTGTCTCCGTCACGCACGTTTGGATTTATTCTTTGGGCTCATGAAGACCGGGTAGTTCTTGAAAGGTCTTGGTGTGGTTGATGTTGCTGCTTGTCACGCCAAATACTAGAAAGAAGACTACGATTCCACAGAGTGCATGAATAGCAAGCCTGGCTTTGATTTAGGAAGTTGTACCTGGTTTTTGTTTGTTTTTGTAACCCAAGAAATGCTACGACTGTGTTGTCGAGAAAGCCGTCTTTTATTTCTACTTCCTTCTCCCTCCTCTGCTTGAACAAAATAGAGCATGCATTTCCCCAATCACTCTTTTTTTTCCCTTTTTTCCCTCATTTCTTGGCATGTGGAGACAGTCATTCGGGACTCCTAGCTGGTCCTCTCGCTCACACTACATTATTTTTTCCTTCTGCTGGTTCTCTACCTGGAATGCCTCTCCTAGCTCTTTGCAGTTCTCTGGGAAATGCTGCCTCTCCCACGAAGCTGCCCTTTCCCCATGACTGGGACCCAGCTTTCTCCTGTCTGCCTAGGTGATTGCATTAATCTCTCAGAAGCTCTCGTTCTGTGCTTTACTTCACTGCGCCCATGTTCTCCCTACCTTGTTGCAAGATCCTTGTGTACTGCAGCGGTCTTCCATCCAGTGTCTGCAGACACAGTGGGAAGTAGCGGAATTCTGAGGCTGATGTTTTCCCTGGGAGTGCCAGTCCCCACAAAGCAGAATCTGTGGCATTTTAGTGCCTGAGCTCTGAAGAGAATTGGGATGAAGTTTCCCTGCTCCCTTTCAACCAGCTTGGGAGATGGGTGATTGCTAAACCTCTCACAATCTCACTAACTTCATTGGTACAGTGAGGCTGGCAACATGTAGCCACCATAGGATTGTTGTGGCAAGTAAATCTGGCAAATATTAAAGCATTTGGCACAGTGCCTGACACACAGAAAAGACTTAACTGGTGGCCATTCTATTGTTATCACCATTAGCATTAAGTCTCCGTGCAAAGACCAAACTATTTTTTTTTTTTTTTGACAGGCAGAGTGGACAGTGAGAGAGAGAGAGACAGAGAGAAAGGTCTTCCTTTACTGTTGGTTCACCCTCCAATGGCCGCCGCAGCCGGCGCACTGTGCCGATCCAAAGCCGGGAGCCAGGTGCTTTTCCTGGTCTCCCATGGGGTGTAGGGCCCAAGCACTTGGGCCATCCTCCACTGCACTCCCGGGCCACAACAGAGAGCTGGCCTGGAAGAGGGGCAACCGGGACAGAATCCGGCGCCCTGACTGGGACTAGAACCCAGTGTGCCGGCGCCGAAAGGCAGAGGATTAGCCTAGTGAGCCACGGCGCCGGCCTAAGACCAAACTATTCTAACCACACGTTCATCTATTTAAATAAACTGGGAGAGATGGGGCTGGAGAGGAGCATTCCCTGGGCCTGCTAATTCTCCCCTCTTCCCAGGACTCTTATAAAGAGCGATCTCTTTATAACAGAGCTCTCCAATAAGAATATCATGCAAGTCACATTCAATTTAAACTTTGCTGAGGCAAGCCGTGTGGTGCAGCTGATAAAGCTGGGGCTTGGATGCCCACATTCCATATCAAAGTGCCTGTTCAAGCCCCAGCTCTGCCGCTTCTGATCCAGCTTCCTGCTAATGTATTGTTGGAGGCAGCAAATGATGGCTCATGTACTTGAGTCCCTGCTAGACATGTGCAAGACCTAGATGGAGTTCTAGATTCCTGGCTTTGGCTTAGCCCAGCCCTGGCTATGGTGAACATTTGGGGAATGAACTCTCTGTGGGATGGGAATCCCTAAATTACGTCATGGAGACTGAAAGCTCTGGTGGGGCTCAGAGAGACCCCCCTGTTGGACTTAGTCCAGGTTCTTGTCTTGCCATGTGTAATACAAGCAGGAGACATAGATAGATATGAATAGAAGGATTTATTGAAAGGCAAAGAAACAGTACACGCTCAACACAAGTGCAGGCAACCTCGAGAGAGAATTGCCTTCACCCAGGCTGGGGTCATTCTTTCATAGGGAAAGGGTTGTGCCCAGGGCAGGACCGAACTGAGGCACCAAAGGAGACAGGATTTGGGATGGGGCTACAGTGTACCTGGAAGGCCTCATGCCGACTGGAGCAAGTGAGAAGGTGAGAGCTAGTTGCATGATGAAGCATGAGTGTGGTGAACGGGCCGGGAAGATGATGGGATTTGGGCACTACACAAAGCTGGAGTGTTGGCAGGCCTCACCTCCATATCCTCCTGGACTCTGCCTTGTATACATCAAATGAGCTGTTAAATATTTCTCTCTGTGTCACTCTGCTTTTCCAATAACCACAAACAAGTAAACAATTAAAATGTTTTGGAGCCAGCTCTGTGGTATAGTAGGCTAAGCCTCCATCTGAGCACCAGTTCAAGTCCCTCCTGCTCCTCTTCCGATCCAACTTTGCTTATGGCCTCAGAATGCAGTGGAAGATGGCCCAAACACTTGGGCCCCTGCACCCAGGTGGGAGACCTGGTGGAAGCTCCTGGCTCCTGGCTTCAGATTGGCTCAGCTCTGGCCGTTGCAGCCATTTGGGGAGTGAACCAGTGGATGGTTCCTTCTTCCTCTCTCTGTAACTCTACCTCTCAAACACAAATTTAAAAATGAATACATAAATAAAAGTTTTTCTACTAATCATATTAAAAGAGATAGTTAACTTAAATATTTAATATCCCAAATAATATAACATGTAACCAATATAAATGTTAAAGAGCTATTTTACACTTGGTGGGACTAAGTTTTAAAAATCTGCTCTATACTTCACATATTTCTATTCTTTTTAGTCCTGTTGAAGTGCTCAATAACTACATGTAGCTAGTGGTTGCCATATTGGGCAGTGCAGCTTTATAACGTGGGATTTTGAAACATTGGTCTCATACATGATTCTTGTCATCCCAGGCTTTTACCTGTAATTGCTATTAAAGGACAATGTATTCCTCTGAAAATGATTAAGGCCAGGAAGACTAATACTAGGTTCTGGTCTCAACTCCGCCATTCACTTTGGATGAACCGTTTAATTTGTCTATTTCACTTCCCAAGTCTGTCCTGGAGCTTAGCTTGATCCCAGGGTCATAAGGCATGTGACCATTCTCTGGATCTCCTCTGTCTCCCTGCCTCCCATCCCCCACCCTGAAACAAAGCCCCCACGCATCCTATGGTTGAATTTGCTAAAACAAACCTGTACCAGGCCCACTCCTTGAGATCTTGCTACTTTGAGGTTCTCTGTTTACTTCGTGCCTTTTGTCTTTTCTCCAGCTTAGGAGTTTTTTTTTTATTAGAATGTGAGTACTCAAGTCATTTGCATATCTTGCCCTGGCAGTTTAGGAAGACTGTTGTAAGAGGAATGGAGGGGGCAGAGAAAGCAGAGGCAGGAAGAATGAATTTAATGGTTCTGGTCTCCCGCCCCCGTTTCAGGCTTATAACTGATGCGCAATATTGTTTGTTTCATCCTGAGATCTTAGTGAAACAAAGGGTTAAAAGATTGTGACCCTCAGGTCTCGCCTCCCCCCTTTATTTGGAAGGAATGACCTCCTACAGTTGGCCCAAGCTGACAGAGCCCAGTCAGTCTGTCTGTGTCTCTAATGCTGTGTTTCCTTTCCTGGTGTCACCTGGGAAGAATTCACTGGTCTCCATGCAACTCCAGTAGAAATGAAGACTAACAAGGGAGGCCTGTTGGTGGAGTGAACTGGCCAGCCTGCATCAGCTTGATTTCAGCAAGGGTGATGCCTCCTTCCCGAGGAGCAGCTGGGTGAGGAAGGAGGCTTGCCTTTGCCTCTTGGACAGCTCAGGGGTGAAGGTCTCTCTCTACACTTGCCTGCTGGGGCCCAGGAAAGCAGCACTGTAAACTATTCTGAAGTCTTTGTCCCCTGGTCTTTCAGTCCATGGACACAGCGTTAGCAGAAGATGGACTCTGGGGAGCACGGTACAAGTCTGAACGGATGTTTTAGTGCACACACTCACTGCTCTGCCCTGACCCCCAGATGGCTGTCATAGCATCAAAGGACCAAAAGTTATTTCAGCCGCGAAGGTTGATTTGTGCCGAAAGTCCAGACAGTTTCCACCATTCACCCTGTTTTCTCAACTCAAAGCTGCATTTTCTGTTGCTCAAAAAATTTGCATATTTTCTCAGTGCCTGTTTCTGACTCACAATAAACAATGCCCAGACCTCCTGCCAAAAAAATGTCCAAACGCGAAATAGTTGCTATAATAGTCGTTTTTGTGATGGCAACTTTGAGCTGTGTGCTTTTAAATTATAATTACTTTTTTTCTTCTTACAAAAGATGTGTATCTGTCTTGATTGCTGTAATTATGATTCCATACCAGCAAACAGCTATACAAGATTCATGTCCTCACCGTGTTTCATAAAACCCGTGCCCTTCAGTAAGCTTCCTTTGGGGACTGTATTATGCTTGTGTTTAATCTGAGGCAGGGAAACCTAATGAGAAACCATTAATCATTGAGTGTATATAAAAATTGGTGTCCTTAACTAAATAGACCAAAATGAATACGGGAAGCCCATTATCGGCATGACATGATTTAAAATTGGGAAAGCAACTGGAGAAGAATAATCTAGTCTAACCTAGTTTTATGGATGACCTTCAGAATTGGGAAGGGAGGGAACCTGTGGTTTAGTGATTGCAAACAAGAGAGTACAAGTTCAGGGACATCAGTACTAAACTGGAACTTGGCACAAGCTGACTCCTTATCTATTCCTATGTAGCATCCACTAATTGAGGAAGTGCTTCAGGGGCCCACCTGGGGGAAAGAAGGGAACACTGAGTTGGACTCCACCCTACTCCCCACCCATCCATTCCTTTAGAGCAGCTCTACTTGGGCCTACTTAATATTGTGATGATTGAAAAGGAGCTCCTTGGCTATTGTTTTGCAAGTCTCCATATCACAGGTGGGTTGAGGAACTCTCCTGAGTTCATGACTATGTTGTAGCCACCGCCCCAGGCAGCGCCTATGCAAGACACCTTCCGTTTGGCTCAAGTTTGCAGCAGTTATCAGTGCAGATGCTGCTTTCAGTCTACAGAGGGAGAAAGGCAGCATAGAGTGGTAATGACTGGAAATTTACACCCAGGGGAGCACTGGGAGCACATGGAAGGTGCAGACAACCCTGTTGGATTTGCAAAGTGAGAAGGCTTTGGACTTTAATATTCCCTACTTTTTAAATTTTTTTAAGGATTTATTTACTTATTTGAAAGTTAGAAGGAGAGGCAGAGAGGGAGGGTTCTTCATCCACTGGTTTACGCTACAATGGGCAGAGATGTGCCGATCCAAAGCCAGGAGCTTCCTTCGGGTCTTCCACGTAGGTGCAGGGGCCCACCAAGGACTTGGGCATCTTCTACTGCGTTCTCGGGCTGTAGCAGAGAGCTGGATCTGAAGTGGAGCAGCTGGGACTCAACCAGCACTGATACGGGATGCCAGCACTGCAGACAGAGGCTTTACCCACTACACCACAGCGCCGGCCCCTTCCCTACTTCCTTTCCTATCTATCTGTAATAAAAGCTACTGGGACTTGTTTTGGAAAAAGGAAAAACGATAAAGTACAAAGAACTGTGATTCTGAGCAAATTGTGTAATCCCTACAAATCGCCATTTCAACATATGGATATACAGGAGCAGTAATAATAGAATGTACCTCAAAGCATTATGAGAATTAAATCAGACAATGTGTGTAGAAGTATTTGTAGATCAGAGACTCAAAAAATACTGCCTATTGTTATCCCTAATACTCTATTAAGGGCTTTGATTCCATTTAACTTGCATGATCCCTCCTAACTAAGCCAAGTCAGGTCCTACAGAGGTTTGCCTGATGTTGAGTAACTGGGGGAAATGTTGCATTATAATATAACAATAACACTTACGAAGTCTTCATTAAAAAGCACACCCTCTTTAGCTTTAGTACGGAGAAAATGTTTTAGTTTTCAAAGCCACTATTATGTCTGACTCCTAGCTAACTTGTGATTAAAAATGGTAAAATGTAGGGGTTTCTTTGTCTTCCCTCTTAATGTTGGGGTTCCCTAGGCCTCTTCCCTTGCTCAGATCTTCTAAAACGCATCCGAGGTCAAAGCATACTGGAGGCACATGCTGATAATTAAAATGAGTCGAGTAGGCAGGCCAAGAGGTGTGGTAAGTATCTACTTCAAGGATGTGGCTGTGAGGCCTGCAGTGTGGTGTAGTGGGTTTAGCGGTCACCTGTGAGCCAGTATCCCTTATGGATAGGCACAGATTCATGTTCCAGCTATTCTACTTCTGATCCAGCTCCCCACTAATGTACCTGGGAAAGCAGCAGCAGATGGCCCAAGTGTTTGGGCCCCTGCCAACCATGTGGGAGGCACAGATGAAGTTCCTGACTCTTGGCTACAGTCTGGTCCAGCGTTGGCCATTGCATCCATCTGGGGAGTGAGCCGTTGGGTGGAAGATCTCTCACTCTCTTAACTCTGACTTTCAAATAAGTAAGGAAAGTAGAAAATGTGGCTTTGACTCAATGTCAGCCTCTTTCTTGAAGGGCCTCAATATTGTGAGATTAGCCAGATTAGTGTAATCTGGTTTTTAATATGGATGTGAACGATCCCACTTTGTAAATGTGGGATACATCTACTTCCTAACTCAAGTCTAAATCACAGAAAGCCTTCGTATTCTACATAAATTTAAGTCATTCCTGTGCTTAAATCCTGAGGCTCCCTATTGCCTAGCAGTAGAGTTCAAGGTCTTCAGTTTGATGTTTGGGACCCTCCTCTCCTATTCTCCAGCAGAAACCCTTCTCCCCTCCCCTCCACACTGCACTGTGCCTGCTAGTTGTAGGTACCGCACTGTGCACCACACGTTGGGCACACAGTGGGGAGCTAGGCACGGTGCCTTCCTTCAAGTTCTTAGTATTGGCAAGCTAGTGGTAAAAGAGGCCTCGGCATACAGAGCTTCCATTAACTCTGTGAGGGCCTGCGTTAGCCACTGTAGACTGCAGGTGTGGGTTTATGAGGCCCTCGAGGAAAGGGGCTATAGTTAAAGCATAGTGGTTGCTCAAGATCTGTTGAATGGATGAAAAGTGAATATGGTAAATGTTAATTGTTGTTTACTTTGATATAGTTAGATTTTTTCAGTCTTCATAGGATTTAAAAATTTAAACATCTAACCAGTGTTCTTTATAGGTTTGTTTTTTACCTTACATTCATATTTAAGAAGGAAAATTAAGACAAAAAGCTCAAGTAGCACAGGTCCTCCTGCTCCTTCAGCCAGGTCTACTATTTCACTCTGGTCAAGTCAGGTCTTTAACATTCTGTGATTTCCAACTTAGAGGAGAATAGATATTCCTGATGATGCTACTAAAAACGCAAGCTATTTGAACCAGGAATAACAAAAATATCCCTTCTAAGATCAATAAAAGTGGAAAATAATCAGTGACGTTAAAGACGTTCCTGACCCATTTCCTTGCACACATACAAAAAGTCCAGTTAACAGGACTGCCTGATTTTGAAGGCTGGCACTTGACTGCCTTGCACTGCACTTAGAGCAGCACTTGCTCATTCCCAGGGTCTCCTCCTGCGAGGGACGGAGGTGCTCCACTGAAGAATAGGTGCCTCTTAGTTATTCCTTGCTCTGTCCACATTTTGATCCCCAAAGAACTTACCTACCACATAATCCTAGCAGATTAATCTTGACAGATTTTTTAAATGGGACAGCATTGTGTGTTTCCTGGTAGTTTCCATTCTGGGAGACCAGCATTAATAAGATTCTCTGTTCCCACTTTAAGTGAAACACAGTCTACAGAGGTTAGTCCATAATTTATGGATCTTTCATTTGCGTAGTGTTTCTATAAAGGAAGGAAAACTTTTAGAGCCCCAACGGTCTTACCTATAAAGCAGGGTAGAACTATGTGTTGAGTAAACCCAGGTTGCCCCCTGGGGCATTATTGCCATAACTTTGCAAAAGGAGAAAATGGGGCTTAAAAGAAGTAATTCCCAATTATTTCCCCCAGACTAAAACTTGTAATTCAGATGAACTCTGAACTGAGACTCTTTGCATCTCATTTTCTCGTTAGGTTTTATTACACCACCAAAACTTTGAGTAGTGAATGGCTTCCTGTCTCAAGCAGCACCAGACTTCCATAATGTCTGATGAACCAAAATAATGACATGCTTTTTAACCAAGCTTTAGAGATTTGAAAAAAGAAAAAGTGCACCGAGTCTTCTCATGCCTCTGCTAACCAAGAGTGTGGCTTTCCAACCCTTTTTCTTGTCTCTGGACAAACAACAACAGAATAGGCCACAGGACTTGAAATTCCACTTTAAGTCATTGGATCCCCCCCCCCCTCCTTGAAATAGAAGTAATTTCAACCAGAAATGTGAATAAATTAGTCCTAAGTCCATGGCTCAGGTAGGACCTGGTATAGCGAATGAATGTTTTTAAAAGTAGTCTCTGTTGAAAAATGAGATCTGCTCTGTACACCTAGGCCAGAGGCACCAATGTAAAAGCAATTAGTTATTTTTTTTTTTTAACCCAGAAGGTTGAAAAGCATCTTATCCCACGCCCCTATATTATGCCTTTGGTTTGTTAATAGTTACTATGCACTGGGTACAGGACAGGTTCTTGGACCCAGAGAAATTGCAATTTAGTTGAGAAGCCAAAACTTAACATAGTATTAAAAAAGAGGGATGGTATAGTATAAGCCCAGTGTGATTAAGTGTTAAATAATGTGAGACAGATGCCGAGTGACCTAGGGGATCACGGGAAAGGAAAGATGGATCGCCAAAGACTTGCACTGTCCAGTGTCTATTTTCAACAAACACTTAAAATGATGCCAGATTAAGAAGTGGTTATAATGGCTGCTAATTTTTAAAGCATTTACATGATTCATCATTGCTTTCCAATCAGTAGCTATTCAAAATTACATACATGGAATAGTTGAAGCTGGTGAGACATTTCCTTATAACCTATCTGGATTTGCTAATGAGGGGAAAAGAACACACTTCAGGGTTAGGTAACAGGCATCAGAATTGGGCAGATTCTGCATGAGGAGTATGCAGTTTGGAGAACAAGACTACAGAACTGATTTGGGGTATGAGTTTTGGTTTCTAATGGACTTTTGTTTCTGATAAAAAGTTTTACGTTGTAGGGATGGGTTAGACTTTTAATTTTTTTTTTACAATCTAGATTTCTTTCTGAAACAGACTAAAGTTACATTCTCAAGGCAATGATAATTTTTAATTGCTAAAAATCATGGGATGGGAGAGGGGAACTAGGGGATTTTTAGCATCCTTTAAAATTGAGGCATCTGATAGTAACCTGGCCTTTGAAATTATGAGACTTCAAATATGCATTTGCACTCTCGGTCTTAAAATACACTTTTTTAGTTTGTAGTTTGGCAAAGTTCCTGGTCTCTTTGCGTCTCTTACCTTTTCAGTCTTTGCAAGGCATGCAGTTGGAGCTAACCTAGACTTGTTAGAATAGAGTTTAAACTGCTAAAAGAGAGGCAGGTCTTGTGCTTTGAGTAACTTTAGGCGAGTTTAGAGAACTGCACTGGGCATTTTTTCCCTTCTGTATCTGATCACATTCGGAGTCTTCCCAAGAAATGCCAGTTATTCTAACCCAATTCAAAATCGAAGAACGTACTTTGCTAACAGTGGTACAACCAGGCGAAAGAGCACACTCGTGTTCCCTTCAAGGCAGGAAACCTGCAATAAAGTGAAGTGATTAAATGTAGCCGTAGAAAAGCCTTTGAAATGTTCTAATCAAGACTTCCAGCTTTCCCGAGTGTGTTTGCACTTTATTTTGCAATTCTTCCCGGTCCCGATTTTGCATTTCTAATGAAAGTGAGCTGACAAAGCGTAAAAGCAGTCTAAGGGGTCAAACAAAGCCAGCAAGCCTGCCTCTGCTGTGCCAAGATTCATCAATATTCCAGAAACCTCGGGGTTCCCCCTCCTTCCTCTGTGCTGTTTTCATTTCTCCACTCCCCCTTTCCCGGGCACAGGCTCCTCCCCTTTTCTTAAGTTGCCTGATAGTAACTTGCAGTTCCAGAGCACATGCCTGTTGTCAGGGCTAGCCTGCGCGGCTCCCTGTGCTCTGGGGCTCCCTTGTACCTGCTGGGGTTGTCACCTTGCCATTGCCTGGGGTGTCTCCCACCCGTCGCTAAGTCAGAAAAGGTAAGTGGAGCGTCCTGTTTCCGTGCGGAGCTTGATTTTTCTCCTTGCATATCCCTGCCAGTGTTTCCCAAGCGGGGGAGTAGCAGGAGTAAAAGCTAGCCATTTTGGTAAAGTCCGGGTTAGTAATTTAAACGTAGTGAGCGTGTGGTGTCTGTTTATACCGGGTCCTCTCGTAATTTGGCGTGGAGTCATTCGGAGTAGATTGCGGTGAGCGATCTAGAAAAGAACCCAGGCTGAGCCCGCCTGCTGGAAAGTGGCTGGGAAGGGAATCGGAGCTATCGGGAAAAATCTGGTCTCCCCCTTCACTTCTGCACTTCTCTCTAAGCTTTTAATCTGGTGTGAAGTCTTAAACAAGTTGTAGGTCTTATTATCACTGACCCCCAACCTGCAATTTTATTTAAATGTCAAGCTATTAAGACGTCTTTTTCTTCCACCCTTGGATTTGCCAAAAGCTTGCGAGGAGTCCCTTGGTTTCCAATTACCTCCCCCACAGCCGCACACGCTGGCTGCCTGCGTTGCCAGATAGGGCCACATGCGCGCTTGGTTTCCACCCCGACTAATCATGGCAAAGACTACGGATTGAGAACACTTGTAAAGCAGCAGAAAGAATCCCTTGAATTTTCAGAACAGCTGATCTCCACCCAGGGAAGGTTTACTTAATTGTATTTGAATAACCTAAGATGCATTGAAGTAACCAAAAACCACAGGCTGTAATGTTTGGAATGAAAATTGGATTCATCTCCTCTTCTGTTCTAGAAATCCCAAGTTTAAAGATACTTAGAAGTCAATGATCGTTCCTCAGGAGACTCCACTATGTTTGCCACAAGAGACAGATACTACTTTGTACTTACACTTGTAAAAAAAAAAAAGTGAAAATGAATTAGAATGACATGTAATTTACAGATGTGCCTAGAGCACCTTCTTTCATGGAAAAGTTACCCTATAAAATGGCCAAATGTATTTCCCTTGTCCTATGGGCACTTGTGCCTTTTTGTGACTATATTTACTAGCTGGCTTTATCACTTTTTTTTTCTTAATGAAGAAAACAGCCAGTTACTTAACTACATATAACAAAGACTCAACCGACACATATCAATATCTTAATCCTGTCTGTTGACCCGGTTATGCTTTCAACCATGTGTACAATTTAAGTTATCAAGCAATTCTCGGGTACTTCCTGTGCATTCAAGTGCCGCCTTCATGCACAGCACTTGGCTGGGTTCTGGGCGGGAGTGTGGTGTTGGGTGCTCCGAGGAATCATTTTGTAGCCTCAAGGGAGGGAGGACACTTCTTCTCAAAGTGAACACACATCTCTGCTCCTATTTTCTGAGCTGAAGCTTGGCACTGCAGCTCTCCAGTCCTTAATTCCTACCGCGATTATGCAGTCTGCCAAGAGCTTCCCCTGGGGTGCAGGACAGCACTGACTGACCCGTGGAGGCTATAACGCTCATCTCTTTCTCTCACTTTTCTCATTCTAGTTGCGGTCTAGCCCACCAAAAAGGAGGCTGGGCTTTCCGGGAGTGATTGCCAGACACTGAAGTGCAGAGAAGTCGCTCCTAGAAAAGTAAACTATGACGAAAGGCAATGGTGAAGAGCCCCGGGTCGGGGGCAGGATGGAGAGGTTCCAGCAAGGCGTCCGCAAACGCACCCTTCTGGCCAAGAAGAAAGTTCAGAACATCACAAAGGAGGACGTAAAGAGTTACCTGTTTCGGAATGCTTTTGTGCTGCTCACCGTCACTGCTGTCATTGTGGGTGAGTCATTGAGTAGAACATCTGGGACATCTGGCTGCCGGGAACATTATCAGATGGACTGATTGTAGGTATTCAGAATGATAGCCCAGGCTTTCCTCTAAATGTGAAGGTTCCTTTTCACGAGAAAATAACAGTTTGTTGGCATGTTTGGAGCAATGTATGGTAAACACACGAGAATCTGAAAGAAGTAGTATTAAACACTATGTAAATCAGTTGATTGTGAGGAGAAAGGTCATAAGTCAAGTTTTCCATTTTGGGTAAAGCTGAAAGTGATAATTTAATCGTTAGGCATGAGCAGTTAAAGAATCAAACATAAACCAACATGCTCTAGATTTGGCCAAAACAGGATTATTGTAAAATGTCATTTTCATTTTATACGATTAGTACACCTCAAGTGAGATAGGTGTACCTGATAGAAATTCTATTCTAATGGTGAGGACAGGAAGCTGCGTAACAACACTTGGACAGAAGGCCAAATTTCTTACGTGATTGCACTCTCGCCCAGCAATGGGGAAAGATAAATTGGGGAAAATGTTAACACAGATCTCTCATTTGTTGCCTCGCAGAGCCTGCCGTAACAAGCTATACTCTTTTTGAAACATTTCAGTTTCTTATCAACAGCGTGGTTATACTAATAAAACGTCATTTGGTTAATTGGTATCTGAATTATAGTTTATCACTTATGGGTGGCATGGATGCTACCAAAAAGCCACTTATTTGGAATTCTTTGACCAAACCAATCTAGAAATCCTTAGATTGGCAAGCATATAAGCCAATGGTATATTGTAAAAATGCTCTTACTTAATTCTATATCAATTAACCACCAAAAAAGTCAAGTACAGTTTTAATCTGTTCCTCAGTTCTCCAGCATCTCCACTAACTGTATAGTTAATTTTCTTAATTTTTATTAAATCATCATGTAGCATATAAATATAACTTTGTCCAAGAACACAGGATTCTTAAATTGTAGATAAATAGAAACATAGGAGAGTATAGATTGACACAAGACATCAGATGTATTCCATCTGAATATCTTTGGCTCCTATAGTAATTGGTATTTCAGTGGATTTTAGAGATGCTCAAAGGCAATCTGTCCTGATTGACCCAGAGAGGTAAAGACTCTGTGTAGGTCCCCAGGTTTGAAGATCTTTCTGGGAGGCGGACTTCAGTACCATGTAATTTTCCTGCAAGTCAACACAGACTGCAGTATGCTCAGCTCCTTTTTTATTCAGAATCAGACGTTGTCAAGCCAAGGAAAAGTAATAAAAGCAAGCATCTATATAGGACTACTCTGCTATTTTCTGGGTGACTTGCTCATTGAATCCTCAAATAACCCCATAAAATGAGTGGGGAGGTGTGATTACTATGATCTCTCGTTTCGTTGATGAAACTGATGGAACGATCAAAGGCATTTCCATAGTCAAAAACTAGTAATTCTAGAGCAGGAAGTCAAACTGTGTCTGGGGCCGGAGGCTAGTTTATTAACCACTAGGCCATCCTGTCTCTGCACTGCTGACTAGTTGGAATCTTGTGAGAGATGCCAAGGAGAGAGATGATGTCAGGTGTTGGTAGAAGCCAATTAGCTAGTAGTACTGTCATCTTACCACATGATTTAGCCAGTTACACTTAGCAAAAAGCTTATAATTCTACAAATTAAGCCACGTCTCCTTCATTCATTTGACAAATATCCATTTATTTATAATCCTTATGTATATAGTCAGAAAGTTCAGTAATATCAGTGTGTGTTTGGAAAAGATGTAGGAATACCTGTTCAAAGTGATGTTTTAAACACCAGAAGCATTCTGTTTCTTCTTTTAAAAGATGAATTAATTTGCAAAGCCAAGTGACAGGGAGAGACGGATCTTCCACCTGCTGGTTCAGTCCCCAAATGACTGCAAATGTCAGGGATAGGCAGGCTGAAGACAGGACCCCAGAACCCTATGAGGGTCTCCCACATGGGTGCCAGGGGACCCAAGTATTTGGGCCATCCTCTGCTGCTCTCCCAGGTGCATTAGCAGGGAGCTGTATTGGATGACTCAAACTGACATTCCAATATGGGATGCCAGTGTCACAAGTTGGAAGCATAACCTGCTGTGCCATGATGCTGGTCCCCAGAAGAGTTCTGTTTCTAAGATAGAAATGTTTCCATTGGCCGGCGCTGCGGCTCAATAGGCTAAATCCTCCACCTGCGACACTGGCACCCCCGGGTTCTAGTCCCGGTCAGGGCGCCAGATTCTGTCCCGGTTGCCCCTCTTCCAGGCCAGCTCTCTGCTGTGGCCAGGGAGTGCAGTGGAGGATGGCCCAAGTGCTTGGGCCCTGCACCCCATGGGAGACCGGGAGAAGCACCTGGCTCCTGCCTTCAGATCAGCGTGGTGCGCCAGCCGCAGGGCGCTGGCCGCAGTGGCCATTGGAGGGTGAACCAACGGCAAAGGAAGACCTTTCTCTCTGTCTCTCTCTCTCACTGTCCACTCTGCCTGTCCAAAAAAAAAGAAAAGAAAGAAAGAAATGTTTCCATTAAAGAATAGAGGAATTGAAAAGACATAAAAAAAGTTGGAAGCCAGATTGATGGAGAAGAAAATTCCTAATTGATTGGTACAAAGAAATCTCATCTCTAATTAATGGAAGATAATGCCAGGATTAAGAATCCATTTTCTCTAGGAGTTCTGGGATCACTTCCTAGCCCAGTGAGTCCTTCCTTAGGATTTTTTTTAAAGATTTATTTACTTATTTGAAAGGCAGAGATAGAGATACACGGTGTGGAGGCATGGAGCAGAAAGACAGATCTTCCATCAGCCAGCTCACTCCCCAAATGGCCGCAACTAACTCCCTTCCTCAAAATTTGAGAATTGCAATAAGAGTTGGCTGAGCTGAGGTCGATGAGTTGGCTGAGCTGAGGTCGATAAGTTGGCTGTATGCCCTTGCAGTTAGCTTTACTAATGGAAACTGAAGAGGCAGAAGCAACTAGAAAGAACTGACAAAGAAATGCAGGAAGAGAACTCAGTGACAGACCACTGAGTCTACACCAAAGACTTGGGGTAGCAAATAGACAACTTAGCGGCCAACAGACTGAGGAGAGAAGGAAGAGGCCTTCAGTTATGTGTTGGTGCACCTTCCAGTGAGGGCCCAGCGAAAACAAGGGCTTCATTTAGAATGTTGCTGGCTTCCACGTCTATGTCAACCCTAGATGAAATAAAAGGAAAAGAATATATCTGGACACCAGCTCTTTAATTTGCTACACCATTGGAAAAAATGGGCAAAATAGGTGCCAGTGCTGTGGTGTAGCAGGTTAAGCCACTATCTGTAATGCCAGCATCCCATATGGGTGCTGGTTCAAGGCCTGGCTGCTCCACTTCCAGTCCATCTCCCTGCTAATGTGTCTGGGAAAGGAGCAGAAAATGGTTCAAGTACTTGGGCCCCTTTACCCACATAGGAGACCCAGAAGAAACTCTGGGCTCCTGGTTTTGGCCTGCCCCAGCCCTCGCCATTGTGGCCATTTGGGTAGCAAACCAGCAGAGGGAAAATTCATTCTCTCTCTTGCTCTCTCTCTCTGTCTTTCCCTCTCTTTCAAATGAATTAAAAAAAAAAAAAATACCCTGGGCAAAACACTAACAGAGAAGAAAGAAAGAGTTATTTTTCCAAAGATGAATTTTGAAGAGCTAACTATTACTTGGCTTCCAAATTCTTAGATTTGATTGTTTTTAGTAAACACCAGGAAAATCCATATTAGGATAAGTGTTTTTATTAAGTATGTTCTAACTTTGAAATGAAATGAATGTGCATTTAACGTGTAGAAGTAGAAACTAGGAAGTATGGTGGAGGAGGGTAGAGATATATGAATCCACATCTTTAAAAAGTGTGTAGCAAATGCATATTGTGGAAAAAGACATAGGTTTCAAATTTTTGTACCAAAATATACTTTGAATTCCATTTTCCATGAATATTTGAAGCACCCTTGTATATTCAGAATCAAAAGAGTTATCTCTTTCACTACTAATCTACAAACATCAGCATAGAGCCACTTGTGCAATTGGATGTCATTTTAAACAATGTTGAAGTCTGGTTGTGCCATTGCTATAACAAGCCCGTGACTGGAGCAGGTTAACCACCTGAGGGAAAGCAGTGCCATGCTTCAGGCCTCTTTAAGAGGGTTCTTTCCAACGGGATAGATCTGTGTCTTCCAGGACATCTGTCTAACAGCAACGACCATGAAACCACTGAGGAGAGTGATTATTGTCTTTCTCCAGAAAACCCTTTCTCATTTCAGGATGTGGTAGCTGTATTGGGGTGACCTTGGACATCTTGCTAAAGCAAAGGGGCAGTCCTTTGCCATGGTCTAGTCGCAGAATAGCACAATTAAAAGGAACTCTCAGGCCAAAGAATTATGAAGAAGTGAATCATAAGACCAGCTGCAGGGGACGGGAGCCTGTAAATAGGATGAGACGATCGATGGCGTTGCACCTGAGGCGTGCCACCGGCTCGCATCTTTCTCTGATACTGTGCTTGCCACGTGCACGCTCGGGCAGAGTTTGCATTTGAGTTGGCCTTTATGTCGGTTTGAGGGAAAGTGATGACTTCTCAGGAAAGAGAACACGCCTATGTTTTTCTGAAACGTTTTCCCGCATTCTCTAATACTTTGTCAGGGCACTTAAATTGCATTAAAATGCAGCACAACTCCAGAACAATATCTGAGGAATTGGTTGTTGTGGTTGCTCCTTGAAATAGAAACTGGGTTTCTGGGGAATGCAGTAAAAGGAATATCATTTCTTTCTGAATACATTATTGTATAGTTTGGACTTTCTTTGTGTCTTTCATATTGCCTACTATTTAGCTATGCTCTAAATGCATAAGTTATGCACTTTTTAAAAACATTCAATGCTATTCACAAATTTAACAAATACTGAATGTCGTGTATCTGACCACCACCCGTTAAGCAATAGGGATTTCCTGCTCTCAGGTAGGTTAGTGGGAGAGATGGGTGACAAATCAGATGACAAAGGAATATCCAAGATTCAGAGGCAGTGATAGAGAAGTTTGCAGTTAACTCTAAGCATTTACAATGAGATCATAGAGGGCTGGTGCCATGGCTCACTTGGTTAATCCTTCACCTGCAGAGCCGGCATCCCACGTGGGTGCTGGTTCTAGTCCCAGGTGCTCCTCTTCCAGTCCAGCTCTCTGCTGTGACCCGGGAAGGCAGTGGAGGATGGCCCAAGTGCCTGGGCCCCTGTGGGAGACCAGGAAGAAGCACCTGGCTCCTAGCTTTGGATCTGTGCAGTGCCAGCCTTAGCAGCCATTTGGGAAGTGAACCAACGGAAGGAAGACCTTTGTCTCTCTCTCTCACTGTCTAACTCTACCTGTCAAATAAAAAAAGAGATCATAGGATGCTGTTCTATATAATACCAGTGTAGGACATCTTTCTGCGTTGGTATTTTGGAAGTTTCACTTTCTCATTCACAGCTGCTTACCGGGGCCTAGATACGCCATTTGGGGTAAAAAGAGGGTACGGCTTTCATTGAAGGTCAGACCTGCACTTGCCCGCCAGCTGGGACTATCCAGTTGCCATGTGATCCTAAAGAAGGCATTGAAGTCCTCTGAGCCTCAGTCTCCTGTCTTGACACCTATAATGTATATTGGTAACTGTATCCACTAATGCTCTTTGTGCCAAGCAATGTTGTGTTCAAGTATACTAATGCTATTTCATCTTCTCAACAGTTCAGGGAGGGAGGCAGTTTTATTACTTTCACTTTCAGATGAGGAAACTAAACATAAGATACTAATCCCACAGCTGGGATGTGTGTGTGTGTGTGTATAATTATTTAACACTCTCGTCTCCCACACTGCTCTGGGTGCTGGTCCTTGCTCTCAGAAATGGTCCATTCTCATTGTATCATAGCTATTAGCTAACAGTCTTCACTGAACAGATACTCAACAAATCACTAGAGAAGATCACTCTTGAGGGTTGGTGATTCAGTGGGGTAGGGCGGACTGCAGGCTGCTGGCCTATTTTCTCTTTTTTTTTTAAGGTTTGTTTATTTTGAAAGAGCAAGAGAGAACTTCCATCCATTGGTTCATTTCCCAAATTGCCACAGCAACCAGGGCTGGACCAGGCTGAAGCAAGGAGCCAGGAACTCCATCCAAGCCTCTGAGTAGGAAGGGCCCAAACACTTGGGCCAGTTTCCGCCTGTCTTCCTGGGTGCATTGGCAGGAAGCTGGATTGGAAGCAGAGTAGCCAAGACTTGAGCTGGTGCTGTAATATGGGATGACTGCATAGTGGGTGGGGAATTAACCTGCTGCACCACTGGTTTCTGACATGGGTGACCAAGGGGTGGATAGTGGCACCCGTAAAGGTAGAGGGTGCCTGTAGAGAATGAGCTCAGTCCAGGAGCTGTTGAATTGGAGAGGTGGGGTGCAGTGAACGAGGCTCATTGTACCTGGGGAACCGGGAGGTATTCATTCTTGTGTCTCCAGGTTGAAGGAGGAGGATGCTGTCTTTGGATAAGTGAATCCCGATCTGTGAATCGGGTTATCCTACTGGATTAGCTACTCTGAAAGCAAGTCTATTCTCAGAACAATGTTAATGCTCACGCCTGTTCATGCTGACAGCAGTCCTCTTTGTTTCAGAAATGCTATAGAGGTATTCAGCGCCTCAGACACAGTCTCTACCTGGTCAGTTAAGCCAGGAAAGGTTAACTGGTGTGTCTTACTATCAGCTGCTGGGCTGAACCAGTTGGTAGTAGGGCCACTGTAGGCACAGATGGAGTTAGTGCTGGAGGACAGTCCTGGGACCTATCCTGGCATTGTCTCAGCTTTCTGAAGCCCCTTATGTATGGGACACACCCAACCAGATCCAACCACAAGAACCCAAAGAATAAAGGACAGATCTCCAGGATCTGATTTATGGACTCTTTAACACTTTTTGGAAGTGAGAGGGAGGGGAGTTTGAGGCGGCTGGGGTAAAGGGAGGGCCCCCAAGCCATGCTCTCCCATGGTGTCACCAGAGCTCTGTATTCTGTTGCTCAGCAGAGACTCCCAGGCAGAGAACTGGGCGGGAGGGAAGCTGTGCATTTGCTATGCCTTGCTCTGGAGAACGACACAGGGATATGGGATAAAGGTGAGGGCTTTGATAGCCTCGAATTCATCTTCTCACCCAGGAAGCAGAAATGCAGAAAGATTACCAGAGCTGGCAATGGCAAGTACCCAACACGTAGGCCCACGTCACACATGGATCCCAGCCCTCCCCTCCATCTTCTCAGAAGCATGCCAGTGGTGAGCTGTAGTGGAGAACAGAGCCCTGCTTTGAGTTGGAGAGTTTGGGACCTGTTTTTTACATGTGCAAAATAGAATGGGTATAAATACTCTCAAGACTTCTATCCCTGGTGAACCCTTTACTCAGTAAGGGTTAATCTTATGAGTATAAAGTAAACAAAGTAGATCATTGTAAATATTAAGAGGAAGGAGGAGGATGGGTGGGAGCGTGGTGGACAGGAGGGAGGGTAGGGTGTGAAGTATCACTGTTCCTAGATCTGTATATATGAAATACATGAAATTCGTTTACCTTAAAACTTTTTTTTAACTAAAAAACTTATATCCAAAAGTAGGTATTGTGGTACAAGAGGTTAAGCCACCACTTGGGATGCCCACTCCTATGTCAGAGTGCTGGGTTCAAGTCCTGCCTCCACTTTAGATCTAACTTCCCGCTAATGTGCCTGGGAGGCAGCAGATGAGGGCTCAAGTTCTTGGTCCCCATCCACTCATATGGGAGACCCAGATGGTGCTTCTGGCTTCAGCCTGGCCTCACCCCAGCTGCTGCCGGTATTTGGGGAATGAACGTGTCCAAGCCACGCAGCCTTCAATGATTTCCTTACATGCTTGGCAAGTAAAGTATTTATATAAACTAAGTCCTTCATCTTTCACTTACATGGCATGGCATTGGGCTGGAATATGCTCCAACTGGATGATGCAGATCGACCAGAAAACAAGGCCTGGGGATCTGGAGAGAATGATGGTCAGGAGTGGAGAAGACAATCAGTTGGAGTGTGGCTTGTATTTCCTTGTCTACAGAAAAGGGCCAAGCCAGTTGTTGGAAGAGAGTTAATAGTTGTAAAGGACTTTGAAAGGCAGAAATGAAAGCCTCAGAGTAAGTGATACCATCATTATTTGTCCCTTTCCTATCTGGCCAGAACCAGAAAGCGGTCCCCAGGCGGCTGTTCTCACAATACAGACTGCTCAATGGAGGGAGTGCCCGAGAGGAGAAGCCAGTTTCGGGAAAATAAGGAGTATTTTCACATAAGTACAAATAAGCACTATTGTAATACACTCAATGGTGCAGGTTTTGTGCGTTCCACCTGGGACCAGTCTGAGGGGTCACCACTTCTTTGGTTTCTCCTTTGCTCCCCTGTCCTGTGTCTGCTGCTCATTTACTGCCGCCCCAGCAGAGTGGGCACAGGTGCAATGAAGCCTGCAGGGACCTTGGGAGAAATGCTTGTTTACGAGAGCGTTGGTTAAGCCGGGGGTAGGAGGCTTGAAGTTGTGCTAAGATTATCACTGGCTTTTATTTTGCTTTGCTTTTCTTCTTGTTAATTAAGATAGCAATAAAACTGAGCAGACAGCTTCAAATTTCTTTCTGTAGCTAATCAAATAAGCAAGATAATTATCTGCAATAACAATCCCTCCCATTTTTGCAATGTTACAGTTTACGGAGTGCTTTCCCGTTGCACTCTCTGTAGCAACGTAAATCCAGGGTCAGTCCACCACCCTGATTCTCTTCTGGAATGCGGCTGAGAAAGCTTTGTGAGTCCAAATGTCCTGGTTATAGGCTCGCCTCTGCCATCAACTAACTTGCTTTATGATTTAAGGGAAACCTCTGAACCTCTTATTTCCTTGTCTATAAAGTTTGGACTAATGTCTGCTTCCAACTCCAAAATTCTATAATTTGCCGCCTTCTGCAGTCTCAGAATATGTTACCTATGATACCCAAGTCTTTGCTTTATAATCTCTGACACTGTATCATTGTGAGAACCAGATTTTTCTGACTAATAACTCCCAAGTCTTTGCAGCTGATCTCTCCATTCTAACAAGCCTTCCCTCCCCTTGTCTACCCAAGGGTTGTCAAGTCGCCAGCTCTGGGTCTGATGACCAATGTTTCCTAACCAGTGTTTGAGGACCCACATGGACTGTGTTTCCGCAGAAGCCACTTCTGCCCATCTTTCATAGATCAGAGAAGGAAAACACGTTCTGCTCCAGAGTGAACAAGACTGGGAAGAGCCTACGCTGTTTAGAGCTACCTGAACAGAGTTCATGCACCTTCTTTTCCAAGATGTACATTTTAGGTGTTAGAGTCCTTGATGTTTTGGGGACATTGAGATCCTGTTTATCAGGTGTTTGGTCTGGCAAACAAATGCTCTTTCTCATTATTGTGAGGTGGGAAACACAGAACACTTTGGGACACCAAGTTTAGCCATTGAACTCGTGGGTATGATAATGAGTTTTATGTATGCTTCAGTGTTGTGAAAATCACCTAGAGTATATTCCCTAAGCCAAGAATACTCACATCATTGTGCCCAAAGAGAGATGCCTAAGGAGCTTGGCATTTGGCCTTGTGGTTAAGATGCCCACTTCAGTGAACCTGGGTTAGATTCTTGGCTCCAACTTCCTGTTAATGCAGTCTTGGGGAGGTAGCAGGTGATGGCTCCATTAACTGGCCTTCTGCCACCTACATGGAAGACCTAGATTGAATTCCCAGCTCCCAGGTTTGGCTCCAGCCAAGTCCTGGCTGTTGTGGGTATTTGAGAAATGCACTAGCAGATAGGAGCTTTCTCTGTGTGTCTTTCTCTGCCTCTCAGATAATTTTTATTTTAAAAAGAGAGATACTTACGAGGCTTGGAAACCAAGAAGGGAAAGAAAAGTCCCAAAAGGCTCAGAGAAAGCAACATGGGTCCTGAAAGAGAGAAGGGCGGGCACTCCCTTTTATCCTTGTGCCAAAGATTTGAAGGCCAATTTAGGAGCAATGAGTTGAAAGGCACCATCGGGGTTTGAATTTCAAGGCTGAATTCCAGCCTCCACAGAGGGCAACTCCATTCTTCTGGTCCCAAAGAGACTTCTCCAGTTTTCCAACAATAGTTCCAGGCCACACACTGCTACTTCTTCCCAGAGAGATGACAACAGACTGTTAGCCAGAGACTCTTCATTCAGAACTTTGTAACGCGAGGGTCATTCATTCCAAATCAGAGTGCAGATGGACAGTGACTACCCTTCCCACCCTGAGAAGGTGGCCCCTGATTTTAGAAACATTGGTTTGCTTGAAGTTCCACCTTTAAAGCAAGACAACCACAGGGGCTTGGCTTGAAACGTGCTGACATCTTTGTTGATGCATGGGGAGATAAAGGCGTCAGGGAGGAATTGAGTCTCTTAAGGGACTGCCTATGACCAAAGTCGTCTTTCTGGTTCTTTGTGTGCCCTTAGATATCCTTTAAGGCAAATGAAGTGGTATTGATAGCAAAGCTGAGATTCAGTAAGCTTCCCAGGGCTTTGTTCTGGTATTGTAGTGCTTTGCCCAGGATGGTGGGTGAGCGAAGAGAAGGCACTTTTGCCAAGTGGCTTACAGTGTGGGTTTTGGGTTTTGGTATACTTGGAATTCCAAGGCCTCATTGGTTGGAGCAGTTCAGAAGCCTATAATAATGGAATTTAGAGTTTTTCAGATTCACTTCCTTATCTGCAAAAACCAGGAGCCCTGTGATCAGAAAGGGATCCAGTCTCTGTAAATCCAGGCACAGCAAGCCAGTTTCCTGTCCAAATGGAAGTACACTTGCTGTTGAAGCAAACTAAAGCAGGATTGAGAAGCCAACCCAGACCTGAAATGACTTTTCAGGAAGATCCAGGCATCTGGCAGACATGGTACCTAATAGAATTCAGTCAGATTTAAAAAAAAGAACCTCATGGATCTTCTTCTGATTGTTTTATTTATGCAATAAATAATTCGCATAGTTCAAAATTAAAAAGTTCGGAAGAAGCAAAAGGAAAGTATCCCACCTGTCTTTGTCCCCCAGATGTCAGTTTACCTCGCCATCCTTGTCTTAAGTGACTTTATATATTTATTTTTACACTCATAAATTAATCTTTCTGTCTTTTTCTTACACAAATAGCACAATGCATAGTCTGCTTCCCACGCTGCTTTCTTCCTTCTGTTACAATATGCCTTTTAAGCATATAAAGGAGTTTCTCAGTCTCTTGTGGCTGCATTATATAAGGCTACCATGATTTATTTAATTTAAGGAATTGCCAATTGATAGACACTGAGGCTATTTCCAATTTTTAAATATTATTTCAGAAACAGTATAATGAATAATCTTGTATAAAGTTACCTCACCCAGGTAACGCATACAACCCTAGTTGTAACATTTGAGGTTGGACTTGGGTCTGTATCTGCACTCTACTTGGTTACCAGTCACCAGGGCCATTCAGGGCTCCGCTGGTGGAGCAAGCCAGGAGTAGGTATTTCCCACCTCCAGCAGCAGGAAATACCAGTGGACAAAAGGGTGAAGCAGGCCAGAGCCCAAATCTCTGAAGGCTGTTGGAGCAGGGAGTGGGGGAGAGTTGGGAGAGTACCTGCAAACCCGATAGCTTCTCACCAGAAAATGCCCGGAAGTTTGGGCTGAAAGAAAAGACCAGGGGCTGGCAGGACTCTGGAGCAGGTAAATTCACCGTTATGCCCTTTCCCTCTTCGAAAACTAACCTAAAGGAACACGTTGTCCACTAGCTTTGCCAGACGGCTGTGATACAAACCCATGACTTCTCCAAATTGGGCCAGACCTGAAATAGAAACCTTCATTCTATCCCTTTATGATTATTTATTGCACACCTTCCATAAAAGTGCTAATGAACAAAATTGATAGTTTCTCACTCATTGAATGCTTTCTTGTACATTTTTAAGGAGTCTAAACTTTATTGGAAGAAACGATGAACGTAGGAAGCAGCTAAGATGTATAATGCTTTTGGTTTGCTTGGTTTTTTAAATTTATTTTCATTTTATTTGAAAGGTAGAGACACAGGAGTGAGACCTCAGTCCTACATCTGCTGGTTTACTTCCCAAGTGCCCACAACAGCCAGAGGTGGGCCAGGCTGAAGCCAGAAGCCTGCACTCTGGTTCTCCTAGATGGGTGACAGGGACCTAAGGACCTGAGTCCTCATTTGCTGCTCCCCAGAGTTTGCATTACAGGAGGAGGCAGGGCTTGAAACAGGCACACGGGCACTCCAGTATGGGATGCTGACATCCCAAGTATAACCACTGCAACAAATGCCCAGCCCTACCTGGTTCTCTTAAACTCGGCACATTTTACTGAGACTTAAAATTCAAGATGATTTTATATGCTGCCTATTCTGATCTCTCCCATCTTGCCTCTGACAAAGACAAAAGAGGCCGGAAGAGATGACATGATTTCAAGATAAGGGAATAGGCAGAAACCCCATTCTGCTATGGAACTGACTAAAATATAACCTTGGCCAGTTGGCTGATTCTTTCTAAACTGTAATTTTTTAAGATTTATTTTATTTATTTGAAGGGCAGAGTTAGAGGGAGCGAGAGAGGTGTCTTCCATCTGCTTGTTCAGCCCGCAAATGGGCACAACAGTCAAAACCAGGAGCCAGTAGCTTCATCCAGGTCTCCCATGTGGTTACAAGTCCTTAGGTCATCTTCTGGTCCTTCCCCAGGCAGCCAGGACAAAAAATAGTGCCCATATGGGAATCTCCTAGACTGTAATCTCTTGATTAATGAGAACGTGATATTAAATCCTATGGGTTTGATGTGAAAAATCATTTACATAAAGAATATTTTAGCCTAATTTACTGACAGATTCGGGACCAGAGCCCTCGTCTCTCTCATGATCTTTATATACCATCACGCTTACACTCTCACTCAAAAAAACCTACCTGGTGAGAATTGGGGATCAGGAGCTATCTTTCTTTTTGTGAATCTAGAAACGCATTACATGAAAAATGGTGCAGTCAAGATCCAGTTGCCCAGATCATGAGAGAGAAGTCATAAAATGAGTAAGAGGAGATGTCCCCTGGGGTAGGCGCCTGAGTTAACAGAGTAGACTGGGGAATGAGACTAACTGGGAAGCACAGAGTGAAGAGGCATCTGCATTCAGGATGTGTGTTCAACACCAGCTGGGGCCAGGCTCTAGTAGATACTGGCTGTCTAACAGGGAATGAGTTGTGCTGTTTGTTCCATATATCTAGTACCTACTGCGCGCCAGGAACTGTTTCAGGGCAGATACATCACTGAACAAAATTGCTTTAAAAAAATCCTGATCATGTAGAGTGTATGTTTTTGTAAAAGGAGACAATAAACAAGTATAATACAGTGGAAAATTGTGTTTTGGAAGGTGATAAGAGCTGTTGAAACAAAGCTGGCTAAGGCAGAAGAAAGTTCAGGGTAGGCCTTATTAAGAAGGTGATCTGGATTAGCTTCCTGCCAATGTGTTTAGGAAGGCACAGCAGGATGGCCCAAGTACTTTGATCCCTGTACCCATGTGTGAGACCCAGAAAAAGCTCCTGGCTCCTTGCTTCAGTCTGGTCCGGCCCCGGCTGTTGTGGCCATTTGGGGAGTGAACCAGCGGATAGATGATCTCTAACTCTGCCTTTCAAATAAAAATCTTAAAAAATATATAGAAAAAACAGTTGAAGCACAGGAGACAAAGCACTTATCCAGGGTCACAAGAAGACTTAAACAGGGCCAGGACTAGAATTGCGCATCATTCATTCACCAAATACCTATAGAGCATCTTCACTGTGAGTGTATTTACACCACACCAGAAGCAGCTTTGCATGTGCAATAGACTCCTGACTTCCACATGTATCTCATTTGTCAAGTTGAGTGCAGCTTGGGATTGCTTCTAACCAGTAGTCTGGCAAAGTTGATGGGACGGCGCTCCTGTGAGGATGTTACCTTGTACCTCTCTGATTGTTGTTTCTTAGAGGCGAATTAGTATGATTTTTCTTGGTTTGTTTCCCTACATAAATGAAAAGATCCTCATTGGGAAACAGTAGCATTTTGTTACATAAAACCAACGGTGTGCTATCAACAACCCTTTTTAGAGCTATTATTTTCCTTGTGCTGGCTCTCGTACAAGTGGTCTGCTGGCTGGAGCTCTTGAGACCCAGCTCTTTCTGGGTAGGAGTTGGAATGGCCTCTGGCTGCTTTGACTACAGATGCTCGTTGGCTCACCTTGGTGGGTACTTGGTGGTTTCCTTATGTTTGGCTTCACAGTGTGAGGCTGTCCTCTTGAGATATGCCTCTGTTACGTGTAGATTTTCTTCCAGCATCTGCACTCCTGTGGAATACTGCCTCATTTTTAGAGGATCCTGGATGGTGAGTGATAATTCTAGGAGGCTTTGATCTACCAACATGGTTATAACAGATTTTGTAGATAAAGAGGAATGACAGCTAAATTTTACTATTTCAAATTCCAACATTTGCAAATGTTAAGTTGGATGACTTGGTCTAAATTTTACTTCAAATTATGCCACATACTTTCGCTTTTGACTATTTTCTGGCATCTTAATGTTTTCATTAATTTTTATCAGGTTAAATATGAACCAAATACCTAAAATAGGTCTTTAGCTTTTAACTTGTGTTTTTGGCCTTACAAAGCAAGCCAGAGATATATTCTTTCTGAGGCTCTGTGTACAGTACACTGTGTCTTGGTTTAGAAAGCGAGATGATATTTAATCTTCCAAAGAAGTGTTTGTTGGAGTCCCCAGGGGAACCAACCCCTGCGTGACTCCCTTCTTGAGCCCTTTTCACACTGGAAGAGAGCAAGTATTTAAACAAAAACGCATCTTTGTTCAAAGCATTCGACCAGCAGTTAATTTTGATCACCTGGAGACATCTTAACAGAAATGTCCCTAGATGCTGAAACTTGGCTAAAACACTAAAGCAGGAATGCTGTAAGATTATGGACTGAGAGAGAACCATCTGAATATCACTCATGACATTCACCTGTCACCAAGATGCCAACTCTGGTAAAATAATAAATCCTGCTGGGAGGGTTTTCTGATTTTTAGTGTTTTGCAGAGCTCTCAATATTAGATGATCAGCAGATCTTTGGCACTGAAGATCTCGGGGCCAGAAAGCTTTTGATGAGCTCTGGGGCCGTCAGTCAGTGTACTTCCAATAAGTGCCCGCTCGTAGGTGGGAAGGGCAGAGAGGGCTCGCGGAAGTCTGAGAATGTATTTTGGGGAAGGCTGTTTCCAGGCTGGGCTAGAATGCCATCAGCAACCTGAACTGCTTACCCAAAAAGCAGTTTTTGCATTAGAGCTTTTGCCCTCGATTCGATGCTGGTAGCTGGCTGACCCCATCGCTGACCTCACCTCCAACACTGCTGGTCAGAGCAGAAAGCTGAAGAAAAATGTTTTTTGTTGATTCATTCAGCACATGGGTTGGAAAAAGCTAGATTTTGACCTCATTAAGCAAAACCAACAAAACCTTTCCCCAGCTTAAGTTCTAGATTTCGTTAACCTAACTCAAAACAAAATGAAAAGGTAGACAAAATAGTGTGTGCTGCCCGAGGCTCCATGAATTCATAGTGTTTTGACAACCAAGAGGCTGTGAGCTCAGGGGAGGGGGTGAGAAGTCTGGACTCTGCTGCGCAGCCCGGGTGTTAGGTCCACCTCAGCCACTCACCATGGCCCAGGGCAAGCAGCTGGCTCCTTTCAAAGCCTCCTGGGGCCCCCCTCCGCGCCGGCTCTACGGTTTCGGAAATTTACTTACCCACAGAATGACTCTAATTCTTCATCTATGAGGTGTGGATAACTACAGCCCAAGTAGATCTGAGGACTTGTCAACTACCATGCACTCCATGGCTGTATTGAGAACCCTGAACCATGTGCTCATTCAATGCTCTTCCCACATCTGTCACTGGTGATTTTCAATGATTAAACTGTGCAGCAGAGGGAAAATACAGGCTATTTAAAATAAACTGTGTACGTTTAGTTAAATCATTCCATAAATGTGGAATTGGTGTAGCCATTTTAAACAGTGACCTAATGATAATATTTTGACTTCAACAAGTAAGAAGACCTGTGAAGGGTTCCAAGATGTTCTGGGTGCCTCCAAGGCTTCTCTAAGAGCTCCAAGGTTATTACACAAGGATATGTACAAGGTAGGAGTTAGTGATGCTGAAGACGCGGGACCTAAGCTCATGTGAGAACCTTCCTTGGACCCAGGCTACAAGGATGTGTTTGTGTTTGAGACATTAAAAGTATGATAGAAAGATCACTGGGTTTTGTTCATAATTGCCCACATCAGCCACTAATTATCTCTGACACAATATTGGCAGGTACAGTGGTTAGTCGCTGCTTAAGATACCTGCATTCCATTTCAGAGTGCCAGGTTTGAGGCGTGGCTACTCTGCTTCTGATCCAGCTTCCTGCCAATGCACTTGGGAGGCAGAAGATGATGTCTCACGTACTATAGTTTCTGTCACCCATGTGGGAGACCTGGATAGAGTTTCTGGATTCTGGTTTAGGCCTGACCCAGCTCTGGCTATTCTGGGCATTTGGGGAATGAACCAGAGGATAGAATCTCTCTCTCTCATATTTTACCTTTCAAGTAGATAAAAATAAGTAAACATTTAAAAAGAGAAGAAATCACTGCCTCTTAAGACTGCCTCGCTTGACCACCCAGCTGTTAACAACAGTTGGGTTAGATAACTAGGGGATTCCAATTCAATCCCATCAAGGTGGCATGTGCCAATGCCATCTCACTATTCCAAGTGATCAATTTCAGTTCACAATTGATCATAATGAAAGGACTAAGAGTCAAAGGGAGCACATAAACAAGTCTAGTACCTGCTAACACTAACCGATAGAATAAATAAAGGGGAGAGTGATCCAACATGGGAAGTGAGATACTCAGCAGACTCATAGAATGGCAGATGTCCTAAATAGCACTCTGGCCTCAGAATCAGCCCTAAAGGCACTTGGATCTGGCTGAAAAGCCCATGAGAGTATTTCAGGCATGGAAAGCCAAGACACTCTGGCAAAAAGATCTCTGTGAGTGAGATCCCAGTGGAAAGAACAGGTCTTCAAAGAGGGAGGTGCCTTTCTCTGAAGGGAGGAGAGAACCTCCACTTTGACTATGACCGTGTCTAAACAAGATAAGAGTCGGAGAACTCAAGGGGCTTCCATAGCCTTGGAAACTCATGACTGGAGCATAGGGAGATTACTGATGCCATAAACAGGAGTGTCAATTTGTAAAGTCAACAACAGGAGTCACTGTGCACTTACTCCTCATGTAGGATCTCTGTCCTTAATGTGCTGTACACTGAGGCTTAATGCTATAACGAGTACTCAAACAGTATATTTCACTTTGTGTTTCTATGGGGGTGCAAACGATTGAAATCTTTACTTAATGTACACTAAACTGATCTTCTGTAAAAAAAAAGAAAGAAATTATCAATTCCCAACTTGACTCTCACTGGGATTAAACATGACAATAGGTCTGATCTGATTTCATCATCATTTAAAAAAAATCATCTATTATTTTTCACTTTATGTTTCTGTGTGGGAGCAAACTGTTGAAATCCTTACTTAAGGTATACTAAGCTGATCTTCTGTATATTAAGATAATTGAAAATGAATCTTGATGTGAATGGAAGGGGAGAGGGAGTGGGAAAGGGGAGGGTTGTGGGTGGGAGGGATGGTATGGGGGGGGAAGCCATTGTAACCCATGAGTCGTACTTTGGAAATTTATATTCATTAAATAAAAGATAAAAATAAAAATAAAAAAAAATAAAAAAAAACAGTTGGGTTAGATAACTATTTGGCGGTTGGAGCATTTACAGACTATTTTTCACACATTGCCCAGAATCCATTTACTAAGTTGGCTTACTTTCCCCTCTTAACTGAAATGAAAATTGTTCACAATAAGTAAATGCAGATTTAATGGACAAGAGGAGAGAAGGCAGTAGACACCCAAGAAGAAAGAGTTAGTGTAGCTGTACAGAGGAGTAGAATCAGCGTTGGCACAAGCAGACTTTGGGAGATGAGAGACCAAGTGCATTAGGTAATTTCTTCCTTTATCCACACTAGTTTATCTCTTGTTCTAGGACCTATGTCATTAGTAGAAAAGCCAATTCTATCAGTCATTTGTAAGTCATATAGTAAATAGATATTTTGGACTAACCAGCATTCTACATACTCTCAGTGTTGTTTGCAAGTAAATGCATTTTTAAATGTCTATTTTCATTTATTTGAATGGCAGAGAAAGATCTACCATCTACAGGTTCATTCCCTAAATGCCTACAACAGCTGGGGCTAGCCCAGTCCAAAGCCAGCAACTCAATCCTGGTCTCCTACATGGATGACAGAAACTCAAGTACGTCTGCTGCCTCCCATTGTGCACATTAGCAGGGAGCTGAATTGGAAGCAGAGACGAACTTGAAGTCAGGTACTCTAAAAATGCGGTGGCTTAACCTGCTGCACCACAATGCCTGCCCCAGTAAACACATCACATTCTTAATAACAAACAGCCAATTGAGAATAAACTTGTAAAAGCAACACTAGTTTTAAATTGCTATTTGGGAATACCTAACAACTTGATATGTTCAGGTTCCAGATAGCGAAAATGAACTTCCTGTGTTTACTGTGCACATTTTTGTAGTAAATTTAATAATGGGAAATGTTTAAATGTATCTAAGTAAAATCCAAAAACACGTACTTTCAGTAAAATTGCATTTGATTGGAAGTAAAGTACATTATTTATCAAACATTTAACTTGTTATCAATTCCTGTGTTATGGATGCTGCTGTGTTGAATCACTCATGTTGAAAATCAGTATTAAATATAAGCCTTATCCAAAGTAAGGAAAATTCAAGGTTGGGTATTTTTAGAGAAAGCAAGCAAAGACTCAAGAAAAAGGAATTAGGCCTGCGCCGTGGCTCACTAGGCTAATCCTCCGCCTTGCGGCGCTGGCACACTGGGTTCTAGTCCCGGTCGGGGCACTGGATTCTGTCCTGGTTGCCCCTCTTCCAGGCCAGCTCTCTGCTATGGCCCGGGAGTGCAGTGGAGGATGGCCCAAGTGCTTGGGCCCTGCACCCCATGGGAGACGAGAAGCACCTGGCTCCTGCCATCAGATCAGCGCGGTGCGCCGGCCAAGGCATTAGAGAGTGAACCAACGGCAAAGGAAGACCTTTCTCTCTGTCTTTCTCTCTCTCACTGTCCACTCTGCCTGTCAAAAAAAAAAAAAAAAAAAAAAGTCAGTGAGCAGTAGCTATTTGCTATGTATTTAAGTGGTAAAGCCATTATGGGCAAAATTTTTGCCTCCCATTCTTTCTTTTCCAGATCTACTTTTCTCTCTTGAGCATATTACTTCTACCTTGAGGGGAAAAAAATCAGTATTTCCCTGAAGGCTCTGAGGTCTTGACCAGTTGGACTTTCTAGTTAGAGACTCAGATTCACTTTAGAGTGTCACAGTATGCAGGTACTTCCAAAACATTATGGATAAAATGGAATTAATAAAAATAAAATAAATATAAATTTAAAAGTTAAGGTTTTTTGGTGCAGAAAAATGGAAATCCATGCATGGTTTTTCATAATACTCATTATCCATGAACTTCTTGAAGACCCCACATTTATAGTCCCAAAACACAAAAACCCTTCATGGATTTCTGAGACCCAAGAATTGAAATTTAAGCTGTAGTGGCAATGAAATTAGCTTTGTGTCCTATTTCATAAAAGGAAAAAGCCCATTTCATAAGAAGTTATTTCAATTTCTACAAAGGGTGGCTTGTTTTCTCTGGAAAAATATGTCTACCTTCTGTACTTCCCTCCTCCATCTCTAGCTCTAGTTACCTGAGTACTGGGCATTTTCTCTGTACCTTCCATGGGATATTTTTTTTTTCTTTTCATGAAATCACATTTTAGAAATAATAGGGCAAACTTTTGAAAATATTGACACAATCGGAATAAGTAAACTTGGAACTAGGAAAATTTAGAGGAGAGGGAATCCAGTCAATAACCTTTTTTAATATCAGGTGCCAAGCACAATTAGATTGACATATAAAATTATTCTGAATATATATTTCAAAGTTTCAGGAACAGAGGGAAAATTAAGGAGAAAATTGTTTTCTCTTTCCTCTATTTCCCCCAGGTTTTCAGGGGAAGCTTTTGGGAGAAAAATCTCTGCTCATTTTGGAGTCTTCTCTTGCCAGCAACTAACAAGTCTGTACAATATGTTGCCAAGGCAATGTCAAGACCGTGTAGACGGGGTGAGAAAATGTGGTGTGCAGACAGGGAGATGATGAAAATGGATTAACAATGTGAACAAGAGGGTTTTTTTTTTTCTAATTGGAATGAGACTAACATCACGCTAGCCTTTATAATGGTATGCTAGCAGTTCTAACATCAGCTGTTATGAGGGAATTTATTATAATAAGGCCTTCCTCCCTCCCACATCACCTTGTTCATGAGTGATTTGTTTAATTTTGTCCAGTTCTTGGCAACTCTGTGTACTGAGCCATATCAAAATGAGTATCCCTACATTCAAGTTGCACGAAGAAGTTTTTCATTTGCTCCAACCAGAAACGTTTTTCTATGAGTTTGAATTGGAACTGTGGACTCAGCCAGGTCTTTCCAGATAATGACTGCAGAGATAAATGCACCCCTTGAGCCCAAAGCTATACAAATATTTGCTGCTTGAATAAATTTGCTCTTGTCAGACATGAACAGCCACCAGCTAAACACTTATTTATCTAAGACTGTTGCTTCGATTTCTAAAAAAAAAAAAAAAAAACTGAATTTATCTTCCTTCCTTCTTCTCACACCTTCAGGTACAATCCTTGGATTTACCCTCCGACCGTACAAAATGAGCTATCGGGAGGTGAAGTACTTCTCCTTTCCCGGGGAGCTTCTGATGCGGATGTTGCAGATGCTGGTCTTGCCGCTTATCATCTCCAGTCTTGTCACAGGTACCCCATGCGGTTGTTTGGACAGTGTGCTTATTGCAAAAGATTGCTTAGAAAAGTTGAATGCTTTACTTTTTCTGCTGGATGCATGCTCTGTTCTAGACAAAAAAAATTAATGTCCCTTGAAAATGACGGAAAGGAGGCTTTAGTAATGCATGAATGATTATAACGCTCGTGTTTTACCAATCACAAGAGGAAATGGATTTAAACAGCCATATAATCTGGTCTGCCTCACCATGAAAGAGGTGCCCCGCTAAACACCACACAACCAGCCTTCTCTGACCACAGCGATATAGTTGACAATAGCGTACAACAGGTCTGTTTTCTCACCCTCTTATCCCACCCAGATAACATCTGGTTGGACAGCCTATTAGCTATTGATGCAAGAATGCTTGTTCTCAGAGCCACCAGGACTTGAGCGGGAGCCTTCCTGGAAGCCTCATCAAGAGGTAATGCCCACAACACACTCACCAACTCTGCTGCCACCAACACTGAGCTTTTCCGGGTGCACCCGCATGATTCCGTTTCCTTCTCCAGTTGCCCCCCAACCCTGTTGCCTCTTATGCTGGTGGGAGAAGGGGGAGGGGCGGGGGATTTTCCAATCTGGATATTTTGTCAATCGACACTTAGATGTTTAACAAGCAGAAGCTTGGCAGGTCAGGATTCTACTTTCTATGTCAGTAAGATGTCCATTTATCCCTGCATGGCAAAAAAAAAAAAAAAAAAAAAAAAGTGATTTGCATTTGCATATGTGATTGGTGAACACCAATGGAGCCAAGAAGTTGCAGAAAAATGTTCCCATACTTTCCTTTCTGCCTACTCTTCTGTTTTCCCACAGCACATCTCTGACTTGGAGAAGGACTTTCCATAGACAGTGCCCCAGAAGGATGGTTTCTGGGTTTGTAGCTAAAGCCCAGAACTCAGGTACTACTGACCCTGCTCCCTTCTGTGTTGGCTCACCCACATCCGCTGCGGCAGACCATTCTGCCTCCAAGTGAGCTGGCTCTGAGCATCTCTCTGTCTTCCAGGGAGTTCTCAAGGATCTTGATAATCTTTCAAAATCTCTGTGGAATGAGAATTTCATAGTACAACTTAGAAGTCATGGGGTAACGTTCTGGCTACTACTTGCCTCGGAGGGCTGGCCGTTACTTGGATAAGAACTGTGTCAGCTTTTTCCTCAGTGCCTTGTAGATTCCTGCTGGCTCTCACTTGTCCAGGGCCTGAAACAAGTGGTTGCATGTACGTGTGCTCCCTTTGGAGAACGAACTGCCCATAAAACACTCACGTGGACCTGTTGATTTGGATTACTTGTTTGTGCATCTAGGCTGTTCTATTGCTGACTAGGAGTAGGCACAGTAGCCACAGTTCTTACTACAGAAGTTGTATTAAATACTGACATGAGGGTACATTCTCATTTTCTTATTCATTTTTCTGGGAAACCAGGTCTTTGCAGGAAGCACTTCTAGGATAAAACTGATATCCACCATTTATTTGGGGTAAGGCATTTCAAATAAAAACCTACTATCTTCCTGAATACAGTCAGAGAGGTCCTGGACCCATGTACATGGTCTCTTCACAAGTAGAACTAATGTTTAGAGGATTTACTTCCTTGTACTTGTGCTGAACCTAATATGTTATTCTTTAGAAGAGGAAAGAAAAAGTGTTACTTCCCCTTAATAGAGTACCAGTGGACAGCTAGTTCCTTGAAGTAGAATTTCTTCATGTTTTTAATACTTAATCATCAACTTTATTGAAGGAATAAGAGCTTTGGTTGGAAACTTTGCAGAAAAAATGACTATGATACAATCTCCTTACATAGTTAAAAAGGGATTTTGGAGCAAACCTTAGAGAAATGCTCAGCATTCCTAATATTGTTAAAACAAAAGGAATTATAAGCTTCAGACAATCAATATAAAATGAACTATTAAAATGCAACTTAATTGCAAGTTGGAGTGCTGCCAGGTGGGACCATTAAGAAATCTCAGCTCTTGTCCAGGACTATGTTAAGACAAGGAGCCCGAGGGGCATAGTTTAGTCTGCCAAGAATCTTTTTAAGGTGTTAGCCTCTACAGTGTAATTTCCAAGCTACATAGTAATTTAGATACTTAGGATCAGTTAGAGTGAATGATTGATTCAAGAAGAATTTCCTTCCTGGTTTTCAATACAGTGATCTTAAACCAAAGGGCAGGGGATGCAACCCAGGGGGAATGGGGGGTGGGGGGGGCTTCTGAAAATTACCCTGGAGGATTCCCAGGTGTGTTGGGCCATGTCATTGGACAATATGTTGCTTAGGTGGGGAAGAAACTCGGACTCCCTTATTTTAGAAGAGAAAAGCAATTTCAGATGTGTCCAGTGGTCAAGCACATGATGTGTGAATATTCATAAAGCTGTCCTTCCTGGTAATTTTTGTCTTTCTACTTTGATGGAGTCATGGCTACAGAGAACTATTTCTTTTCAACAAGAGAAGTAACGGGGACAAGTGGGATGATAAATGGAGATTAATCCTCGACTGCAAAATAATGGGGGAAGAGGGAAGGCAAGGAGACAACTGGGGCCCGGAGAGTGTGAGGTTCTTCAGCTCCAGCCAGTTGTTGCCGTGTGTCAACAGGGCCAGGTCTTCCTGTTTGCCAAGAGAATCCAGGAATCCGAATTTTTCAAAGAACCTTTAGATTTTTAAATGTTGATCCAATTCACAAAATACCACAAGCCAAGCCAAGCGCGTCTGCAGGTCTGATCCTCTCCTTGAGCCACCAATATCAGAATTCGGGTTTTAATGTCAATGCTAGCAATAATAAGCAATGCACTGCTAAACTCATGCACCCAGCCTGCTCTCACTGGATTTCAGTTGTTGCTTAACTCAACCATAGGCTGTCCCATGCCAAAGCTAATAACATAATAGTGTCGTGTTTATTACTAGCTAATAACATAATGGTGTCATGTTTATTACTAGCTAAAAAATAGCTATTGGAACGCCTCTCCTCTCCATCTTCTGGGTTATAACTACATTGTCCAGTAGCTGCCCTGATCTTTTCAGCACCTGACTGGGACACCAGACTAAGAATTCAGAGGTCATGCTTACATGGAAAGCATTCCCAGTGGGACAATGCTCCCAAGACTCAGTACTCCAATGTTCAAAATCCCCAGGCTCTGTGTAGATAGAAATTGAAATGCACTATATAATTCGCATTTCGTAGTCCAGGCACTTTGTCTTGAAAGATTCTAGGAAATATTCTATATATTTAATTGTACTAAAGGTACATTTTATACTTGAAATATGTGTGTTTGTGAGTTGTCAATCTAATGTCCCCATAAGCCACAGTCTCCTTCTCCTGAATCTGAAATTCCAATCTTTTCAAACATCTTTGATGTGTACTAACATTCCAGAAACTGCCTGAGAGAAGCTGGGAGAAAGCCCACTGGCTAGATTTTTTACTCAGGTACCTACTTTTTTGAACAAGAAGAATATGTCTGTGCCAACATACCACACAATAAAATAGAGTTGGCAACGATTTCTATTGACTTGGTCAAGAGAGGCCGCCAAAGTAGATATTTCATGCCAGAAGTATGAGTTGGTTTGGCTGGCTCACCCTGACTAAAATCACTGGTAATAATTAAGTGCCATATCTAGTTGTGCTGTGTGGGCATACCTACCAGCTCCTCCCTGCACATCTTCTTGGCCACCTAGAACTTTCTTCTATTCTCATTCTAAGTGTGCATTCCCTCAATCCCTCACCTGGAAAGACATGTCTGGTGTCACCCCCGTTCTCTGGAGGTGGGGAGCTTCTGACAGACAACTGTGGAGTTGGGCAAATCGCAAGTGGAAGAGGTGAGTCTGGGGTAGCAACAGCAGCGGCAAAAGCTGCAGCAGTGTTTGGGGCCCCTGGTCCAGCTCACGGAGGGAGGATTAGGAAATGAATGAAGTTTATCTTTCACATTCACTCAACTTAGTCATAGCTATTTATTGAGCTCTTTCAATGTCAGACACTGAACCCTAGACACTGGGAATACTTAAATGCAAAGCTACAGCCCCCCCTCCCCCCAGGAAGTTGTATGGGGACTACAGAGGAGAGAAATTCCCCACATCCCTCACCTTGTACAATATTTGGAAGTAAAGTCCCTTCCAGTTCCAACTAAAAGGGAAATAAGCCTGATTCTCTGCTGTCCCAACAAGAAAGAGAATTTCATGTTTAAGAACATTTTATCACAAATCTGATTTTTGGAGAGCCAGGACTGTTTATTCCAAAGAATTTTCTAACTTGGGTCCCATCCGTATTTTCATCTATGTAAAATTTTCTTTAAATCACTTTTCTTTCAATGCCTCAAGTCATTACTAAAAATGGAAATCTGCTTGTCTTGTGAAGAAAATAAACTTGTGCCGGAAATTTGAAATTGATACAATTGCCTAATAAAGGCTGAAAGCCTGAGACCAACACCCTACCCCTCACTTTCATGTTTTTTTTTTTTTTTTTTTTAAAGAGGGAAAATTAGCCAATATTAACACGGCTTTAAATGTATGTTTTCAAAATGAGACTTTGTCTTCCTTTAATCCAAAGAATTGAAAGAGAATTGAAGAGTGACACATGCTTTCATATGGTAACGTGGGGGAGCTCCGTAGGAGTTAGGAATAAATGAAGCTGGAAGAAGTTTTTTTGTAATTTCTGTGTAGCACTGCAGTAGAACTTCACCCCCTTACATGTCAATCCAGTATGCCCACTTTCCCATGATGCACCTGTGTCTCTCCTGGGACCAGGACAGAGGAGACACTATTATGGCCACGTGGGAGCTAAGCTCCATGTGGAGGTGCCACGAGCTTCCCACAGAGCCTTACACACACTAAACTCCACCATGTTTGTATATTCAAGTAGAGCATGACCCTGTATCTCATAAAAGGGGCTGACACACATGGGAACAGCCTTCCCTTTTGCTTTCTGGCTTCTGGACCTCGCTTATGAGCCCGTTCCTGGCTTCCTCCCATGGTCTCTCCTCATGGCCAACTCTCTCATGATGAGAATCCCTCTGTTTGGGGGTGCCCACACTCATGTGTGAATGGATATTCACTCCCTTTTAAGTAAATCCTACTCTCTATGCACTGTATTTATGCCTCCTCTTTGAATTCTTGGCTTTGTGAAGGCTAGAACTAGGAATCTAAATCAAGATCCATATGCCCGTAACAATGGAAGTAGTTTCATAGCACCAGAACCCTTGGACTTAGGTCGCCGTGGGAACCCATCCCTGTAGTGTCCCTTCCAAGTGATCCACCAGCTTCCTCCTGAACGTCACCAAGGACAGGAGATCCTTAGAACCCACCTGTCCTTGAAAAACTCTACCAAGTTTCTCTTCTACCCAAAATAATTTGAAAACAGAAATGGTTGTCTTACCTGATAACAAAAGTAAAAGCAGTAAATGTTACATCTCAAAATATGTCCTCTTTGGCATCTGAAAAATGACAGTTGCAAAAACAGCAAACTAAGTTTGTGTTGTAGTTGCATTTCCCACAAGAGAACAACAACAACAACAAAAAGACAATTCTTGGGCATGTGAAGAGTTGGTTACGGTCTTCCAGAAATGAGAACCAAATTCACTTAAGAGAAATTTAATATTTTAAGTTATTCATTGTCATGGCTCTGGGTCATAGCTGAGGCTTGTCTGAATACTCTGGGCACTTCAGGGTAAGAAAAGAGTTGTGGATTTCTCCTCTTCCTACTCCCTCACCGCACTGCATTGAAATTAGAAAGTATTTTGGGAGAGGAGGAGTTTGAACTTGCTTGAACTTCATTCTCAGCAAAAGGGAGGTGATAAGACTATCTGTATCATGGTGTGGTTGTGAGGATTTCTGCATGGCACAGAGTAGGTGCTCAGTTCGTGGTGGCTTTTGGGTGCAAGAGCAGCAGCAGGAGGCGCTGTCCTCTGGCAGTTTGCATTGTGCCAATGGAAGTTTTAGAGTAAGAAGATGGACTAGGGAAGGCTCCAGCTTCCGCAAGTCTCGTTTGTCTGTGATCCCTGCAGTGACTGCTTCTCTATGAAAGTCAATTGAAGAAACACTGAAGTTAATAGGAGCCGAGGAGGGTTCCTCCCTCACCACTGGAGGAGATTAGTTTCTGCCCTGCAGCATGGGATTCGATTACCGCATCACAGCTGCATAGTTCTAAATATTATCGTTGGTTATACAACTGCCCCGTCTTCCCTGAGGAACTCGGCCCCAGGTGTGGCACCCTGGAGTCCACAGGGCGGTGAATTCCACACGCCACTCACATGCTGTGAGCGGATACTTTGTGGCCGGCCATGACTTGAGGCCAACTGAACCTGTCTCGGCACTCAAACAGCCTCAGAACAAAGCAGCCATGAAGAAGCTCTGGCGCAGACCCTCTGCAGCCAATGGGCTGCTCACAGACAGGTGGGGAGGGGGCCTGAGCTGTGTGCCTTTCTGCACAGGGGGCTGGAGGGTATAGTGGGAGGAACCACTCGGTGGGGGGTGGGGGGCAGCTAAAGCTGTCACCTGGCTTTTTAGCATTATGTAGAAAGGAAATCAAAGAAATCGATTGCCACTTTGTTTTTCATGGATTTAGGTTTTGGTGAGATATGGGCAAAGTCACGTAAGCATAGCCATCCTGGAAAACGTCTTCCATTAACGACAACTTGTTGAGGTTGTGATGTGTCAGCTACATTTCAGGGATCTGAGGATAGCAAAATGGGGAAGACAAGGTTCTTGGCATGGGCACTTGGATGCCTGTATCCTGTATCCGAGTCCCTGGGTTTCAGTCCTGGCTCCTCTGCTGCCCATCCAGCTTCCTGCTAATGCACACCCTGGGAAGCAGCAGGAGACACCTCAAGAACTTGGTCTTTCCACGCATGTGGCCCTGTCCCACTGTTGCTCGTATCTGGGGGAGTGAACCAGGAGATGGAATCTCTTGCTAACTCTCTCAATCTCTCTCTCATATATGTGCTCTCTCTGTCACTCTGCCTTTCAAATAAGTGCAAATAAAATTCTAAAAAGATGAGGACCCTACTTGGGAAATACCCATGATTGCAATATCCAGGGTAATGGGATCACAGGTGGTAGGAGCCTCGTGGGGCACAAATTAGGCAAGGCACTATGGGACTGGTTCTTTCCCCTGCCTCTCCAGCATCCATGCTCTCCTGCCGGGAAGGCACCCACTAAGCCTGGAAGTAGAGGCCTTCTTCCTTCTGTACTGCCTTATTTTCCTCACATCTGAGTCTCACCATTAAATGCAATAAGAGCCGGAGATGAGGCCCTGTGAGTTTCCCAGCAAAGGTAACCCTAAGGAACATGGCTTCATGGATAGGAAGGCAGGAGAAAGGTGCTTGGTAGGAGTTCAACCACAGAAGCCATTCCTTTCAGAGGGTGGCCTGGGAGACTCCAGCCTGTCCAGGCTGTCACCATCTTGGACCCTAACAGGAATCTTCCCCACCAGCACCCCAGGAGGGGGCCATGAATTCCCGCCTGAACCTTGTGTTCTTGGCGTCTCCTGCCGAGCTGGGCGTCTACCTCCTAGAGGGTCCCCTTTGGTCCTCCCTGTGCCCTGTGGAGCCACGGAGGACGGCAGTTTTTCAGCTGGTATCAGGAGTGCACCTGGTAGTCTCGGGCACCTGAGCACAGCTAGGTTTCCGGGTTCCTCCCGTCCTGCGCCCCTCAGCCTTCCTCACCCTGGCTGCCTCCGCATGCCCCACTGTCTTCCTAAAACTGGTCCTGGTGCTCCGGGTATCCCGTAGCTGGGGAGGGAGGGACGGTGGCCTTTTGACATAGGCTGAGGTTGTGTCGGGCTATTTTACCAGCAGCAACAAACCATTGGCTTAGAGGAGTGAAGCTTGTGGTCAATGAAATTCCGCAGAATTCGGTGTTTGGGGAAAGATTTTTGTGGTGGAAATGGAACAGTTCTTCAGTGGAAAGATCGGAGGCCCCAGCGTGGGAGGCTACTTTGCAGAGGCCTTAGGCTGGGGCAGTTGGAGACTCTTAGCTGTTCACTTCAGCAGCCTCCAGCTAGCAGGTGGTGGTGGTGGTTGTGTTGCTTTATTGTTATTTAGCGGAGGGACAGAATGAGAAAGACAGAGAGCTCCCATCCACTGGTTCACTCCCCAAATGCCTACAATGGCCAGGGCTGGGAAGGACTAAAGCCAGGAGCTGGCAATGCAAACCAGGTCTCCTGTATGGGTGGCAGGGACCCAATTGTTTGAGTCATGATCACTGCCTCCCAGGATCTGCAATGGCAGGAAGCTGGAGTGAGGACAGAAGTGGGTGTCAAACCAGGTACTCCAGTGTGAGATGTGGCTGTCTTACTGCTAAGCCAACCTCCCACTCCCAGCCCACCGTTTTCATCAGTTCTTGCTTAGAGGATTTTTTTTTAAGTTAAAATGGAAAAATTATAGGTTTCTTTAACTTCTAAGGAAAATACGATTTTTTTCCTTCTTAAAGGATCAATTTGATAATGACCTTGGGTCTCTGGGAGGTGCTGGGAACCAGTGCCTTTCTTTGATAGGATGATGGTTTCTGGGAGGGCGAGTTGCCAATTCTGTCCTGGCCATTTGCACTTGAGGACTGGGGGTGCTGGTAGGGTAGGGGTGGGCCTTTCTGAAGAGAGGCACCACCTTCTGCACTTCTCACGTCTAGAGCTCAGGTTCTATGAAGACATGCCAGGGATCCTCAGAAAATCCATAGAAAATGCACATTAAAAAAAATCAATGCATGAATTGCAAATTTTTTGCACCAAAATTTACATTTTAATTCTATTTTAAACTTTTTGAAGTGTCATCATATTATGCCACTCAGATTAATTTCGCTACGTGGAGGTACTGCCCAGAATTCAACCCCTTTTCCTTCCAAGAGTTCTGAAATTACTTGGGAATGGGAGTTAACATTTCTTTATAGTTCTGCAGCTGATTCTGCTGTCCACCTCGGGGGAAAGCTGCCACTTTACAGTTTTTCTAGAGTTGGTCTTTGTTTTCTGGTGCCACGGTCCTTACTTAGATACCCCCTCTTCCAGGGAACCTTCCCTGGCTGTCCGATGGTCCCTACCAATACGTGCTGTCAGAGGGGTGTGTTCATTGTCTTCTCGTCACAGTCACGGCACCACAGTGTGAATTGCTCAGAGTCCCAGGACTGGGCAGAACTAGGTTGAGGTCAGGAGCTAGAAACTAAGTTCTGGTCTCCATGTGCATGACAGGAACACGATTATTGAGCCATCATTGCTGCCTCCCAGGGTCCTCATTAGCATGGAGCTGGGCTCAAGAGCTAGAGCCAGACATTGAACCCAGGTACTCTGATGGACATGGGAGTCTTAACCAATGTCTTAACTGCTAGACTCAAATGGTTATTTTTAGTTATAAAAGCAGTACAGAGCGTGTTTGAAATGACACATAAACATTGCCGTGCATATAATGAAGAGTGAAATGCTGCCTTGCAGAGGGGACTGCAGTAACCTGTTAAGGAAGTAGTACATGGTAACGGGTGGAGTGTTTGGGCCAGACTGAGTTCAAACCCAGCTTGACCGCTTCCATGGTCAATGACCTTGGATAAACTACCTTAATCTCTCTCTGCTTCAGTCTTCTCATCTACAAAATGTGGATAATGGGAAAGCCTACCTCACTGGATGGTTGTGAATATGCAAATTAATACCTATAGATCATTAAGAACTTTGCCTGATATTCAATAACAACTAAAAAATGTTAATCTTTCACATCCTTTTTAAAAGCTTACACACAAATATGTCATTTTGTCAACAAAGAGTCATATCTATTCCACAGTATACTTTATTTGATCAAAAGTGTCTCACAAATATTCTCCTGTATTAGTATATGCAGATATGCCTCATCACTGGTTAGATATCTGTAATAGTTTGCTACTTCAAATAAATCTGCAGGTAACATATCTTCATGTTCTGTTTCTGACTGATCAGTTACTAAAGGTAGTCATTAGAGCACCAGGTGCATGCATTTAAAATCCAGAGAGATGCAGCTAAATTACCTTCCAAAAAGGCTACATTTTCTCATACTCCCCAAAAATGCTTTTCTCCTACTCTCAAAAATGCAGGATATTGCCCATTGTAGATTACATATGGTTTCATTTAAAGTTATTTTTGTTACTCAAGTGGTGCATTAATGCTTCCTATTTGTATGTGTATATGGAAGTATATAGACCAAAATGTGACAGCGATGTGTGTACACACACACGCACATACACGTTCACACCACAGAGACAACCGCGCAGTCTATGGACTCTGGTTTGAATGGACTTCGGAACTGCTTACGCTGGAATTGTCTGCTGACCTGCATTCCATTATAAAAGACTTCTACTTCTCTGTGTCCCATAAAGCCAAAGAAAAAGATGCAGGAGTTTTTGTGAGCGAGAGACAAAAAGAGCTAGAGATGGAGTTAGAGACCAAGACAGAGAGGTGGTCCCGCAGTCAGTTTCCGTGGCAGTGTCATGGGCAGTATCCTGTCTCCCGTGTGTTCAGTGTTGAGTGGTCATTTCATGATAGGTAGAAAGCAAGCTTTGAGGTTGTAATATTCTCTGTTGTTGGACTGATTTGCCTGATTGAAACATCTAATGTTGACTGGGTGGAGTCTGGGTTCCCAAGTCTATGTTTCTGCAAATACTTTGACCAGGCAAGATGAACTGCTTCTAGCTTCTTGGTGAAGAAGATCCTGCGACAATCTCAAGTGCCCCGTCTGCAAGCCAGTGCACTCCCCCATCCTTACGCTTGTTCACGAACCCATCAACATAGACAGCACCAGCGAGCACTGTTCTCAAAGGGACTTCCTCACATGGGGACGTGGGTTTCACCATCTTTGTGTTTCTTTTCCTTGAGTTTCCATCTGGGTTTCTTCAAAGGGAAGAAACTTCCCCTAAGTTAACCAAGGGAGTTTCCTCTAGTAGGGCATTGGATTAAAGGCGGCCGGTACCAAGCTCTGTGATCCTTTGGGGGCAAGTAAACAAGTCAGAAGGAGGCGTTGGCTGGTCTTTTAGGAAGCCGGGGCAGGCATTTGGCGTAGTGATTAAGACCTTGCTTGAGTCTTACTAATCTCATCCCACATTGGAGTGCTGGAGTTTGTCTCAGCTCTGCTTCTGTGTTTAACTTCTGCTACTGCACACCCTGGGAAGGCAGCAGGTGATGGCTCACAAAGTTGGGTCCCTGCCACCCATGTGGGAGACCAGATTGAGATCTGAGTTCCTGGCTTTAGTCTGGCCCAGTCCCTGTTATGGCATTTGGATAGTGAACCAGCAGGTGGGAGATCTTTGTCCCTGTGTCTCTCAGTCGGTCTCTGTCTGCCTTTCAAGTGGATAAATAGAATTTTTTAAGAAGTGAGAAGAGCAAGATGATTGTAAGCTTTGTAGGTTCAGCCTGTTAAAATGACCTCCATGTTACCAGGATTTGTCAGTACCGTGGGAGAGGGGAAAGATATGTAAGCACACAATTTTATTTCAACTGCAATACCCCTGGAACTCCTCCCAACTACATCCCTTTCTCACCTGTACCCCTTCCTACCACTGGATTATTTTGAAGCAAATATCAGATAGTTCATTATATTTCTAAAAACAAAGGTAACATAAGAGAAGTATAATAATTTAAGATGATGTAAACATATCTCATGGTTTTTTGAATGCCCCGTCACACACACATACACATATACCAAGAGCTGCCAGTCACTTGAAATAGTTGCTAACCAAGCTCTTGACTTGCTCCTCACTTACTGTACAAGTTTTTGCACCAGTGCTTTGTGTTAATCACCAAAATCCTCCTGCAGCCAGACCATGATACAGCGTTAGCAGGAGACGATGTGATAACATATTTATGCTATGAAATTTGGGGACACACTTTTTTTTACTATAGCACGATGTGTGTCTATGTGCACACCTAACTTTATATGTTTGCTCTTTTTTCCCCAAAGTCCTTCCTACTCCAAAAAGTACAGTAATCTGATTGTGATTTTTTTATTCTTATACAATTTTTAATTATTTATTCGAAAGAGTTAGAGAAGCAGAAGGGGGGGGGGGGTCTTTCATCCGCTGGTTCACTACACAAGTGGCCACAATAGCCAGAGCTGCGCCAATCTGAAGCCAGGAGCCAGGAGCTTCTTCCAGGTCTCCCACACGGGTGCAGGGGCCCAAGGACTTGGGCCATCTTCTACTGCTTTCGCAGACCATCGCAGGAAGCTGGATTGGAAGCGGAGCATCCGGGACTTGAACTGGCACCCATATGCTATGCCATAGTGCCAGCCCCAGTTTGACTGTGTTTCTAATGTTGGTAACCCTTTCTTTTTTTTTTTTTTTTTTTTTTTTTTGACAGGCAGAGTGGACAGTGAGAGAGAGACAGAGAGAGAAAGGTCTTCCTTTGCCGTTGGTTCACCCTCCAATGGCCGCCGCTGCAGCCGGCGCACCGCGCTGATCCAATGGCAGGAGCCAGGAGCCAGGTGCTTTTCCTGGTCTCCCATGGGGTGCAGGGCCCAAGCACCTGGGCCATCCTCCACTGCACTCCCTGGCCATAGCAGAGAGCTGGCCTGGAAGAGGGGCAACCAGGACAGAATCCAGCGCCCCGACCGGGACTAGAACCCGGTGTGCCGGCGCCGCAAGGTGGAGGATTAGCCTATCGAGCCACGGCGCCGGCCGGTAACCCTTTCTTAATTTGAAAAATTTCCATGATTTGTTTCTGTATTTCAATGTTTCTGAACTAGATTAGCTGTAATTGAGCTACAATTTGAATGTAGTGTTCTCTAAGGTGTTTGTGCTAGGAGCTGATGTTAATTTTAAAGCTAACTTTCTGAAATTATATCAATTTTCCAAATTATAATGATTTATAGAAATAATCCTTATGCTGATATTATTTAACTACATGCTAGGTATTTAAGGGAAATGGAAATATTAATAACTACTGGAATCTTACCATTTTCTTTTTCACGTTGGAATAGAATTTGGTAGTCTTGTCTTGACACCTCATCTTTAACAACATACCTGAAAGCATTCCTTTAGCATAGACTCCAAGGATAATTTTAGAGCCAGATAACAATGCAGTAGTTCTCAAAATTCATAACACTTATGGATACAAAAACTTTTGCCTCTCAAATTCTGTAATGTGAAATAAGAACACATTTACTCTGAGAAAATATGGCTCTTGTGCCGTATAAAAGTAAAACTATAGGCATGTTTCCCTAAGCAGTATGGACTATTGGATCTAAGCATGACTGACCATTTCACATATCATTTAGGTATAATACTTCATAGCTTTCAAGCCCTTTTTCCATTAGCATTCAGACAAGTAGAAAGTAAGGGTAAAAAAAAATGTGAAGTTTTCAAATGGAGAGAATTCAAGCTATTAACTTTAATCTATTATTTTTTTTCTCTGAATTTGGCACACAATGTCATTATTTGATTTTAGAGAACATTTTGGGTTTAGCGTATGGAATGCAGATGTCCTATGGGAATCTGATTTGAAGTCACTGTATAAAATGCCATTAAATAGACATCTGAACTTTAGCATAACAACCCCCACATGAGGTCAAGGGCCTGAAAAATGCTGCATACACCATGCAAGCATTTTTTTCTTATGTGAAAGATGCATTTGTAGCAATGAATAGGCTTTCTACTGCTAGAAACAAACTTGTTATCAAGCTCTGCCTTCCACACCACCAACCTCCCCTTGTTCCTTAAAAAGATAGGAACTGGGGATGAGTGTTAGCCTAGCACTGGGGAGATGCTGGCTAGGACACTGAGTCCACATCGGAGTTCCTGAGCTTGATACCTGCTCCAGCTCCTAACTCCAGTTTCCTGCCAGTGCAAACTGTGGGAGGCAACAGGTAATGGCTCAAGTAATTGGGTTCCTAGGGGATCTAGGTTGGATTCCTGGATCCCAGGTTCAGTCCTGGCTATTGCAAGCGTTGAAGGAGGAGGCGTGAACCAGCAGATGGGAGAGTCCTCTCCTTCCTCTCTTCCCTCTTCTTCCTCCCCTCCTCTCTCTCTCCCTCTCCATCTTTCAAATAAAATAACTAAAATGGTAAAACATTTTACAATAGAGAGATTCTTTTATTTGTATATATTCCCTAAAATTATTTCTTGATAGACCTAGATTTATCTAGGTCTATCTTATTCTTTAACAGACTTACCGAGATATACTCAAAATTCATGTACATAAAATTTACCTTCTTAAAGTATACAATTTAATAACTTTCAGTAAACTTAAGTATACACCCATCATGATTTTAGAAGAATTTCTATTTTTTTTAAGATTTATTTATTTATTTGAGAGGCAGAGTTACAGACAGAAAGAAGGAGAGAGATTTTCCATCCACTGGTTCACTCTCCAGATGGCCACAATGGCCAGAGCTGAGCCAATCCCAGCACTTTGTCATAGGCGTGGGAGGAACTCTTGTTTTTGTTTGCAGATATTTATGTTTTAGCTAAAACTTAGAAGTCATGAGATACATAATCTGGGCATTATAATTGTGCATTTTACATTTCAAAAATGGTGAACCTTATACATCAAGACTATCAGCCGGCGCTGCGGCTCACTTGGCTAATTCTCCGCCTGTGGCGCCGGCACACTGGGTTTTAGTCCCCATCAGGGCGCCGGATTCTGTCCCGGTTGCCCCTCTTCCAGGCCAGCTCTCTGCTGTGGCCCGGGAGTGCAGTGTCCTTGGGCCCTGCACCCACATGGGAGACCAGGAGGAAGCACCTGGCTCCTGGCTTCGGATCAGCACAGCGTGCTGGCCATAGCGGCCATTTGTGGGGTAAACCAATGGAAGGAGGACCTTTCTCTCTGTCTCTGTCTCTCTCTCACTGTCTAACTCTTCCTGTCAAAATAAATAAATAAATAAAAAAGACTTTATCTACACTAATTGTTGGAAATCCTTTAAAGTGTAGATAGTAAAGTTATCAATTATAATTTTGTTCTATTAAAATATGTTAATTACTTCAGTTAGAATGACTAAAATTTAAAAATTAGGTAGATAACACAACAGTTTGATTATACTTAACACTATTGAACTATACACTTAAAAATGGTTAAAGTAGCAAGTTTTGTTATTTTTTTTAAAACCTCAGATTTTTTTAAAGGTAGGTGTAATACGTTCCATCAATTCTTTTGAACATAGCATTCCAAATGGTATTTGCTTATCAGTGAAGCCTTTGAAGGTTATAATTTCTAGGCAGAGTTTTAAAGTGCAGTATATACTCTGTGACTCAAATTGCTTTCTCCCTGTCCTGGATTCTCTTAAAGGGATGAGTCATACAGCTATTTGAACTGTCCAGTATCTTGGGGCAGTTATCAGATATCTCTCTAAGTGGAGACATTCCTCAACCACCCCTGCGGTTGTGCCAAGGAGGTGGCTGGGCTGGGGTGAGGTGGGGGTGGGGAGAAATTCAGACTGCAGGAAGAAGACCTCTGAATCACACACTGGGCTCCCTCCAAGGAATGTGGATACAAAGACTGGAGTGCTGAGACAGATCTCACTGGAGTGAGATGGATTTTACCAGTTGTTTCCATCTCCCAAGTATAGCTCAATTCACAGAATGGCTTTTTTTTTTTCCTCCAAAGAAACCTTTTATTTAAGGAGTACAAACTTTATACAATTCATAAGTACAACTTTAGGAATTTAGTGATTCTTCTCACCGTACCCACCCTCCCAACCACACTCTCACCCCTCTTCCTCCTCCCTCTCCTATTCCCAGTCTTATTTTATACTAAGATCTATTTTCAATTAACTTTATTTCACAGAAGATTAAGTCTATAGTAAGTAAAGAGTTCAACAATTTGTATCTAAAAAAATTCTTTATCAGTCAAGACAAGGGTTGTTCAAAGTCATTGCATCTTGAAGTTAATTTCACTTTGAGAAACTTAATTAACTTTAAAGAAGCATCCAAGAATACATCTTTTGTGAGCACTTAGACATAAATGTAGCTTATGAGACATAAGAATTTCCTCTGCTTAGTACATTAAAATAAAGTTAAGTCTTTGAGGACAAGTTTTATCATTAATTAAAGAAGCACCTAAGAAAACAAGCAGTGGAGTTGGGCACTGACATAACTAGAACTTATGAGACATAGGAACATTCTCCACTTAATACACTAAAATGAAATCTTTTGGAACAAGTTTTACTGTTAAATCTCATAATACAACTCTCTGAGGGCAGAGATCCTGAGTGGGAAGTTAGTGCAGTGACTCCTGTTGTTAATTTAACAATTAACACTCTTATGTATGACATCAGTGATCACCCGAGGCTCTTGACACGAGCTGCCTAGGCTTTGGAAGTCTTTTGAATTCACAAACCCCTTCAATATTTAGACAAGGCCATAAGCAAAGTGGAAGTTCTCTCCTCCCTTCAAAGAAAAGTACATCCTTCTTTAATGACCACTTCTTTCCACTGGAGTCTTACCCTGGGTTCTTCAAGTAGGACATTTTTTGCCACAGTTTCTTGGCTTTCCACGCCTAAAATGTTCTTGTGGGCCTTTCAGCCAGACCAGAATGCCTTAAGGGCTGATTCTGAGGTCAGAGTGCTACTTAAAGCAATTGTCACAGAATGGCCTTTTGCTGAAAGTTATCTTTAAGTCTTTTACCATAGTTTTGTATGTATTCACTGTAATGCTTTTACCAATGCATTATAATTGCAATTCAGTTCTTTTCAGTTCACAAACAAAGTCAATGCCTGCTTTCCAAAAGTGTCTGCAATTGGAGGCTGGCGCAGTGGCTCACTTGGTTAATCCTCCACCTGCGGTGCTGGCATCCCATATGAGCACCAGTTCTAGTCCCAGTTGCTCCTCTTCCAGTCCAGCTCTCTGCTGTGGCCTGGGAAGGCAGTGGAGGATGGCCCAAGTGCTTGGGCCCCTGTGCCCACATGAGAGACCAGGAGGAAGCACCTGGCTCCTGGCTTCAGATCGGCACAGCACCGGCCATAGCGGCCATTTGGGGAGTGAACCAACAGAAGGAAGACTTTTCTTTCTGTGTCTGTCTGTCTGTCTGTCTCTCTCTGTCTCTCAGTGTCTATAACTCTACCTGTCAAATTAAGAAAAAAAAAATCTTTCCAAAGGTGTCTGCAATTGAATGACTGTAAGAAAGCCCCTACAATCATGTTTTTTAGTGTTCTTTAGGATACTTCCTCCACTTCTGAACACATGTGAAACCCCTCCAACCTCAATCTTGAACCTTGCATATTTGAGGAATGAGTTCCCCTGTCTTGGCCCTTCAGTAGGAAAAGGGAAAAGTGAAGTTTGTTGGAAAGGTTAACCTGACAGCTCTCAGTCATTCTGAGGTTTCTTTCAGCTTCCATCACATGTCATGAATTCCTGGCAGGAGCTACAGACCTTTTTCTTTTATTTAATGAGCTAGTTTTTCATGGCATCTATTGTTACTAATTTTTATTCCTGAATATACCTACAACCCAAGCATGTTCCTGTGTGGATTATTGACATTGTCTTTCTGATTTGTAAGGAATGCACAAGGGTACTGCAAAATGTTTGTGGAAAAATAGAATTTAAAAATTTAATGCAAAAATGTTAAAATCCATTCATGGTTTTTTTTTCATGATTTTTCATAAACTTTTTGAAAGCCCTTTGTATGCACAAAACATTTTTGCACCAAAGTAAGCTGAACCTTTTATTCCATTTCCACAGCCTTTTTGAAGTACCCTTATATATGCTGATTAAAATTCATTCTTTTGTGTTCATTAAAGAACCCCCCCTCCCAAAAAAAAAAAAAAAAACACCCTCTGGTGTAAACTAAATTTCAGCCACGTAATGCTTTGTGGAGAAAAGTATGTAGTAAAGGGAAAACTAGAGGTGACTGAATCTTTCAAAGTTGATGTCAAGAGAGGCAGCATTATCTTCCTTCAAAACCTCAGAGCAACTGCTGGAGACAGGCTGGATTATTGGTCAGTCTAAGGATATGCTGGAATTTCAAAGAATGCTGATAGAGGATTGAGTGGACTCTCCTGAATAACAAGGACTGGCTTTTTTCACTAGCAGTTGGTGGTTGGTTTCCTCTGTTTATTTTTTTGCTTTTTCAGATTATCTCTTCTGTGTTGAAATCCACACAAGGGGCATAAAATTAAAAACCCTCAAAATAATAAACAAAATATCCTAACTTTTTGGAAATCTAAATGCTCAGTACTGTCTGGCTGCTGTGGTTGGACAAAAACACACTCTAGTCTGTGTGTGCCCTTTGTTCTCCAGCCCTGGGATTTGCTTTTGGTGGCTCGGGACCAGGGTTTCTCTCCAAGTGCAAGCTGCATGAAGGCAGACAGCCTGGCTCTGTTTTGATTAAGTTTTGCCGTTAGTGCTTCTATGTGAGCCACCCAAGGGTTTACAGCTGCTCTGGGAGAGTTTGTTCATGTTGATAAAGATGATTTCCACCTCCCCCCGTAGAAAGATAGATTTTCCCCAAGAAAAACATTTTGTGGTATCATATTTGTGGTCTCTCTAAGGAGAAAATTTCACCAAGTGGTTCCTAAATCTTGGAAAACTTGGTTTCCATAGTATGCACAAATAACATTCAAAAGGATCCTTCTGAGAAAAAGATCCTTTGAAATGTTGCAGGTCCGAGCCATCCCTGTCTCGGTGGAGGACACACAGTGCAATGTGAGGGAAGCAGAGCTGTCGGCATGGATTTACAAGTACGCTGCGTTCGCCCATGTGAGTGGTGCTGCTGGGGTATAAAGGCCAGGGATAGAACTGCCCCCTTAGCTGTTCCTCCTGAAATCACCTCTATTCCAAACGCTGATAGCACTAGCCAAGAGGCGTCTCTTCCAGTAAAATAAAGCCCCATAAGACAATACATTGTAAAGTAGATGTTTTCAGTTGTTTTTCTTTGATTACATTGTTAGAAATGTGTTGGTCTTTTGTAGTTTCAAATAAGAATCTGCTTAGATCATTTTCCTCTTAAAATATTCTTCAAGCACTGTGAGTACTCAACCAGCACTCACTGCTGACCAGTCTCTATTTTCAGCCACAAGCCAGTCATAATGCAAAGAATACTTGAATGAAATCATTTAATTGTTTGCAGTGCAAAAAAAAAAAAAAAAAAAAAAAAAAAGGGCAAAATTAGCCTCCATGAGTTTCCCTGGAGCAAAGCATCCTCAATCCTTCCAAATAAATATTTTCATTTCTGACATTCAATCAAGATACACTCAATTTCAAATATATTTTTGTTAGGGAGAATATTTCCTTTGGCATTCAGAATGATTCCAGACATTGCTCAGATGGAGGAGGAAGAGGACCCAAATGTGTAAAACCAAATTGAGTCAGTTTTGCTTTGGCACATTATATAATGCTAACATTTTCCCTTTCAGTGTACTCACACTGAAGAGCAAGTATGAAAATTAAGATAGAATCAGTGATTCTTCCGTGGATGAATATTTTTGTCAGCATCAAAAAAAGACAAATTTTGCTGAAAGGCATTCCCTTAGCAAACCATCCAGGCTCCAAGGATACACTTTATTTCATGTTTACAACTGAAATCAGTTTTTGAGATGAAGCAGCAGTTACTGTAATTATTAGAGTAAAAGGGAGCAGTTTATTTTGTCACAGTTTGTTCAGTAACTTGTTGGGTTTTCTCATTCTCATTGGTTTTTCTTTGAAAAGCAGACAGAGATCTTTGATCCACTGGTTTATTCCCCAACTACCTCCAACGACTAAGACTAGGCAAGTCTGAACCTAGGAGCCAAGAACTCCATCCCAGTCTCCCACATGCTGTCAGGGGCCCAAGCACTTGAGCCAGCATCTACTGTCTCCCAGGCATGTTAGCAGGAAGCTAGGTCAGAAGTGAAGGCGGACTTAAACCAGGCAGTCTGATATGGGATCCAGGTATCCCAAGGGGCACCTTAACCCAGTGTACCATAACACCCACCCTGGTTTTCATTTCTTGCTTTATTTGGATGATTGGGGCGTTTTGGAGTTCTGTTATTTTAATCACCATTATTTTCTATAAAATGAGAGAATACGAGTTAATGTAGATTTCTCTGCCTATCTCTGTGATCACTTAGATTTTTCTTTTAATTAAGGCTTTAATTAGTAAGCTTACCATTTGATTTGTACTTGTCACTCTTTTGAGGACCAAACACATTGATAGACATACATTTTCTTCAAATACCTTTCCGTTTTTAAGTTTTAATGAATGAGTGCACTGCCTTTGTGTTGAGGGAATGAAAACAGGTCCTGTGTTCCATTACTTTAGCTAAAGGCAGAACCATGCCACTCGGAGCAACAAACTAAAATTTCAAAACTTAAACTTTTGTACTAATATAACTTAAATTGTTCTTCTGTGAATTCAAATCTGCAAAATCAGCCATTTTTGCCCACAGAATTAGACTTTCGTGCAAACTCCAAATGCATCTTGTTATGCATATTGTCTTCTCAGAATATCTTGAATTTGGCATTTACAACCTTTGGTTGCCCCAGAAGGTATTTATGGATTGAATGGGTTTTGTTCGTAGTCACAGTGTTCTTGTAACCTTTCTGGCCTACTTGTGACACTGAGCCACTGATATCAACCCCCTACGTGTGTAGATGGTCCAAATCACAGTAAAAAGTGCAGCTTCATCAAGAGAGAGACTTTTGAAAAGGACTTTTTGAAGGCAAGAAGCTTTCAGAATCTGGTTGACAGAGATAGCATTTCTCACCATTTTTCCCTTTAGCCACAGGCATTGTGTACAGAGTCAGTGAGGGAAAATATAGGACTTCAATCTTTCATGATTTTAACCATGTTAATGACCCATGATTCCAGGGTTACTAAGATTCCGATGGAGGCAAAAAATAAGGACACAAAACCCACCAAAGACACACTTCTATGCTACATACAATGATCATTGCTGATTGTATAATAGTTATTTTATTCTTAACATTTAACAGTGAAAGTCACAAATTTAGCCTAGCTGAATTATCTGATTGGATCACTGGTAAGCATTCTCTGAGAATTTCATTATCTCTATCACAAAACAAAAAGAAACAAAGCCAGACAATTGGTGTAAATTCCTACTTTTAAGCTTCCCCAGTGAAAATACAATACTATCTTCTGTTGGTTGACAAGGCAGATTGAAAAGTGACATAAAGAGCAGGGCTGTACCCTTTCTGTAGCTTGTTATTAGTTAAAAAGAAAGATATTTCTTTCTCTTTCAGGAACTTAATTCTAACAGATTTGTTCTAAAACAATGTCTATGTAGAAAGGACAAGGTATAGCTCTCTTTCAGAAAATATCCTAAAATAAAATCCAGATCTATGGTTCTTCAAATTTTTCCAATCTCAATATACTTGAACCATTAAATAAAAAGAAAGAAAAAAACCCTTCTCAGTCATGAACAGTACTTAATGTAATCTCTTGTTTTAATTTTTACTGTTCATGGGGAGAGAGCAGGGGGAACTATCTAAACTTGTAGTTTGTAGTTTTTAAGGGACTCCAAAGATTATTCTGATACTCATTTCCCATTCCCCAGTCCTTGTGAGTTGTGCCTTCTAAACTAATGAATCAGAAAATGCTCCATCAAGTATTGTTTGAGTGCCTTTAAACTTTTATTCAAGGTTTTTAGAACATTGATTTCACTTTTCTTTTAAACTTTTATTTGGTAAATATAAATTTCCAAAGTACAGTTTATGGATTACAATGGCTTCCCCCCTCTCATAACTTCCCTTCCACCCGCACCCCTCCCATCTCCTGCTCCCTCTTCCATTCCATTCACATCAAAATTCATTTTCAATTATCTTTTTTGTTTGTTTGTTTTGTTTTTGACAGGCAGAGTGGACAGTGAGAGAGAGAGACAGAGAGAAAGGTCTCCCTTTGCCATTGGTTCACCCTCCAATGGCCGCCGTGGCCGGCGCGCTGCGGCCGGCGCACCGTGCTGATCCAAAGGCAGGAGCCAGGTGCTTCTCCTGGTCTCCCATGGGGTGCAGGGCCCAAGCACTTGGGCCATCCTCCACTGCACTCCCGGGTCACAGCAGAGAGCTGGCCTGGAAGAGAGGCAACCGGGACAGAATCCGGCGCCCCCACCAGGACTAGAACCCAGTGTGCCAGCACCGCTAGGCGGAGGATTAGCCTATTGAGCCGTGGTGCCGGCCCAATTATCTTTATATACAGAAGATCAATTTAGTATATATTAAGTAAAGATTTCATCAGTTTGCACCCACACAGAACATAAAGTGTAAAATACTGTTTGAGTACTAATTATAGCATTAATTCACAGAGATCCCACGTGAGGAGTAAGTACACAGTGACTCCTGTTGTTGACAACAGTATTTCAGGCATGAAAAGCCAAGACACTCTGTTTAAAAAAAAAAAAAAATGACCTAAATGAAAGATGTCCGCGAGTGAGATCCCAGTGGAAAGAACAGGTCATCAAAGAAGGAGGTACCTTTCTCTGAAGGGAGGAGAGAACTTCCACTTTGACTATGACCTTGTCTAAATAAGATCGAAGTGGGCGAACTCAAAAGTCTTCCATAGCCTTGGCAAGTCATGACTAGAGCCTAGGGAAATTACTGACGCCAAAAACAAGAGTGTCAAATTGATTTCACTTTTAGGAAGACATTTCTGGGAAAATAGGGAAGTTGAGTTAGTGAATGTTGGTCTGCCCTTCCACCTCTTAATACAGAGGCAGGTGGGGGAACTGGATTAAATGTTGAGTGAATATGTCCAGTGCTATTTCCTTGACCTCTAACTCTGGGACAAGAGCAAAAGCCTTCCCTCCTGAACAGAGGGTAGGGACTTCCTGTAGTCTTAGAGAAAGACTTGTTTCTGTTGGAGTCATTTATCTGCCTCTTAGGATTCTTTTCCCCAAACATAACATCATGCCCATTATCACTTATTTTAAAATTAATAATAATCCCTTAATAATATCATCCAGTCCATTTTCAGAAATTCCCATTTGTTTTCTTTTTCTTTATACAGTTTATTAGTTTGAATCAATCCACATTCATACATTAAATTTGTTTCACCAAGTCTTTTAATTTGTAGTCTGCCTTTTTTGCCCTCATTTTTCTAACACTTTCCTTTTTGTCAGTTTTTGTTCCCCATTTTATTTGAAAGGCATAGAGACAGATGGAGAGAGATCGCTGTCTGCTGGTTCACTCCTCAAATGCCCTCAAGAGCTGGAGCTTGGGCAGGCCAAAGCCAGGAGTCTGGAACTCAATCTGGGTCTCACCATGAGTGGCAAGGATCCATATTCTTGAGCCATCACCACTGTCTACCAAGGTGTGCGTTAGCAGGAAGCTGGAGTCAGAAGCAAAGTAGTTAGGATGCAAACCACGCTCTCCAATAAGAGTTGTGGCTATCCCAAGTGGTGATTCAGCCTCTGTGCCAAATGTACGCCCCCTCATGAGATTTCTTGACATCTTCCTCTGTTCCCCAGACCATTGTTTTTCAGTTGTGAGACTGACAGATTCAAGAAGTAGAATTCTATAGTTGAAAGGCCCCTTGAAGAGCCTCAGTAACTATGTAGGAGCCACTGTAAGTTAACTGGCCAAAGAATATTGAGTTAGGTAGGACCATCCTTTTACAATGCAATTGCTACTTCCTTATATCTACAATGAGAAAGAGAAAAAGAGGTAATTATCAGTTGTATATATAACTAAAATTGTCTGTAAAATAAACTTGTAGACAAAGGCTTCATAATTCTAAGCCCATCTCCCTGCCAAAAAGGACCCATTGGTCCCTTTCAAGTTACTAAGAGTTAACAGAGCTGGTTCATTATAATGAAGATAGTGGGGGCATGTCGAATAAATATTCTTGGTTAAATAATGGAAATGAATTCAGCTATTTTAGATTTAGAAAAAGTACAAAAACTATTAGAAAGGATTGGTTGGCCAGTTGATTGGATGATTTTTTTTAATCAAAGTAAATGTTAAACTAGGGGCTTGGCCAGTGCCACGGCTCACTTGGTTAATCCTCCACCTTGCGGCGCCGGCACCCCGGGTTCTGGTCCCGGTTGGGGTGCCAGATTCTGTCCCAGTTGCTCCTCTTCCAGTCCAGCTCTCTGCTATGGCCTGGGAGTACAGTGGAGGATGGCCCAGGTGCTTCGGTCCTGCACCTGCATGGGAGACCAGGAGGAAGTACCTGGCTCCTGGCTTCAGATCTGTGTGGCGTGCTGGCCACAGTGGCCATTTTGGAGGTGAACCAACGGAAGGGAGACCTTTCTCTCTGTCTCTTTCTCTCTCACTGTCTAACTCTACCTGTCAAAAATAAAAGAAAAAAGAAACCAGGGGCTAAACCAGAAATTCAGTCCTCCACTTAGACTGCTCCCCCACCCCACAGGTGTGCTGATTCTTCCCCCTTAACCCCCTTTACTTCTTTTTAAGATTTATTTTTTATTTATTTGAAAGCCAGAGTTAGGAGGAGAGGAAGAAAGAAGGATCTTCCGTCCACTGATTCACTCCCCAAATAGCCACCTACAGGCTGAACACCTGAGCCTGCTTTGCAAAGCTCCTGTGTGTGTCCTGGTTTATTTCCCACTCCTGCCCCAGTGCCTGCCTGGACTGTTTTTCCCAGCCTCTCCAGAACCCCTCCTTACCCTCAGTCTTGTATGTCACCTCCTCTAGGAAACCTTCCCAATGTAGTGTACTTACGTTGTCCTAACGTCAAACTCCATCTTCTCTAGCCAACCACAAATGTGTCTGTGAAATAGGGACCATTTTGGTCAGTGCTCCATTACAGGGGCTGGCAACAACCATAATTTTTTGAGATTCCAGAGAGTCTTAAGTTATTTTATAAAGTGTTATAAAGTCACCAGTTGCATTTTAAAGAGTTTTGGAAATTTAAACTGTATAACACTTTTCCATAGAGCTTATTGTTTTTATTGATATTTCTTTTTAACTTGAGAGACAGCAGTCTTACCCACTGGTTCACTCCCTGGATACCCACAACAGCCAGGGCTGGACTTGGCCTGGACCAGGGCCAAATACAAGGAGCCAGAAACACAATCTAAGTCTCATGTGGGTGGCAGGAACCCAGATACCTGAACCATTTCCTCCAAGGGTCTGCGTTAGCCGCAAACTGGAGTCAGGACCTAGAGTTGGGAATTGAACCCAGGCACTCTGATATGGGATTCAAGTATTTAATCACTAGGCCATACACTGCATCTCAGGAAAATTCTTACAGGAGGGAGGAAGGAAGCAAGTTCCAAGATCCTGAAACGATTATACTGATGCCTTGGGCCATATCAGACCAGAAAAATCAACATTTAGACTCTTAGAGAAATATTGCACCCCGCTGCCAGTTTATGTGGTTCGAATTTTTAAAAAATAAACAAAGAAAACTTTGCCATGCTTTTCCTGGAAAGATTGACTGATTCAATCTTTCAGTGAGTATTTGGTGGAATGCCTCCTAAAGCCATGGCATGCAATTCTGCCCAAGGACATTGTGTGTATGTGTGTGTCTGTGTACACACACACACACACACACACACACGCCTGCCACTGAGAGCAGTAAGCATTGCATGGGAGTTTTCTGATTGCCAGCTAGTTAGCTTCCCTGACAGGCATTTCCGGATGTGAGGAAAGATTTATTTTGGCAGCATTAGCTTCAACTGGTGTGGGCGCGCACACGCATACACATACACACCAACGCACTCCGGGCACTCCCCCTCAGTACTCAGGATCACCTGTCTTCAAAGTTTGGAAGTTGGGTTTGAGCTCTAGCAGAATAGCTGGCTGTTGGTAAATTCAGAGGGAGAAAGGGCATCTTCCCTCCCCTGGAGCTGAGTCCAATAGCTTAAAAATAGAACAATGTGTGTTTGGCGTGTTCTTTTCATCCTCTGCCTCAATAACAGGTGTATAGTTACAGACACAAAGAGCTAGATTCATTTCTTCTACAGACCTCTAGAGAATTCCCAGAGTTACTCACGGAGCAAGAACCAGGCCAAAAATATTTAGTAAAAAGAAAGTAACCCAATATAGCTGTGTATTACTAATACCGCTGTTATCACGTGGCTTCCTATTCTCCCATGGTGACTCTAGGGGACAAATGCACAGTGGAAAAAAAATTTCTCCAAGAACAATTCTTAGGAACCTTGCATACCTTTTCCAGAAAACAAGTTAAAATGAATGCCTCTAAAAGATGAATTTGAAAAATTGGCCTGGCTCCTACAAGCCACAAGCTTTGAAATGGTTTGGAGGCCAGCACTGGAAATTGAAACCCTGGGAAGCCCAGGTACAGCTTTGCAAAACCCAGGTGAGAAGTCAGACGGACTTGCCAGTTTGTTTTTTAATGCATTTCCCAGGCGGGACCTCCTACGTTGTGCCATGGCCTTTTAAAGGACTTGACCTCACATTTGTTTGGTGATTGAATTCCTCCCCCCATTTTGCCGCACGTTGGTGATGGGTGATGCTGTTACCTAGTCAGTATGTTTGGCGCATCGACTGGCGGTGTGGAAGCAGACTCCCTCGCGGACACACTTCTCAGCAGCTGCTTCCAATCCTTTCACATTCCCTCCTTGAGGAAATGGTTCGTACGGATCTGAACAGATGCTAGGTGCTGGGCAGCGCTGTGAGAAACGCTGCTTCTCAAAATGTGGGCTGCTTGCTGGCTGGTAATTAGAACTCGCTCAGCCTTCAGACCTTCCGTGGGTTCCCATGCTCATGTAAGCACTTGACCTTGCTTCCCCACTAACCCCTTCACGAGTTCTCCTAACCTCTTTATTGGTTCTGACACCACCACCACTAAATCCTTGGCTCTCAGGGTTGCATCTGGTAAACATGCACGGGCAGATCTGATTTGGCACTGGAGCTGCTCCTCCTTTTGAGATGAGCTTTTCCAGTTGTCCCGACGCGGGTGCCAGAACTGCAGCTTACAGGTTGTTACAGTTGTCCCCGCCCACTTCCCCAGGGCCCCCCCCACTCCTCATCCACACAAACATCCCGCGCACTGTTCTCAGGGAATGCTGGGTTCCCTGGGGCTTGTGAGCTCTCAGTGCAAGCGCTAAGGTGTGTCTCCGTGGTTCCTGGGTCTGACATATGGTAGGTCCTCAGTGTATATATCTCAGATGAGCCAAGGGTGGCTAGCGAAGAATTAGGAAAATGTCACTGTTTTCTTCTTAATCAGATTTAATGTCAGAAGGCCCAAAATCCACTTCTGAGGAGGTGCTGGTGCCCTCCAGGGGCCATGGGGGAGCAGACCAGGAGGTGCCCGGACATACAGAAAATGCACTATGCATGCGATGAGCCAGTGGGAGTGTTCTTATGCTTCAACATGAGGGGTCATTTGTGTAGCCTGCATCCAGAGTCCCCTGTTCATGGATATCCCATTCACCTAGTCCTTTACAAATATTTCTCCCTGCATGAAACATTTTCCATTTCTATGCATTTGGAAGTTATTCCCTAAGCATTCCCATGGCGTCGAACATATGCTGTGGCCTCCTAAGACTTCCCAGAAGCCCAGGCTGCACCACCGCCTTTATTTACCCTGTCAAACCTTGTACAGCTCTGCCTCTTCTCTTGACTTGCAGCAAACAGTCCTGACAGCGTCCGCCATGTGTTTTCATGCTTCATTCCTTTCTGTGTCCTCCTCGAATTTGTGCTGTGGGTCACGCGCAGCAGTATCGTCTGGCTGAGGTTGTTAATTCATTCCTGATTGCGCTCCTCGGGTTAGCTGTGCAAGGTGCTGCTAAAGCAGGATGTCACAGAGCTCTGGAATCTGGACACCGGACAGAGACACTGCGCAGAGACAAAACGTTTACATCTGAAAAGCTGAACAGGGGCCTGCTGAGTGGTACATGGATCTGTGGCACTTGCTCACTCACCACGGTAATTTCTGTTTGAGTCTTAAGAACATCAGCTTTGGAACTCCAGGGCTACATTCTAAGCCAGTTGCAGCCCTGACTAGCTGTAGGAGACATCTCTTTGGCATTCAGGGCTCATTTATGGAGTGGAAATAATAGCAATGGTGATTAAAATATCTGTTGTACGTGCCTCCTGCGGACCAGAGAGCAGATCATGGCTGGGAGCGTGTTTGACCTGAACACGTCCGTGGTCACTGGACTGAGTAGTGATTGCTACCAGTCAGATACCACCCCAGTCCCTTAAACATGGACTTCAAAGGTCCTCAGGGCTTCCCCGCTGGAGAGGATCAGGTGTGAGGCCCTTCGTGGCACTTACATCTAGGGTCTGCTCAGAGAGGATCGTTTCCTCAGTCTTGGCCTGGCTCATCCGATGGCATTCGCATTGGCCCCACTTGGCTCTGTCGCTGAAACCATAGCCAGTTTCAGAGATTGTGTTGCGTGTTCCCTCACCCCCTTTCAGCTCACTTGCTGCCCTCCTTATCCCCCTCACTGCAGCTCCTACGTGTTTCTGAATGAGAAAGCTACCCTGCGGGACCTCAAGTAAACAGGTGAAATCGCTGTATTTCCTAGGGTGGGATGAACAGCCCATGTCGGGTGTATGGCCCAGCAGGTAAGACACCTGCATCCTATGTTGGAGTACCGAGGCTCTAGTCCTCATTGCCTCCGGATTCCAGCTTTCTGCTAAAATGTGCCTCATGGGACAGGTGGTGATGGCTCAAGTAGTTGGGTCCCTGCCACCCACATAGGAGACCTGGATTGAATTCCCAGCTCCTGGCTTTGGACTGCTCCAGCCCCAGCTGACGCAGGCATGTGGAGAGTGAACTATAGATGGAAGTGCACGCTCGCTCTCCTCTTCTGCTTCTCCCTTTCCTTCTCATACATACATTCATACATACGTACATACTTTTTAAGAAGAAGAAAATCCCACTGGACCAAGAATGCTTGTGACCCTCCCAGATGGGGAAAACTTCATTTGCCTTAAACGTAACTGGTTTCAGGTTGGAAGCTAAGGCAAAGCTTTAAACCACAGACCATGAAGCTTTCATTGTATCCCAGCCTCGCCACTCACTCACAGTCTCTTTTGTACATCACTGAGTCTCTTGGCTTCCTCGCTTTTGCTCACCAAACCTGAATGGCTTCAGTCATGACTTAACCTCAGTTTTAGGCATTTAATTTTGGCTTTTTGATGACAGCCTTGGTTTCCAGGGGTTTGCAGGTTCCCTGTGGGATTACGTTCTCTGCAATTGAGTTGCACTAAGCTGAGTGTCCTTTAGAGGCAATGGTGCAGAGTTTGCTTTGTGACCGAGCCTGGCGCAGGGTTGCTCCTCGGAAGCTGGCTGAGCAACGTGTGATTTCCAGCGGAAGTGCAACTCCTGCAGAGCGTTAGTGTGGCAGTTCCAACCGTGCGCGTCCTCTTCCTCAAAGTGAGAAAATGATGAGCTTGACCGCATCTTCATTCTCTGATTGGTCTAGAGCCTCTTCATTTTACCTGCCATAGTTTCTAGCAGCTATTGAGTATAAAAGACATGCTGGTTATTAAACACACATACTTGTTATTCCTTTTCCAAGGTCACTATTGTCATCCACACTGGGCAGATGAGGAAACTAGATCTCAGACAAGTTATCAAACTTCCCAAGGTCTCTCTACTAGCACGTGACTGAGCCTGGATTTGAACTCAAACCTCTATGTCACCAAAGTCCCCTGTGTAGTATCAAGCAATCTCTAATGTCCTGTTTCCTCCAAAGTTGTGTTGGATCAGCTTATAATGATAAATTACATTTGCTGACTTAATTTTTCTGCCTATAAAAGTTTTTTTTTTAATTTGTTATTTATTTATCTGGCAGAGAGAGAAAAATCTTCCATATGCTGGTTCACTCCTCAAATGCCTGCAAGTTGGGCCAGGCTGAAACTAGGAGCCTAGAACTCAATCCAGGTCTTTCACATGGATTACAGGGGTATACGTATTTGAGCCATCACCTGCTGTGTCCCAGCGCATGCACTGACAGGAAACTAGATTGGAACCAGAGCCAGAATTTGAACCCAGGCATGTCAATGTGAAATATTGGCATCCCAAGTAGCATCTTAACCACCATGCCAAATGTCTGCCCCAACAATGTCTTTGACATGAAAATATTTAGCTCACTATGATATTGTCAAATTTCTAATATCAGACACTTTTAAAGATTTTATTTGAGAGGTAGAGTTACAGACAGAGAGTGGTCTTCCATCCACTGGCTCACTCCCTAGATGGCCACAACGGCTGGAGCTGAGCTGATCGAAAGCCAGGAGCTGCTTCTGGGTCTCCCACATGGATGCAGGGGCCCAAGCACTTGGGCCATCTTCCTCTGCTTTGCCAGACCATAGCAGAGAGCTGGGTTGGAAGAAGAGCAGCCAGGACATGAAGCAGCACCCCTATGGAATTCCAGCACCACAGGCGGAGGCTTAGTCCTTACATAGTGCCGACCCCAGACACAATTTTTTTTTTTTTTAAATAAAGCCTATTAATTTTTTTAAAGATTTATTTATTTTTTGAAAGGTGGACTTAGATCTTCCATCTGCTGGTTCACTCCCCAAATGGCTGTAATAGGTGGAGCTGGGCTGATTGTAAGCCAGGAGCCAGGAACTTCTTTCAGGTCTCCCACGCGGATGCAGGGGCCCAAGGACTTGGGCATCTTCCACTGCTTTCCCAGGCCACAGCAGAGAGCTGGGTCAGAAGTAGAACAGCTGGGCCTCGAACCAATGCTCATATGGGATGCAAGCACTGCAGGTGACAGCTTTACCCACTATGCCACAGTGCCAGCCCCAGACACTTAACTTTTAACATTATGTATGGTTGAACAATTATTTGATGAGAATATGACTTACCTATGTTGTAAAAAAATACCTTTTTTTTCTTAAAGATTTATTTTGAAAATGAAAGTTAGAGAGAGGGAGAGACAGAGAGTTCTTCCACTCTTTCACTCCCCAGATGGCTGCAACATTGAGCACTGGGCCAGGTCAAAGCCAGGAGCTCCGTCCTGGTCTCTTATGTGAGTGGCAGGGGTCCAAACACTTGGCTTTTCCCAACCATTAGCAGGAAGCTGGGACGTGAACCAGTGCCCATAGGAGATGCCAGCATTGCAGGCAGCAGCTTTACTTCCTACTATTCCACAATGCCAACACCACAAATAAAAAAAATACTTGAGAGTAGGAACTACTGTTTGTACATTTGCATCCTATTCCTAGTTACGGTAATGAGATCCTGTTACAGTAGATGCTACATAAATAACTCGGTCATCTGTGGGTTGAGTACAGTTTAAATATTCTCACCTGCTGAGTTTGCAGGCTCTGTGGTTCACTGTTCATATAACAAAGATATAGTGAATCTCTACAGCATTAGCCACTGGGCATATACTGATAAATATAGACCATTGTGTATTTCTATAATTGAAGGGCTATGACATACAAAATCACAAGCTGATATGTAATAGTAAGAGGAGTAAAAGCAAAGATGAGTTAAATGCATATGCTTTTAAATAATGGATTTTTAATAATGTAGCATATACAGAATTTTTTGATGATGAATTATCCAATGAAACTTTCTGAAGCTTAAAATAATCACAATGCTAGTCCCTCCCCATGTGAATAATTTAATGTTTATAGCAATCCTGATGCCTCTCCCTCTCTGCCAAATGAAATAACGTCCCTACTTCATAAGACAGCTTACACCTTTAAGATTGATATGTTACTCATTCTTTTAGGGAATGAGGCTTATTTCCTAAAATTACAGAGTTGGGTCTACAGAATTTTCACAAAATATGTTGTAATAGCTCCATCTACTAAAAGAAATCTCTCTATTTTTTAAAAATACTCCCTTTTCATAATAGTTATCTGGCTTCAGATACGCTTTGTTTTGGTTATCCTGAAAATTTTGGAGTCTTTCCTAATACCTGTAGCAGCAAAACAGGGCTGGAATAAGACAGTTAAGGGGGAGTTGAAATTGGCTGAACATTTAAACCTAAAGAATGGCTAAAGGGGCCAGCATTGTGACGCAGTGGGTTAAGCTGGCGCCTGCAACACCAACATCCCATATGTGTGCTGGTTCAAGTCCTGGCTTTTCTACTTCTGGCCCATCTCCCTGCTAATGCACCTGGGAAAGCAGCAGAAGATGGCCCAAGTGCTTGGGCCCCTGCTACCCACGTGGGAGATTCGGATGCAGTTCCAGGCTCCTGGCTTTGGCCTGGCTGAGCCCCAGCTGTTGCAAACATTTGGGGAATGAATCAGCAGATAGAAGATTTCACTCTCTTTGTCTCTCCCTCTCTCTGTAATTCTGACTTTTAAATAAATTCTTAAGTAAAAGAAGAGTGTCTAAGGTCCGTTTCAACCTGAAGAGGTACCCCGTGAAGTACCCTAGTACACTTTTCAGAAGGCCCTGGCGTGTTCCATATTTTATCAGTGACTCAGATGTGGAAGACACCTACATTGTGTTTTCAGATGACATAAGCCCCAAAAGAATGGCTCCTGCTACATATGCCTGTGACCATGAATCAGAATGACTTCAATGGGCTGCAATGCTGGGTGGAAGCCAACAAGATGAAGCTGAGCAGGGGATAAATGTACATTTCTGCTTTTAGATTCAAAAGGCGGTTGTGCAATTACAGGATGGGAGCAACTGAGCTTGGCAGCGGTTCATGTGACTAAAAGCTTAATATGAACCAACAGTAGGAAGTAGTGGTGAAAAAAGAACGAAAATAGCCGCGAGCTTCCTCGGTGGAAATATTAATAGTTCTCTGTTCCCCACACTGGACACAGTGCATTGGGAATTATTTGTTTAGTTCTGAGCACATTCAGAAGGGACCTTGACAAAGTAGAGTAGCTACTGAGAGTGTTGGAGCCAATCCAAGGTACATTTATTGGTCTCCTGTTGTGTTAACTGGTGCAGGCAATAAAGACACGAAGAGTCATCGCCAGTCTCTAGCCTCAAGGAGTTGAAATTTTTAATGGCAAGCCTGACAGGTACGCACATGACTGTAAAACAAAGCTGACTTCGATGCCAAGAGGCACAAAGAAAATGCTGTGGGAATTCAGGGGCTGGCTTCGCCGTCAGTTTTCCACAGGAAATGAGGACGAAGGAAACCTTAAAAGCAAAGATGCAAAGATAGGAGAACTCCAGGCACAGCTAGGGAATACTGAGTGGTCTGCGCTGCCTGGGAGAATCTGGGCTGCCTGAGTGGGAAACAAAGCTGAGAAAAGCTTTGGGTCAGAGTACGAGACAGCGGGAGCCCTTGCAAACAGTGGTACCTGAGGCTCAGTTGGAGAAGCAGCACGCACTTATTCCGGAGAAAAGAGCAAAATCTCCCTGATCAATGTAGACCAGCCTTGCTCTGGGTTCCTCCAGAAAGCAGGAATTTTTCACAAGGGCGAAGGGTGACAGGAACCAGATTTCAGGTTTATTTCTAAGCACAGGCTTATGAAAATCAAAGAGCCACTCTGGAGGATGGTGAGCACCACCACTGTGGTGGAACTCGGAAAGTTGGATGACTGGCGCTCTGCACAGTTACATGAAGGAGAACGCTGCAGCTTCTACACCAGGTGGCCTGGGCTTTCTAGGAATGGCCCAAGGCCTTTGCAATGTAGAACTATCTGTGGGTGAGTTTTCTTTCTTCTTTGATGTAGGCTTAGCCATTAGCACAGCATCTTCTGAGTTAAACCAGCAGGTTATGACTCTCCATGTCCATGGGAGAGGCCACACTGACTCCAGGGCAGGGTCCCTGTGCTGTGACAGCCACCATTCATCACCGCCAGTTACTGTGCAATATACGAATCAGTGTGCTATATGGCATCTTTTTAAATATGAATCTAAACAGATTCTTGTTACAGTTCCCCATTAAATGAACCCAATGCAATAATTCATACAAGTCTGATGCAAAGACCAGTGAATTTTACAAAGAATCTCCAGGCCAGTGGTATAGTGATCAAGTAGTGAGTTCTGGAGTCTAGAAAGAACTAAGTTCAGCTGCCAGCAATGCCACTTGCTAGTTGTGTGGTGGTGAGCAAGCCGTTTAACCTCTCTGTTTCCTAATCTGTAAATGGAGACTGATCACTGCTAGTCCCCAGCTTGGAGGGTTGTCTGGGAGATAAAGCACTTAGCACAGTGCTGGGCAGCACAGGCTCGCTTTTCACCGAGTTCTCACCTTCTAAGGGGCCCTTCATAGGATCCCTTCAGGATGAAAAATATTTTTAAAGCATAAAAACAAAAACATCATAGTCATTGTGTGTCAGATACTGTTCTAAGGCACCACACAGGTTGATTTATTTGGTTCTCGGAACAACCCTATTAACCAAGGTGCTGAAAAGTTACAAGTAAGTAGGGGAGCCTGCCTTCAAAGCAAACACTCTCTAGAGTTTGCTGCGATTACAACTATTTCTTTCCAAGACATGTCAACAGATTTCCCTGTTTTCTTCCCAATTCTGTTCCTAAGCACTCTGCAAGGTAATTTTATGTGCCTTATTTATCTAGGGCAGTTTCATAGTAATATTTTTGAGTCTTATTGTAATAAGTACCTCTGGGGTCTCATTACTATGTCTTTGATCAATATTTCAAGAATGTCCTGGGAGGGTGTTTGGTCCATTAGATAGGATGTCCTTATCTTGGGATGCCCAGATCAGAGTGCCCAGGTTCAAGTCCCAGCTCCTCTCTTTCCAATCTAGCTTCCTGCTAATCTATACCCTGAGAGGCAGCAGATAATGACCCAAACAGTTGGGTCCCTGCCCCCCATGTGGGAGACCTGGATTAGGTTCTCTGCTCTTGGCTTCAGGAACCATTGCAGGTTTTTAGGGGATGAACCAGTGAGTGGGGGACACTGTCTCTGCCTCTCACAAGAAAAGAAAATGCGGTTTTTGTTTTTTTTTTTAAAGATGTCCTTAGGAGACGTTGAATGAATGCATGAGTAAGTGAGACATTTAATTGTAGAAGTAATTAATAGTCACTTTCAGAAAAAGCAACATAGTCTTAGTATAATTCAACTACCTTACCAACTTATTCCATTATTTGTGATGGGGCATTTAGAGCCTTTTGAATTATACATTTGAGATCAGTGTTTTGCACTCTACTTCCCTTTACCTTGAGTCTGGTTTTTTTTTTTTTTTTTTTTTTTTAGATTTATTTATTTATTTGAAAGAGTTACACAGAGAGAGGAGAGGCAGAGAGAGAGGGGTCTTCCATCTGCTGGTTCACTCCCCAGATGGCTGCAATGGTTGGAGCTGTGCCAATCCGGAGTCAGGAGCTTCTTCCGGGTCTCCCACGTGGGTGCAGGGGCCCAAGGATTTGGGCCGTCTTCTACTGCTATCCCAGGCCATAGCAGAGAGCTGGATCGGAAGTGGAGCAACCGTGACTAGAACCGGCGCTCATATAGGATGCCGGCGCTTCAGGCCAGGGTGTTAACCTGCTGTGCCACAGCCCCAGCCCCTACCTTAAGTCTTCTCTCTCTCAGGCACACATACACTCTTTACACACACACACATGCATACATGTATATGTATATCACTCTTTGTAAACTATTTAGTGACCATATTTTGCTAGAGTGAACCCATCCACTAGTTGTATTTACTCCAAACAGTGAAGACTACATCATCACCCACCCTATACCTAAATTCTAGGGGAAACATTTTGCCAACCCTTTCCACGCAACATCAGTCTCAACTCAACCATATGTCACTGCCACATCCTTTCTTTGTACATCCTCCTGGATCTCTGTTCAGGATAAGTGAAGTTGAATGTAAGGGACTATCCTAAGTACTTAAAAAATGAAGCTGAGAAGCAAACTATGCACATAGGTATTACAAAACTAAGGTGTAATATGCAAACAACTGCCCTCCGTGGGAGGAAGAAAGTGTTAGCTACTGCTTGTAGAATATATCAGGAATAATTAAATTCCACTGGCACCCATGGAGCAAGGGGCAGAAATGCAGCTTTTCCTGTTCTAAGGGGAGAATGGTCTTACTATGAGTAAGGCAGAGATGGGGGAAGCTGACCAGTTCCAGAGCTTACAAGAGGGCCTTTTTTTTTTTCTTATTTTACAAAGTGATATTGCTTTATTGTTTGGCTCAGGTAGCTGCAAGAATAATCTCCCACTCCCTGGGTGTGACCATTCCTTTATAGATTAGATAAGAACAATCGATGAGCTTTTAAATGCTGAGAAAATCAACCAAAATTAAAATGGGGTGGTGTTGGCCACAGCCCAAGAAATGCACTGTGTAAAAAGCACCTACTGAAATCTCTCTGTTAAATGTTCCTCTACTCTTTGGTCTCCCTTTATTTTTCTACTTTTTCTCTCTTCTCTCTCCTCCTAGTGTTCTTTCAACTCTCTTCTCATTCTCCTCTCCTCTACCTCCACCCCTATCACCAAAGACTTAATTTTGTACATTCTTTTAACTGGCCAAAATGTGAATCTGAATTTTAACAAATATTTTTATGCATACATTAAGTATAATTATCCTTTTAGATAGTATAATTCACACATAGACTTCAGGTAGAAAATAGACAAGGTGAATACATTTTATCCTCTGGTTATTTTTTTAGTAAGAAATGTATCATTTTGGAAAATCTTAATTTTAGTTTCTAGAACAAACTTAATTCAGAGTGCTCATGTTGGGTTCTGATTCCAGAATCTTTTGATGCCAAAGAATGGGGAAAGTGGCAGGGGGCAGACAGGGTTCACGTGTGGGGATCCCTTGACCTTGGGAACCTGCTGGAAGGTCTGGAGTCACACTCTTGCTCTAGCTGTTCTTTTTGGAAGCAGGGCCAGGTTGAATTGGTTTTTAGCATCCATAGATTGCTTTCATTTTCAATTCTTTTACTTCTGTGAGGGCCAGGCCTTCCGTGGGAAGAAAGGGCACCCTGTGAGTTGGGCACGTTCTGTTGTCAACTTGAGACACGCTTTGGTTAACTTTGGACAAGTTGAGCCCCATTGTGGAATTCAGTTCACAGCCATTCAGCATTCTGCCAGCTAGGAAATGGGCTCCTTGATCATCTTCCTAAGAAAGTCATGGCGAGAAACTCTTTTCCACGGCAAGAAATGCAATCCAAAGGAACAAGAGCATTTTGGGAAAGCACAAACTACTCTTGCAGGGGTTGTTTGTAAGTCATGATTCTTTTCAGGAAAAAAAGGCAGAAGGAGTTGGGGTTCTGACCCTCAAAGAACTCCCTCTCATTAAACCAGAGCAAAGTGTGGCTCCACCATAGGCCTTCTGCTGAATTCACCTCCTTTGCTCACGAATGCTGATGCGCCGGATGGCCCACCCCACTCCCCGTGGCTGGCGGGGATTTCTTTCCAAGGCCAGGCCCAACAGGTACAACCAAGAGTTGCTTTGGTCAACCCACTGCCTGCTCTGCCCAACACTTTCCTTTTCGTTGCTATTTTCTCTGGCCCTCGGTTTCTAAATCTTGGCAAGAGGACAGTCATTCCTTTGTGCTCTGCTGTTACAATGAGGTAACCAAAGAAAGGGTCTTGGTCTGAGGCTGTCAGCTGTTACTAATCACTCCTCCCCAGCCCGCCGTGGGTCCCGCGCGTCTCTCCCTCTTGCTCTGCTTAGCACACATAAAGAAGATGAATTACTCTCTGGTTCCTCTTCAGCCCAGCATATTGTGCGGCACATTCCAATACCGTGAGCGCAGGATGGTCTCATGTGAAGGCGGAACGGGTATCTGAATCACCGCACTGCGGCTCTCGCGCCGGCAGCCGTGGGCCTTGAGAAGCGAATTTCGAATTTCGGAGCGTTTCCCGTGACCTTGCTGAGAGTGAGAGGAAGTCCCTGGGATGGGCAGTCTGGGAAACCGCATGGCGGGGCTGTGTTAGCCTGTAATGAGCGTCAGACGGTCAAGACCGCTGTAGAGACAGACAGGCAAACCTTGACCAAGCACCCCGAAGTCCCTGGGATGGGCAGTCTGGGAAACCGCACAGCGGGATGCATGGCGGGGCTGTTAGGCTGTAATGAGCGTCAGACGGTCAAGACCGCTGTAGAGACAGGCAAACCTTGACCAAGCACCCCACCAGCTGGCTCTCCTGCAGAGGCAGTGGGGACCCCAAAGGTTAAGTCAGACGGTGCCAGGAGCTCTGATAATCGAGGTGGTGGTGGTGGTGGGTGTGGGGCCTCAGTTTCCCCTAGACGTTTCCTCCTATGAAAGTTTATTCCCAAAGGACAAACTGTAGCCAGAGAAATGGAATTGTCTGCCTAGCCCTACTGGGCTGAGGGCGAAAGTGATTTATTTGACTTTTTCTGCCACTAATAATATTGTCTCCTTCACTGATTTTTTCCATTTAACAATTTTTCAAAAGAGAACGTCTCTTTTTTGCTTTTCCGCACCTCATTTTCTTAGGGAACGCTCGAGTTAGAAGAAAAAAAAAAACTTGTTGACAAGTTTTAAGAGTCAAATTAAAAAAATCAGTTTGCCTGACAAACTATTTGCCGTCCCAAGCGACGACAAGTTTGTTAAGGAAGCCTCACTTGCCGTTCTTGGGCAATATAACTTGAGAACGCTCAGTAGTGTTTTGCGCTAATGAAATGTCAAGTTGTGTGATCTTATGAATAGTCCACAATAGGAAGGAAACTTTGGCGGGGGTGAAAACCCATGTGAAAATACTTGTGATTTAATTGACTGTGAATTCCACAAAATTGCTCTCAGCCCTTGGTGGAGATGGTTTAACTCTCTTCACCAGGAATCACGGAGAAAAGTAAGTTGCTTATGCTTGCAAACTTATTTTTGTCAGCACCCACAATAATAACTGTACTTTGCACTGGGACCTGGCACACACATGTGTGCACACAGAGACTTGAAAGGAATTTTCACAAAACAGCAATTTACCTTTGCCACATGTGATGCACACTGGTATTTTCTATCCTATCCTCTTTTGTTAACTGATTAAAAAAAAAAGCTCATGACATGACCCCCTCAATTGATTCCATGATCTGCACAGTCAGCACTCATTCAGACCCAACCCTTCTCTTCCACCCTCTTCTCTGCATTGTTTATTGTTTTCAATGGACTCACTCATTCTTCTAATACATGAATACACAGAATATAACACTGACTTCTAGGGGCTCATGGGCAAGAGTGAAATAAGCTAGTGAAAGAGGGAATACGATGTAGGCATCGGGGGAGGCGGGCAAAGGACAGGGACCAGGACCAAGGTAGGTGGTGGATGTGTGCCAGCCTCCCAGCCTGTGGGGGAACACCTTGCTGGGAATGACCGACCCCCTGGCCCACCCCCCCCTCACCCCCCCCCCCCCCCCCCCCCGTCCCCAGCTCTGGGAATGAAGTTCAGAGTGATGCTGGAGGTGCCGGCACTGCTTCCCCACCAGGTCTGCCTCTCATTGTTCCAGACAAAATGAACTTCACTATTTTGGATTAATTAGAGGAAGAATGCACAAAATTGGTGAGTCAGAATTTCAGAATAAGTAAAACAAAAGAAACTTTAGTGCCTGAAAGTCATATAGTAACTCTACCTAAGTGTTAATGCCTGTGGCTTCTAACCCAGCTGAACAACAGTAACAGTAATAAGGATGGATTATTCAACAAATACTTAGTGGGTACCTTATGTGTTCTAGACACTGAGGCCACACAATGAATGAAATGGACAGTCTAGTAGAGGGAGGCAGAGTGATTGTCATTGCCATTTTCAAGGGCCTGCTGGGTAGACTCTAGCAATGTAAATATTATTATTCACATATCATAGATGAGGAAACCGAGGCTTAGAAGGGCCACGTAGTACCCATGCCAGAAATGAAATCCAAGCAGTCTAACTTTAAAGCCTGAGCCCTTAAGCCCTGTGCCCTAAGATTGTCATCCATTGGCCTTGCTTGGGTAGTCTTCCTTTTAAGTTCAGATTCTATCATCTGCTTACACCCTGTAATTCAAAACTGTGATGCAATCATCCTTTAACAATTTGGAACCTAATATTTAAAGATTTGCCTTCAGTTCCAAAAGCCATAGAATCAAATAACTCCACAGGTGGTTTTTTTTTGTTTTTTTTTTTGTTTTTGTTTTTTTAAAGAAAACGCTGTGGCACAGCAGGTTAAAGCCCTGGCCTGAAGCGCCGGCATCCCATATGGGTGCCAGTTCTAGTCCCAGCTGCTCCTCTTCCAATCCAGCTCTCTGCTATGGCCTGGGATAGCAGTAGAAGATGGCCCAAGTCCTTGGGCCCCTGCACCCATGTAGGAGACCCAGAGGAAGCTCCTGGCTCCTGGCTTCGGATAGGCACAGCTCCGGTCGTTGTGGCCATCTGGGGAGTGAACCAGCGGATGGAAGACCTCTCTTTCTGTCTCTACCTCTCTCTGTAACTCTATCTTTCAAATAAATAAAATAAAAATCTAATCTATAAGGGGCCAAAGAGAAAATACTTTGTGCAGAAAGACTTCATATGGCTTTAGAAATAGATTTAAAGTGATTCACTTGATGTCCATACCTCACCCCCTCACTGCCTTTTCTCTATGAGCTTTTAGTCTCTCACTCCTTTTTGTCTGCAGTGAGCCCTAAGTACTGGCAGCAATGAGCAGCTGTTTGGTACGTAGAAGCTTATTTTTCAACCTGTGGTAAGAAATATATTCTATCGGTAGTGTTTAATGTTTTAAAACCCAGGACCTTGTACTCCCATGAATACGGTACCTATTAGAGCTCATCCTTGATTTCCTTGTTGTAAATGTGCCCATCTTGAAATTCTAGGAGCACGGAGAACAGGCGGCTTTGATTAGACGAGCATTTGAGAGTGCTTTGTGGAGAAGGAGCACATCTACAATAAAACAAAAACCAAAGCAGAGCAATCCCCTGGAATCAGCCCTTGCCATCGCTCTCTCTGCTCTTCCTGGGCCTGGTCCAGGGCCCTGGAAGAACAATGAAACATCCCCGGGATAAGTGGAATGACAGTATGAAACAGAAGGCTGCTTCAGATTCCACGTTTCAAAACCAGGAAGAGGCGTTGTTGGGGGGAGGTGCACTGTGCTACATTAATGTAAGACATAAGTTTTCAGCAGATGGGAGACTAAAATCCATGCAAATGATAGAACTTGGGGAACTTGGCGTTATTTATGTTATCCTTCAATACTTGGCTGAATACATATTTCATTTTTCCAAGAAGTCATCCCAAGTATTATACCCAAAGAAATGTAATTTACAATACAGACTTAAGAGTTCCACATACTTATTTACGAAACATTCTCTCTCTCCCCTCCAAAAATCTCATGAATTTGATGCATATTTGTTGTGTTAAACTGTTTAGCAAAAGGCTGTCTTCATAAATACAGAGGTAATTATCGATGTGCGTCAAGAAATTCCCTCCTCTTCACTTTTTTTCTGAAGTGACTGCTGCTTAAAATAAAATCTGAATGCTCACAGCCAGGAAGTCTCCATGGCCCTCCCCACTCCATTCATTTGAACTTGCTGTGC